>NC_046370.1:20874353-21217039 GCF_011125445.2 Fundulus heteroclitus
AGTATAACAGAGATTTCTGGGTCTCCTTCCACCACATATCAGTCTCCTTCCTCCACATGAGGTGGAAGGAGACTGGACTCGGAGCTGGGCTTTTGGGTCACCGCACTGGCTCAGCTGGACATTTTTCTAACACCTCTGTACAAAACACCTGTTGGTATACTGCCTATCTAATGGCAAACCTCGAGGGACATTTAACCATCATGTTAAGTATAGGAAAACTTATTTCAATACAGCTGTGATCAAACATATATCGTTCACAACATATTTAAAAGGGAACAAAACAAACTAATTCTTTATGCCTGAAGGCCTGTGACACCGATTGAGTGACAGCCGGTGGTGAGTGGCTAGCGTTAGGTTCCTCAAATTTTCTTATTTATCATTGGTTTAACAGTACAGAAGATAATATTTTTGTCTGCTAAATATGAGTTTGTGAAGCTTTTTGGTTAGCTGCGCCCACCACTTAAAATAGAGCAACTTTCAACCTGTTTTATCAGCTGAAAGTCTTGCTCTCGCTCTCTCTTTCGCAGCCAGAACAAGCTAAGGACATGTCTTGACATGTTGTTTAAAAACAGTTTCCTTTTCAGTAGGCTTTCTTAATTCTTCAGAATTAATTTTTATTTTCTCAATGGTTGTGAAAATAGCTAATTTGGAACCTCTACCACAAATAATATTGTTGTGAGTGTGACAGAGAGTGGCATAATCACTGATTGGAAAAGGATCAGATTCCAACTAATTGGTTACAGGCCAGGGCTAAGTGTTTAAACTTAACAGTGTCTATCATGACCTTCATTTTCTCAGTGGTTAGAAAGGTGTGCGCTGACAGGTTTAAAATTGTATTTGAAAGTTGTTCAAAAATGTGACTATACCAGGGACTCCACCATTAGAACCTGATGCCCCTGGTAATCTCATGTTACGCCGATATTAGAAGGTTCACATCTGTCTGTTTATTTGTCAGTTTATTGTTTGTGTTTGTAGAACAATGGCAGAGCAAAGCAGCATTGGATAGAATATTTTTGACTATATTTTTGAACAGAAAGCCAGTAGGAGGCCAGTCAATTAACAAGTAACAATAAATGGCCACACATCTATCTATGTGTGTTTGTGTCCATACATACATGTGGATTTATTTTGGAGGGCAACATGAGCATAAGTGAATGTGAGAGAGACGGTGGTGGGGGGTGGACCGTCTAACTCCAGACAGATGTAAACCAAAGTGAGGGAGTTTCAGTCAAAGAGCCAGTCGGCTGAGCTGGAATATTGAGCTTTGTGCAAAGTGTGTGTGAATTCTCTGGGTGCTGTAGCAGGTCAGGGTTTTTTATCTCTTCTGCACGCGCACACAGACGAGGAAGGGATGAGGGAGAGAGAAGAGCTAAAACAAGCCAAGGAGCAGAGCGAGCTGCTCGTGTCCAGGGTTCATGAGCTCGAGGAGCAGAACAATCAGCTTACCAAGGAAAAGAATGAGGTGGTCATCAAATGCCAAGCTGTAAGTCTCTGCTGCATAATTTTTTCTATTATCTTAAAATTAGTTTTCAAAGAGGTTCGACTTACTTGATACTTTAGCACTGATTATTGGTGATTATGTCTAAGTTTCTGCTTGCTAAGGAATTTGTGGCATGGTCATATTACCTACTATTACTGCACTTACATTAAGAAGGTAATGATACCCTTAGAGAAGTCAGAGAAATGCTACTGCCACTACCGTGGCAGCGGTTAAGAATGTTTTAATGCTGTGGTTTTTACTGCTGCCTTCACCATTTTCCATAATTTTATTGTGAGTGCAGGCAAAGAAAGTATTTGTCGAATAGGCGTGCGTTAAGGCATCATGCTATTTCCTGGCCTTAAGCTATTTTGTAAATGCTGTATCTACTCTGTAACAGAATCTTCACCACAATTTCTATAAAAAAAAATCAGTAACTGTGTTCTTGTCTCGCCATAAATATGGTAAATGTAACTTAATCACCCTAAAATACTAGAATCAGTTGCGAGCTATCTCTACTTATATTTCCAGGCCTTAAAAGCCATTTGTATTTCAGTGTGGTAACCATGTAGATTCTGGAAGTCTTTGCAGCCTCTGTGGGTACGTAACAATAATAATAATAATAATAATAATAATAATAATAATAATAATACATTTTGTTTATAGGCGCCTTTCTGGACATTTTTGGTCAACATACATTGGTTAAAAACCAACACAAACAATAATAACAAAAGTTATCATAAAGCAAAAAATTATCTCTGACAATTCTTTTACAAAAGGAGATTGGAAATGGTCAGTAAGTAGCAGCAGAATGTAGGGCAGAATCCAGAGCAGATACACCCTGCAGGACACCCTGCAAGGGAACGGAAAATAAAATAATCTGTAGAAATAATTGCAGAATTGGAACTTTGATTAAATCACATCTGATTCAAGGTCAGTGATTTAAAATCACTGAATTCAGGTGTTCCAAACACTCCATGGTCACTGTTGGACAAAATCAGGAGGTGGCTCCCCTTGAGGATTACAATGTGATAGAGGAACAGGATGCCACATGTGACACAGGTTCAGTGGTGGGATTTCCTCACTTCTTACTATTCTGTATCAACTGTTAGTGGTATTATAACAAAGTGTAAGCTATTGGGAATGAGTGTAGCCTTCAGACCAGCTAAGGAACAGTGTTTAGAAAGCTTCTTAGAATGGGTTTCCACAAGCGAACAGCTGTATTGAAGACTGGCATCAAAAGGTGCAATGCAATCTACTGGAGTCTAAAGCACACCGCCACCGGACCCTGGAGCAGGATGGAAGTGTTCTGTGGAGAGGTGAATCATGCCTCCAATAGATCAGTCTGAGTATGGGATTTACCAGGAGAGTGGCACTTACCAAACTGCACTATTGTTTGATGTGGGGCAATTTTTCAGTAGTTGGACCCGCCCCTTTACTTCTGTTGAGATGTACGCCAAAGTTAGCCCATGGAAGCTCATGGTGCCCTGACCCAAATGCAATCTTTGAAGAGTCAGTACTCTACAAATTTAATTTTCCAAAGTTAGTACAATAGACTCAATCACTGAAGCAGAAAAGTTTTTCTGTTTTCTACAGCACCGAGATTACTTTTTCACAGCTATGACAACTTGTTTTATAGTTAACTAGAGAGCCAATAATGAATCAAATTGACTGTACAACAGAATGTGTTTTGCTTGACTATCGCAGCTGTCCCTATTGCAAAACTAGCATGACTAATGGATGTAAAACAGGCATGGAAAAGCAATCACATTGGCTTTTCATTAATGATGCCCTTTTAAAATTAAAATGTAAATTTACTTCATTAAGTAAACTTTTTGCCCTTTCAAAAGCCCAAACATAATTTCTCAAAGTGTAGCTTACTGAAAATGTAGGTTCTGTAATTAAATAAGCAAGTGACTGAAAAGGTTGTTGCCAATCCTTGAAAAAAGACCTCATATATTTTCTTCAAAATAAATGTTTCAACAGTTCATAGCATTGATTGCTGCAAATTGAGGATCCACTCACTAACTGACCTAAATTAAGAAGAAGAAAAAAGTGATGCTGTTGCCTTCTCTAAGTGAAGCTAAAAGGTCCCTTTGAATTAAAATATGTGGCCTTCGATGGTTCAATACACAGCATTACAAACCTATGTTTAATATTTCTAATAAAGCTTACACATTAAAATGTATATATGTATGCCTAACATAAGACAGACAATCCCACCCAGAATTATTATTATTATTATTATTATTATTATTATTATTATTATTATTATTATTATTATTATTATCATATTGGGTACCAATGTGATGTAATTTCATTCAGAAGTGCATCAAGATATACTTCAGATAACTCTGAATAAAAATTTGAGCTGATTTGTCAATTGTATTTTAAAGTTTGTGCCTGTAATTTAACAAAAGATAAAAGTCACATAAACTGTTATTATTATTATTTATTTATTTTTAAAATTTAGACTTAATTCTACACTTTTACTATTTGAAGAGAAAAGTATCCAGACAAATATTTTGATTTTTTTTTTATTCCAATTCTCATGTTTGAGGTACAATTTGTTGAAGAAAGAGTTCAAAAACTGAAAAACTGTAATTTATCGGGTATATGTGCGCCTCAAGGTAAAGTCTGCTGTCACAGCAGTGTTCCATTTGAGTGTGAAAGATTTTGTTGAAATGCAGAAGATTTAGTTTGGAAGTATGGATCAGCAGTCCTGTTGCCAGTGTTTATGGAAAAGGCTCCTGGCCTGTGGGATTTGATCCACAGGCCAGGATTACTGGAGCTGAACTGCTTAGCAGACTCCTCATACGACTTCGATTTAACACACCATAAACTCTATCAAGAAACTGGGCTATGATTTGGGATTTAACTGCCATCTGGGTATGACAATTGGGTCGTTGTTCTTCTTTGTCTGTGCAAAAAATTGAGATTTTTCCTAGACCGTGTCTGTTATGTCACTTTGTTCATTATGTCAGTTAATTAATCTCAATTAATAGAAATGTTTAAAAAAAACATTACATTTTGTTTTGCAACTAACCAGGTGTGCACTGGCTCCCTGCATGTTTTTCCTCTCTGCTTAGATTAGCCAGCCGTAAATAATGACATTAATCTGCGGAGGAGACAGATCAGCCGGCATAATTCATATCATGGAGCCCTCAGATCTGACTGCAGTGAGAAATGTGACCCTGCGTCAGAGCTATTTAGTGCTGCTATGGTGTGTAAGGATGCTTTCCAGTTTTCCAGTGGAAATTTATCCTGTTCTTCATTAGCCTTCACCCGCTGAGGCTGGGGGGGGGACACCTCAGACATTTTTCATCTGGGACAGGAGAAATTCCTGCTTGTTAATCAACCTTGATGTACTTGTGCCCCGTTAGGTCAACACCACCCTGACAGACTGACATTCCTTTGGTTCGCTCTTTGCACATATGCGAAATGTACGGCTAACTCCCGGTTGTTTAAACTACAGATGTCGCCGTTCAAACACCTGCGTGTCTGGAGCGCTCCGGCTCACCAGAATGCTCTGGTGATTTTCTGCTTCTTCAGGAACAGTCTCACAGCTGGCCCAACTTCAAAAATTGATTTAATCCAAAGGCAGCCAACTTGAAATGTTGTCCTTTACGCCAAATGCTAACTCTACCCGTTCTCTTTAAACAACATGTGCTGCAAATCAGATAAACTTACAATGACTCCAGAGTTACATTTCAGCTGGTGTGACCAGACAATCAATGTAGTTTATGTCACTTGTCTGCAACTCAAACTTGGTGAAGCTAATGCTGCAGGCTTATTGGAAATTGTGGCATACAAGAAAAAGTGTCAGTAATATAATGCATTGCCAAGGTAGCATTATGGTTTCCAATTACTTTGGAAAGATGGGCAGTCCATTCTTAGAGGTAAACTATTATGAAAAATTTACTTTTTGCAACTTTTTTTGTACTTGCATTTGGGTCTCTACTGCTTCTAGAAACAGTCCATGTGCTAAACAGAAACACCCAACTGTTTTTGGCAATAGGAAAATGTTTAGTTGGTGTCTGGAAAACAAGCTGTTTCAAAAACGTCCCTATTATTATGTCACACTCGGCAGGCACTGCCCCTCACCTAGCACCCCCCGCTGAGCCCAGCCCAGCCCCTCACTTGACAACCCAAGAGATGTAAAACTATAGCACACAAAATTTAACACCTTACTTTTTACTTTTATAAAACACCATACTTTAAAGTTATTATCGTTATTGTAATAAATCACATACACAACTTAACCATTAATACATGCCAAAAAAGTGATAATAATTCCTTTACTCCACGTGTCAAACTCAAGGCCCGAAGACGGGATCCGGCTCATCAAGGTAATTCATATGGCCCTCAAGAGCCAAAAAAGGCACACCATGTCATAAAGTAGAGGCAAATATTATTTTAAAGTGTGACTCCTGTAGCGAATGTTTTATTTTAAACTGTGTAGACTGACTAGATGTAAGCTTTTCCACAACACATCAAAACAATCCAGAAATGTCCAAAAAGAGACAAAGTGATGCAGAATGTTGGATTTAAAGTTTAACTCACGCCAATATTACCTTTTTTGCAGATAAACTGTTCAAATGGGCCTATGGATGCTAATTTTATGTTACTGTGAATTCTTTTACATTTTTATGTGAACTGGAATGAAATTATGAAATCAAAAGGGTTATCTATACACATACAACTGACCCTTTTAATGACTTCATGATGCCAAAGATGCCCAACATAGAAATGAGCCTAACCTTTACACTAACTACAGCTGAACAGACACAGACAGCTAATAGTTAGCATGATGCTAGCTTGCATTAGAAATCCCACAGGGATGCTAACGCTAGTGTCAGTCTTTTTTTTTCCCTGATATTCTTCCAACCTAAGCAAGAAATGTTATGACCATGTATTGTATAACCCATAAACCTATCCTAAATGTATGAAAGGAAACATAATAGGTCACCTTTAAGTGTGAGTGACAATGCAAAGGCAGTAAATCACATTAAAACTTGTTTCGTCTTCTATTCACTTTACAACTTTAAACTCAATATTTCCTCTACAGGATAAGGAAAAGTAATGCAAAAGATGAACTGTAAACAGTTTGCAAAATGTTTGTGGCAATTGATCAGTGTCTTTTTGTTTGATTTGTTAACTTGAGTTGTAGAAAACCGCTAAACCTTAAGCCTGGAACGATAATAGCATTTTGGCAAAATGAAAGGAAAACCCAACTATTTTTGGATGTCCACAGCCCGGCCATACTTTACAGTAAATACTGCACTTATAGATTAAGTAGAGCAGTGGAAATTCAATTTCACCTGACTAAATTGTCTGTTTGAGATTGCGAGTTCTCCCACAAGGGACCATAACACTCCCAGTCATAGGGTGGGGCCAAGCACACAACAGTTAAAGAAAACATTAGGTGAGACAATGAGTGAGGGAATAAAATAGTGAGAGGTAATCTATCTCTCTCAAACAACAAACAAATAAATGACATTGAGAAGTCATATTTGTTTCGTTTCTGTTATTTTCTTCGTCTTATCTGTGTGGACAGTGCATAAAATAATGGATTACTGCCCCTTAGAGGCTGTAGGGAAAATTATATATCTGAGTGGACCACATTCAACTGAGCTAAAAATAGAGGGTGTACTTGTGTTCAAGGTGCAGGTGGCTTGCTTTCATGGAGCTGAAAGGTTATGTCAAGATCTTAACTGTGACAGTCCAGCTTTGGCATTTTCTTATGTAATGTGAGAAAGCTGTAGAAAGTCTGTGAAAGGTCAAATACTAGGTGTTCGTATGTGCTTTGATGTTGACAAGCTTACTGTTCCATCCTAGGATAAGAGTATGACTGGTTATGTGATTCAAGCAGCAGCTGGTCTAACTAAACTCCCATATCTCCATTGTTGATAGCAACTACATGGTAGTTGCTGACACTGAACAGATTGTTATATATTTAGCTTCAAATGAAGCCAACCATAATTGTTGATTATATTTGCTTATTTTTACAAAACTCAGACATATCTTCGGATGAAAGCAAATGACGGCTAAACCCACAACCCCCTCTTTCATCCAGGTTCATCACTCATCTGCTAGGAGGAAGCTGAAAGGCTACAAGCAGTTAAATTCCAGGGTTTCTGGTTTATGGAGACCATATTTCAAAATCTTGACACATGACAAGAATATGGGTTGGATGAGGGCGCCGTCCGAGCCACACACAGTAATTAACTGCATAACTGTGGCTGCTTTCCTGGGATGTTGTTACTAACATATGTAATGAACAGGTAGTTTGAACTTCTGATTATTGAATGACTATGGCATAAAGACAGCCATGGATGTTACAAGGGAAACTGATTTATCGTCTCTTGCTTTTTAGGCTTACAGATTTGAATTGGAAGCTTTCTTTTACAGACGTTGGCAGACCGTTTGTCAAATATGTTGGTGTTGGACATAAAGGCTTTTCTTGGTCCACAGACTGAGCAAGACCAAGAAAGTCCCTTTCGCCCACTTTATCTAAAGTGGGCGTAAGGGACAAGAGCCTAGGCCACATAATTCTGGAAAACAACATTCATTCTGTGAAAAGCAGCTATTTCTTCCTTTTGTTTGATACTGTTGAGTTACATAAGGTTTCTCTAGCATTAGCAGCATCTATGGATTCGTTAATTTGAGCAAAAACATGTTTTTCTGCATTTGGTCACTGTTGGTTGTATTTTTTTAAACTCATTTTTATGTATTTTGCATATAATTTTCCAAACTATTATTAAGTACTACATATTGTACTTAATATCTGTTGTTACTCAACCAAATTGTAGTTAATAAGAAGTTGCTTGTAACTTTTTAAGGACATTCGTGCTTCATGAAGTCAAGTCTACCCAATACACCCCTGTGAATGTTGAACTTACAAGTAATTGCAGAATAAAAGCCCTGCAAAGTGATAAAAAGAGGAACCTAAATACAGGTCCCTGTTTTGTCACTCAGATCCAGCCAGAGCGATCCTCTCATGTTTGCTAGAAAATGTTGGCGCTATCATTTAGTTCAGAGACAGCTGAGATTTCTCAGATTGTTCATATTCATGTCGTGACCCCGACTGATGTTGACGTAGACAGAGAAATGCTTGGTCTAGTTTATGAGAGTCTGTGTGACTTCATTTAAAAAGAAAAAAAAAAGAGCCATGCTTTGGTTGTGTCACAATACGTCTTGTTGTTCTTTCTAAGATGAAGGCCATGGCATTGTGGACGACCATGTGGGCGTGTGCCCAGAAGACATTTATGTCAATTATAACTGAGGGAAGAAAGATGCATTCTTACTCGGGCATTCTGCTCTTGTATTCCTGCCTTTTATATGTCATGGCTTTTCTCTGACCAGCCACTCCCATTAGGAGGGAATACCTGTGGACCCCCTCCATTTTCCAGCAAGCCGGAGAAAGCCACCTGTTTCTGGAGGAGGAGACTATAGAAGAAGAGAGAGAACAGAACGATGTGGTGAAACATTGTAAGGGTGGACGGCACAAAGGCTACTTTCAGTGGATAACCAAGAACGGAACTACGACATAGAGGAAAGTTAGGATTTAAGCGGTGCAGCAGCACACTCTGAAACAAAACATTTTGAGTTAAATCTAGCTTTATAGAAGAAAGACTGATTAAAGCAAAGACGGGGAGCAGTGAGAGAGAGGATATGCCGGGAGAGTTTAGACTGGAGCACCACTAGGGACTGAAACTGATCCAGCTCAAACCCACCTGGAAGATTCGGAGGAAGAAGGGGGAAAAAAACAACTGATTACGGTTCTTTTGTGAGGAAACGCTGTCAGACAAGTTCCAGCACTGTAAAACAAGTAGAGTCTGCAAAGCAAGACAGTGTGTGTTGCTAAGATGACGACTACAGGGAAAAGACAGAAATGCCACTCCCTCCACAATGACTTTGAGGAAGCCAATGGGACCAAAGTGGATCCTGGACCAGAACCAGAATCTGAGGACCTGGACTGGGACGGCTACAGCACCACACTGGAGCACAGAGTGGCAGCTGTAGGTATCACACACAATATGGGTAGCGTATTACTGAGAAGAACCCTAGCAATGTGTATTCTTCGGATGGTAAAACTCAGTTCCTTGTTTTTCTGACAGACAAAAAAAGATTTAGGATGTTTAAAGGTGGTAAAAAGTGATTTTTCCATTTACCAAATACTTTAAAACTTGTTTTTTTGCTTCAATTATATTTAGATGTTCCAGTGAGGACTCATGGTTTTATCCAAATACAGAATCCATCCAAAATGGCAGGAGAAAATACTGTGTTACTGATGTCAACACAAAGTCGGAATGAACTGGAGATATCTGTTTTAAAATCTATTGTACACACGAACATGACTGCATGTTTTTCTATTGTGAAGAACATTAATATGAGTAATTGGAGCTTTACAAACTAGAAAATAATTAAAATTTATTATAAATAAATCAAATCTGAAATTAGGTACATAATTACATGAAACAAGTTTCCCAACAGCTGCTAAGTTTGATTGTGTTCCAAGTTAAAACTATCTGTGCCAAAAGAATCAGTTAGCTGGATCAAAGATCAAACATTTATTAACAGAGGTATTTCATGATTTTTGAAGTTTGTTAAAAGCTGATAAACTCTTAAAAATCGTACCTGCAGAGGATAACTCTGTGTCTTGTAGTTAGCCCTGGAGGCTAAAGTTAATGGCTAATCTTACAGGGGCCAAGAACAAAGTGGTTTTCTATTCACTTAAAACCTCTTATGTATTGAATGAAAACTTCACTGTGGTTTATGAATACTCTGTTTTCCTTAAACTGTTGTTGTGTTCAGCTGTTTATTTTTTAAGAATGCAATGATTATTTGCACAGTAAATGGAGGCAGGACGTGGGGTCGCATTAGATTATCTTCCTGTCAGCAAAAACCAAGAGCAGAACATGTAAAGTATTTACAGCATTTACTTACAGAAATACAAGGCAGTGTAAAAAAAAAACGTTTTTAACGTGAACTTACACTTTGCCTTACACTGCTTTTACAACACTTTACTTCTGGTCAGACAGTTGATACCAGACCTGTGTTGCTAGTTGTTGTCCATTTAAAAGTCACTTTCTTGACTTTTTTGCTTTTAAGAAAAAGATGTCAGATCATAGTTCACAAATTTAAGGGAGGGGAGGGGTTGGCAGTCAACAATAAACCCTCCTTGAACATAAATCCGGCCATGGTCATTTGCTTGCTATTGGATTTTTAAGTCTGGTCGGTCCAGTCAAAGTTAAATAATGTCTACTGCTGCAGTGAAAATATTATTTGGTACATAAGTGACTGATGCTGTGCCATTCTCTCCTGTCTTATCGTTGTTGTGGTCTCATTCTTCTGTTTACATTCAGATGCTTGAGTGACATTTGCACCTGTGCATCTGAACTGCCAGGGGTGTGACTTTGATTTAGAGGTATGATGCATTAATCGAATTGGACAAAAAAAATGAAACAAAAAGCGAGCCACACCTTTCTCTACCTCTGTTCTAGATGCAATCTGGCACCCCTTTACCCTGGCCCGTCTCACTCATCACCTCGTATGCGCATATGTACAAAAGATAAAAACACAGCAAAACGGTATCCCATTTGTAGCAACATGTCTATTAAAGAAGAAAGTAACTCATAACTTTACAATCCTGCTAACAAGAAAACGTTTTGATCAACTGGGCGTACTCTCTGCAGCTGTTCACATGCACGTACATCAGAGTGCGAAATACAGGGGGGTCCGGGGGGGCTCGACCCGCCCGATTAACCCATGAGACCCACTGAAAGCCTCAAAAGCAAAATTTAAAGGGGGTCTTAAATTGTGTCAAAAAAAATAAAAAATGAAATATTTTTTGTCACTAATGGTCACTAAAATGTTTTTAAGCTCAACATGTCCAATATTTAAAATTCAAATTTTTTTTCACAAATATGTTCTGTTTTTTGCCAAGTGGAACCAGCCAATCCTGTTTGCATATGCAAATTAGCCATGTGCGCGCAAAACAGAAGAAAGACGTAACGTTGACAACAATACAAAAAAATTTTAATTTTAGTATGCACTTTATCTGTTTCACTGTTGGTGAATGAGAAACATCCTCTCGAGTCCTTGTATGTCTGGTGAATGTGAAGAATTGACATTAAAGCTGACTTTGGTTTTGACATTATAATGTTATAGGCCTACTGCATATTGAGAAAATTTAGATCGGTATTGCGCAACAATCGGGAGATGAGGACCCCCCCAAACATTGACAGGTATTTCGCACACTGACGTACATGCATGCACCCATAGCTGGCCAGGCTATGTAAACAAGACACTGGAGAACGACACAGAGAGATGGTGTGTGATGTCATACCATAGTCCATCTATAGAGATACCTAGGTGTTCACAAACTATTTTTTTGTTGTATCTAAAATGATGAAATTTGACTTATTGTTCCTTTAAGTAACCAATTAGAGACCTACATGAAGTCACGTGAAAGGTTACCAGTGTGCATACTCACTCATTTGTACGCGGGGTCTCAGCATTGAAACATTAAAATTAGGAGGCCTACACATAAAAAACAAACCCAAAATGCAATAGGAATGGTAAAAAATGTAAAGTCAGACACATTTTTGGAGAGAATGGTTATAATAATTACTTTGTTTAGAAAAAAAATAATTCTGCAATTTTGATGGAGGCGGCATCCAAGCTTTTGTGAAATCTCTGATGCGTGTTGTTCCGTAACAAACTTAAAGAACTAATGTTTCTCGTTTCTTATATTTTCATGGCAAAAGGATATTGCCTATTAACATCCAACAGAAAAGATCTTTAAACAATGAGCCAAATTAAAGAACCATGGACATTTGCAAGAGCCAGCATGTATACATGTTGGCATTTGCGTGTGCATGACGTGACAAAGGATTACATGAGTTTGTCCTCAGCTGGAATAGTTGCATTGCCTTTGAGAGTACTGAATACATGTAGAAATCTGTGAAACTCAGAAACGTTCAGATATAGAATGCAGGGTGCTGGACTTAATCAGAGAGGCTTTTCTGATTTTACCGAGTCAATCCTAGAATCAAAGAGTACACCAAATGAATTTGAGTTCATGAGTATGTGGTGAGTTGCAAAACTTATTCCTACCCCTTAAACCTCAAACTAGTTCTACATTGTGAAGTGCAAGAAAAAATGACAAAGGGTTGAATGGGTTGAAGGTTCATGTGAACAACCCTAAACGCCCAGCCAGAGCTACAATGAAATGGTTTTGATCAAAGCAATGTGTTGGAAGGGCCCAAAGTCCAGACCTAAATCCAACTGAGAAACGTTTGCAATATTTGAAAATGTTTGTTCACAGATGGTGCTTCATCCAACCTGGCTGAGTCTGAGCCATTTTGCAAAGATCAAAAAAATGTTAAGTCTCTAGCAGTACAAATCTGATGGAGACAATCACTAAAAACTTGCAGGCTTAAATAGCAGGAGGTGGTTTAACAACGCATTTACTCAGTGAGGCTAAATAAACGCATCACACACTTCACATTTTCTTTCTAAAACAAAAAAACAATTGTCTTTCTCTTTCACAATTAAATATTTATTTGAAGTACAAGGGCTGTTATGTTGTATTCCATGTAAGGCGTGCTGCAAACAGGGCGTTGCATCCATTCCAGCCACTCTTTAACAAAGACTAGATTTGGATTTAGATTTGCACAACTAATAGTTTTGCCATCAACAGCTGTGACTTAATTTCTTAATTAGTGTCATGATCTGGAGTGTCTAATGACTCCATCCTGCACTCCTTCCATGCAGTTCACTAAGCTTCATGCACCTGTGAGCCTGCTTTTCTGCTGTTCTGCAGTCAAGTTCATTCCACACACCTGTTTCTTGGTCTTCATAAGCTTGCAACAGACATGGTCCTCATGCCCTGTTCTGAACACATTCACAGTTCTCAGATTACCCTGCCTTGCCTGAGACAGCAATCTTCTTTGAGCTTGTTCGAGCAGCAACTGCAGCTTTATGTTTACTTATGAGGGCTCATACCTACTGCTCAGCTTGTTTATGCTGGTGGAATTTGCGGTACATACACTACCAGTCAAAAGTTGGACTCACCTTTGTCATTCAATGACTTTTGTGATATAACTCAAAAAATGTTGTATATTTTAGCTTTTTCTAAATCAATTCATTAATAACCCTTTAAAAATAAGCGAGACACCATGTCTGGCTAGAATTTTGGGTTCCCTGCCTGCCCAGTCTTCCTAATGTCATGATTTGAAGATTGAACCCGAACACAACCACAACAGAGAGTTAGTTTAGTGAGTTTTATTGAATGATGATGAGTTGTGGAAGAAGGAGACCAGAGAGGCTGAACTGGACTGGAGCCAGAGGATGTAGATGGCAGGACCTGGAGGACTGGAGAGGGAGCTGGAGAGCTGCGGGTGCTGCGCCGCGAACCAGCAGCTCAGCAGAGAGAATGCTTGCAGGGCTGGGGTAGCAGGAGAACCAACAGCATGGCAGAGAGCTTACTTGGAGCACTGGGGTAGCAGGAGGTCCAGTAGCAAGCAGAGAGCTTACTTGGAGCACTGGGCAGGCAGGAAATCCAGCAGCAAAGCAGAGAGCTTACTTGGAGCACTGGGCAGGCAGGAAATCCAGCAGCAAAGCAGAGAGCTTACTTGGAGCACTGGGCAGGCAGGAAATCCAGCAGCAAAGCAGAGAGCTTACTTGGAGCACTGGGGTAGCAGGTAATCCAGCAGCAAAGCAGAGAGCTTATTTGGAGCACTGGAGGAGCAGGAAATCCAGCAGCAAAGCAGAGCGCTTACTTGGAGCACTGGGGTAGCAGGAAATCCAGCAGCAAAGCAGAGAGCTTACTTGGAGCACTGGGGTAGCAGGTAATCCAGCAGCAAAGCAGAGAGTTTACTTGGAGCACTGGGCAGGTCAAGGAAAGAATAAGGTGATCAGTAATGAGCTGACGAACCGACAAGCTAGAACTGACTGAAGGGAGCATAAATAGGAAGGATGACAGGTTGGCTGAGTTCTGGCTTGATTAGTGGCTGACAGGTGAAAGTGATCAGTGGAGCATGGAGAACTCGGGTGTATGGGAGGTGGAAAGTGCAATGAAATGTCCATGGTGCAGCAGGCAAAGCTGCACCATGACACCTAATGGATTATGGTATCCTCTTGAGGCAGTTGGCTTCTCTGGATTTTATTTGTAAAGACATAACATTTATCATTTTCCTTCCACGTATTAATCATGCACTACTTTGTGTTGGTCAGTCACATACAAATCCCACTAAAATACATTGAGGCTTGTGGATACAATGTGACCAACACGTAACAAAGTTCAAGGGCTTTGAATAGAATTAAAAGGCACTGTATGTACTCTGTGTGCACCTTTATGTGCAGAATGGGTTTCTTCATGCCTAACAACAGAGCTGATATTGCTTCTGAAAGGTGTGGAAACGGAGTGTATTTAGGAAGACAAATGCAGGCAAAAATGCGGTTGCCCAATCATTTGCCCAGATGTTTAGGGAAGCTCATTCTAAACGCCTTGCCCATGATGACAGGTCGATGATAAAGCAGAGTAAGCTCTCACTTTCAGGTCCTTTCACCCGTGTGGCAGCCAAGAAACTGGTGCTCATGAAAACTTGCTGATCCGGTCAGAGTTGCTGGTCATTGTCCTGCCTTATACTTGTTGACTATGTGAAATGCAAAGTAACAAAGAGAAGGTTCCTCCTGCCTTGAAGGGTATGTTTATTCTTGGGCCGTCACCTGCGGTAAGATCTTTGTATGGAATAAAGCTGCTAGTGTTTTCCTTAGACTGTTTTTATTTCCCTTATCCTCTGATATTATGTGTTAATCCCTTCTGCTTTTATTAATTGCGTGATTTTTTTATTTCCCATGGATCTCCCTCATCCTCTTCAACGTACAACTAGGTGATCAGCTTTCAGCGTTTTGTGAAACAAAATGTTTGTAAAAACTGGAGAGCAGTCATAATTTCTTACAAAACCAGCAAAACTCAAAAGAAATTCACCCGACCAAAATCTGTGTTTGTTTAACTTTAGGAGCAAGAGAACGTTCAGGCGTCCGAGCAGCGTTGTGCCCTGCTGGAGAAAGCCCATCGTGAACTGGAGCGGCAGCTATCGGGCCTTTCGGATCGCTTGGAGGAGGAGGAGGCCTGTTCGGCTCAGCTTGTCCTCCACAGGGAGAGGCTGGAAGCAGAGTGTGGCAGCCTGAGACGAGACCTGGACGACCTGGAGAGTGCCCTGACTGTGGCAGAGAGGGACAAACAGGTAGAATAGTGCAGACTTCAACACTAAGGAGCCTTCTGGCACCAGTAGACTTATGTATATACCTGTATTAGATACCACCTAATATTGATCCTGAATACATTTACCAGTATTGATGTAAATAAGGTTTTTAGTTAAATTCAATAATATTCACCAAAACACATCAAGATTTATAGCCTATCATCAAAGCATATATAAAGTTTTTTTAATTGTTACTTTTTACTTAAAAGGATTCAGTTGTGGTCTATATAAAGGGGAACTCTGATGCTTGTTCCAAATTCATAATTATTGTTGCCCCTCAGTCTCTCGTTTTGTCCCTGTTCTGAGGTGAGACTGAGAGCAACTCATTCTGGTACTGTCTCTTTAAATGCAAATGAGGCCCGTTACACCCCGCCCCGCTCCAGGTGGCACAGTGTACCAATCCACCCCGTTTGACCATTCCTGTAATATGCTGCTGTGGAACAAATAAATTAATTGTGTGGGTTACACTCAACAGCCGAACATTTTCACTTATCTACTTGTAGCTTCAACCTCCTTCAACTTCAAAATAATGGCTAGAAATTAAAATGGTGGCCTCACAAGATTGGTTAGCCAGAAGTCCATGACCTTGTTTAGCAGTACCACAGCAAATACTGTGACGTATTTGTTCAAAAAAACATAATAGAGAAAACTGAACAGTTTAAAAATATGACCCAAACAGAATATAAAGATATCTACGCAACTCCTGGACAGACTAAATTCAGCTTTTCTGCACTCCTGGAGACTCCAAGTACACAAGAAAATGTATTTAGGGACTAAAAAAGTGGAGTTTGTGTGATATTTCCCCTATAAAGAGATCCTAAAGAGTACATTTTTGCATATTTGCTGGAAAACCAAAACTCAACATTTCTCACATTAGTGAATCACATTTGGTCTTTGCAATGTTTTTTAAAGCATGATTTAAAAAAAAAAAAAAAAAAAAGATACCTTTTTGACACAATATGAGCCTTTTGAGGCAGTTTTATTTCAAATCAGGATTTGTACTACATTGCAAGGGTGATCCTACCTCTTTCACACATTTTGTCAAAAGGCAGCTGTACAATTTAAGGGATTTTACTGATGCTAATAACGATGTCACCAGTAATCACTGAAGTGGTATGAATAACAAAATGTAAATAAGAACTAGTGATTTTTTTCTAAACGGATATTCCTACTACACTATTTAGTTGTTTATAATAGTGTTTTTCGAGACACATGTCTCATTTTCTACCAGAAACAATCTTCTTGGCTGAATCACTAAATTAGCCAGGGGTTTGATTAATTTTGGGTGAACTGTAGGTGGAAAAGAAACAGCACACATCACCCTGAACACACCATGCCCTCCGTGAAGCATGGTTGTTGCAGCATCATGCTGTGGAGATGCTTTACAACGGAGGGTGTGGGAGAGCATGTCAGAGCCGGATGGCCTAATAACAGAACGACCCTGGAAGAAAGTCGGTTGACGGCTGTAAAAACCTGACACTAGGGTGGACGAAAACTGTAAGCATACAGCCAGAGGTGCAATGAAATGGTTTAGATAAAAGACAGGAGACTTGTGCTATTATGTTAATAAGAATGGACTAAAAAATATATTTCGAAATGTGCAAAGCTGGTAGAGCAACACACCAAATGACTTGAAGCTGTGGCAAAAAAAAGAGTTCAGAAGACGGTGTAGGTGTCGTCTTCCACATCACAATTATGAACTGCTGCATAAAATCCCAACAAAGTACGCTAGAGTTTGTGGTTATAACAGGTGAAACTTGAGAGAAAAAAAAAACATTTAGGGATATACATTCTTTAACTCAATGACAGAATGTGACTTCAATAAAAAAGACAAAATAAAACGGCGTCAAACAACTTTAATGCAGAAGGCCCAGAATCCTCAGACATAACTTTCTACAACCACATGTTGTGCTTTTTATGACCAATTATGCAGCAGATATTCACGCCACAGTCTGTCCCTGTTTAACCTACATCTGTGTTGTAAATTTCAGATCACTATAAAAATGCCTCGCGGCTGATTTACAATGCTTCTCTCGAAGTTGGCAAGTTTTGAAATGCTGTAACAAAAGCCCCGTCTCCTGTGCTCAGACACCGATGCCAGAGGCTACTCTGCCATCTCCATTACAGCCCTCTCACTGAAGCCATTATCTGTTTATGTGAGGTTTATTAAGGGATTAAGATGCTATCTCTTGTTCAGGTATGCCAGTGCATTCTCAAACTGTGCGTGAAGGTGGTGAGGGTGGTCTCTGTGGAGCTACTGGGGCTGACGTAGGCTTTAAGAATCTACTTGAGATCAACCCAGTCCTTAGATTAAAAAGACATTTCCTCTTCAGATCTGTTAGGATTACCAAAATGATTTCTACCTGCTGTTAAAAGGAAACGTTTAGTCTGATTTAGTCCTAGGCATTGAAAAAAAAAAAAAGATGGTTATGTGCCATTTGGTACAGCATCTGTAAACATCTGGTCGGTGAATCAGCTCTTAAAAATTGAATTGTCTGATGCTTTTTTTTAGGACATTGTTATCACAACTGGCTGGACATGTGGTCTTTGATCCATCCAAGGGAGAAAAAGATTGATCTCATCCGTTTTGTAATTAATTGTAAAGCACATGTCTCCATTACCAGCTTTTCTCTGTTCCAGCCTGCGTTCACGCGCACCTCATTTGTGTCTTCAGCTGGAGTCAGAGCCCAATCTGCTGGGAGGAGGCTTTGATGTCTGTTGGAAAAGGGACAACCATAATGACATCTGTTTCTATCTTGAAACAGGATTACCGTTTTACAGTGCAGCAGTAGACACTGCCGAGTGAAGCTGCTGCGTTTGTATGCTTGAATGCAGAAGAAAGGGAGAGCTTGGTGTCAGAGGAGATCAGATCAGAAGTTTCCATCAAACTGAATCATGCTTTAACACCTAAAAACTCTTAATGTTCTTTAAGTTTCATTTTGAACTTCTTCTACTTCTTCCTTCTACTTGTAGTTGTCCGACAGTGAGGTGAGGAGGCTGACCGAGCAGCTTCTGGAAAGGGACCAAGCCGTGCAGAAGCTCCAGAGGGAGAAGGAACATTTGGTGGAGCTCAGCCAGGTAAAGACAGGGCAGGCGCATTTTATGTTGTTTCTACATCAGATGTTGGTGACATCCATTCACGTGGGTTAAAAAAATATTTATCCTTAATTGCAGTCACTTCATTCTAAGCTGGACTGCTTTCTCTAGGTTGGCAACCTTGAAATTAGTCTTTTATTTTACAAAGAAACAGACACAGATATGCAACCTAAGCATGAACTGATATTCCTACAGGTTATTGTCCCTAAACACAAATCAGACTGGTTCTTAATATATTCCACATAACCTTTAGCATTAATCACATTATGTTTCAGAGTAGAGAAATTGAGAGTGTGTTCCCATATTATCAGAGCCAGCTTTTGGTTTATCATCATGGACATTTACTCTGCACTGCTAGGTCTTATCTTTTTTAATGCGACTGACACGGCAGAAGTGGAATTTTTCGGCAGCCTCAGTACTTCGCTGTCTTGTGCTTGCGTATGTTGTTGTGCTTATTCTGCTCTTTGCCACCATTCCTGGTCCCCTTTACCCCTGAACATCAGACGTCCTCTCTTTTTCAACTTTTCATTAACCCTCAACTTCACTGAGATCTTGGTTGGCGGCACCGTGGCTTACCATGACAATTACAGAAGAGAGCAGACAATGTAAACAGGCAGGCGCACTTATGAAGCTAACAGTGACTTTGCACATCTTTCGCTTCAATTCACCTCGCTAATGTCCGCTACCTGGCTAACAAAATTAAGAAACTGCTGCTTCTGAACTCCAAAGACTTGGACCTCTGCAGACCTGCCACCCACTATTTTACCAAAACTTGGCTCTTAGAGACATCTGCAATCCCCCACCTTGACAGCTTCAGCTGCAAGTTTGAAAAGCAGCCGTTCACACCTACCGCCTCACTGACACAATAGTTCCCCACACATTAACCACCCTCCTCCTCTCAGGCCTACTGCGTGGACCTAAGATCCCACAACAACATGTAAAGAGCCTCTTAATATCAGAACACCAGGAACTCTCCAACACCTGACATGTTTCCCCCTTATGCCTGAGAACCTGTGCTGGCCAAACATCCTCGACAAATCTCTGGAGCTGTGTGAGTTTCCCTCAGGCTGCAAAACACTTCACAATCATCCAGGTCCCCAACAAATGGACCATCAAGAGGTTAACTAACCGCAGGCCTGTTGCCCTGACTTGTGTGTTCATGAAATTCTTTGTGCGACTGCTGTTGAAGGATCTGAGAGACATCCCCCCCCCTCCCCGCTAGATGCCCTTCAGTTTGCTTACCAGGCAATCATGTCAGCAGATGATGAAGTCACTTCAGGACTACACTTTATCCTGCCCAACCTTGACTACCCAGGGACGTACACAGGATCATGTTTGTGGACTTCACCTCAGCCTTCAGCACCAACCCAAGCTCACCCAGCTGGCAATGCAACCCTTCACCTGTCAGTGGATCAGCTGCTTCCTGACTGACTGGCATTGACAGATGAGGCTAGAGAGCATCTTCTTCTGCTCAAGGAGCATCAGCACTGGTGCCCACAGGGATGTGTTCTCTCCCAACGCCTCTTCCTCCTGGACACAAATGACAGCACTTCACAGGACCTGTCTGTTCTATGTTCATCCATTACAAAGACAGACTCATCCACAAAACAGGACAGGTCCAAACTGCGATGAACAATTAGTCCCATGGAGAAGATCATGGGGGATGACCTTTCCTCCATCCAGGACGTGTACAGCTCTAGGGAAAGGAAAAAGCCTGCTAACAACTCTGCAGACCCCACATATCCTGGACAGAAACTGTTTAGACTTTTATCTTCAGATCAGTGCAACAGAGCGCTAATTGAAAAATAAAACCTGCAGCTACGGCTGTTTCTCTAATTAGCACAATAGAAATCTTACAGCTTGATTAGTCAGTTGCTCTGCTGTGAACCAAAATCAGTATTTTGCACTTTCACAACTCTTAACTTGTCTTTTAATTTTCTTTACACAATTACAAGACAAAGATCATACTGTTTACAAATATACCGAATATCTGTACATTGTGAGCACTGTAACCAAAATGAAATTCCTTGATTGTGCACAACCAAGCTTGAATAAAGATGATAATTGATTGAAGCATCTCAAGGACCTCATGGGTCTCTTGTTGGACCCCTTGCCACTGGCTTAGTCATCTCTCCACTCTTTTCCTTGTAGACAAATATCTGTAAAACTCCAGTTTGCTTACAACTGATCCAGGATAAAAGCAAATCTGCATATAGTCAGGAGGTGGATCGACTGGTCCACTGGTGCGGATGGATCCACCTGGAGTTAAACCCACTCAGGGCAGTAGAGATAATCGTAGCGTTCCGGATAACTTTCCCTACACGGCCTCCCTTCACCCCCCTCAACAACTTTCTGTCTGCAACACTTTCTTCCCCCAGGCTGTCACTCTGAAGAACACTTGACAGGGCAAGAGAGTTTTAGGGTAAAAATCACAAATTACCAAACAGAACACAAAGGCCCATCTCACATTTGTAAAAAAACAAAACAAAACTATACACTATAGCTTTCCAAAGCTTTATTGATAATATTCTGTGGACTGACAAGAAAGAGGTGGAACTTTTTGGAGTTTGTGTATTCTTCTACATCTGGTGTAAAACCAACAAAGGACTTTAGGAAAAGAACATCAAAACATGGTGGTGGTAGTGTGGTGGTCTTGACCTGCTTTGATGCTGTAGGACTTGGACGACTTGCAATAGTTAAGGGAAGTATGAATTCTGCTCTCTATTTCAGAGCCCCGAAGGAGAAAATTGGGCCATCAATTTGGGACTAGCCACAAGTGCTCTTGGGTTATGCAGCAGGACAATAATGCCATACACACAAGCAATCCCTCCTAAAGGCTCTAAATCTGACTGGAATGCTGTAGCATGGCGTTAAGCAAGTCATTCCTGTTCAAAAACTCTCAAGTGTGGCTCAATTGAAACCCCTCTGTAAAGAGCAGGGTGCCAAATTCTTCCAGACCAATATGAAAGATTGCAAAAAAGATGTTTAGTGCAATCCTTGATACAAATTGTAGCCAAGGGTGAAACAATCAGTTAAGAGGGATAATTAGGGGATAATTATCATTTCACATATGGACAAACTTCTTCAGATTTTTCTCAGATTTTTTTCATTTTACCATTGAAAACCCTTTTTTGAATTTGCTTAAGTCATAATTGTCTTAAATTGGAATTTGTTTGAATATCTGAAACATCAATGTCAGACAAACAAAACAAAAACATAAGAAATTTCCAAGGGTAAAATTACGTCTCCTCGGTAATGTACACCCCCGGACAATTTTCAGATTTTAATGAAAAAAGACTTTATGTAAGAAGATAGAAAGAAATAAGCTGGCTGTGGATCAAACAGGAAACTGCATGTGACATTTTCATTGCAAAAAAAAAAACTACTTCTGCCTTTGCAGTCAGATGGATGTGAAGTTGTGTGATGAATCAAAGATTAAAAAAACATCTGCAACTGCGGCTCAGACATCTTGTGTTGTTCTAACAGCAAGCTATTGAGGATCTGCAGATGGAGGAGGACAAAGTGAACTTGCTGACAAAAGAGAAAACCAAACTGCAGTTACAAGCTGAAGATGTAAGTCTATATTTTTTAACACCCAGCTCTTGGAGTTGAATGAAACATTTATGTATCCTGATGCATCTCAATAATCCAGTTAGAAAAATAAAATGGTTAGATCCTCTGCACGAGTTCTTCTTTGATGAATCATTTTGTCTCTGCTGTAAGAGATGTCCTCAATGTGAGGAGTTTGAGGTAAACTCTGCCTCAGAAGTAGTACCTGTTTCAAGTCTAAAGAATTAAAGCCCCTTCTGAAGCCAGATAACTGACTGTTGAATGTGGATTGTAGATCCACATTTTTAATTAAGAAGCATATATATATATATATATATATATATATATATATATATATATATATATATATATATATATATATATATATATATATATATATAGTAATTTCATTACTTCATTTCAGGATTAATGTGCACAAAAACAATAGATTTGACTTTGGATCAACTATGCTCTCAATGTACATATATTTTATATATAAATGCATGTTTGCTGGGAAATAAATATTTATTTTTTTAACAAAAATGTGTGTAGATATGGTATTCTAAAGAATATGTTAACATTGTCATGCCAAAAAAAGGCACGTTGAAGAGAAGACAAACGATAAAGCCAGCTTTGTGACTATATTGTCAAGACAGGTCAACAGAATTCGAGAACTAACCCTTTAGATTGTTGAGACAAATTCCTCTCAAACTTCTACACAGTCAACGTAAATTTTATAGTGCGACCAAACAACAACATTGATCATTTTCAAGTTGATTTTTTGTTGTATAATCCATCCATCCAGTCAGCGGTTATACTCTCTTATCTATTATTAATTAAAAGTATTTCTTGTCAGCATTATAGGGGACACCTTTTCCTTGTCCCTTGAGATTAAAGAAAACCAAATGTGGTGACTTTAAAACCAAAGTATGTACCGAACCATGATTTTGGTGTACCTGTAATATGTTGTCTTCTTGCATGTTTTCCTAAATTCAGCTGGAGTACCAGCTGGAGCAGCTTCAGCGTGGTGAGCCCGAGAAGGCCAGGAGAAAGCTGGAGGCTGACAGCAGACAAACTAAGGACAGCTTAGGAGGGGTGGAGAAGATGAGTGGTTTGGAAGATCTTATCAAAAGGTCAGTCAAAAATGCTTTCCCTACTGGTACTTTCACTGTCCGTCCAGCGGTTTAATTTTCTATATAAAATCTGAATAGCACCTACTAGGCTTTTAATACACTTTAAACAGGCATGTGTTTCCAGCTCTTGAAAATCAATTCAGATTATTAGTGAACAACAACATAAAAAATGGCTCACTTACACTAAAGCTGTGCTGAGGCTGCCTTATCACAATATTCTCATGATTTGTAGTAGTGAAGGAACCAAGCTAAGAGAGTGGCTGTGGAAAAAAAATTGTTTTCAATAATAGAAAAAAAAAAAAAAGAAAACTGACAGTTTGGTCTTGCATGGGGAGAACAGGTCATGGAGCACAAAAAAATGAAACAAGCATGAAACAGTCAGTCGACGGAAGAATCCAGCTGTGAACAAAGAGTACCAGTGAGCTTGAATACTGAGGGAGGGGTGGAGAATGACAAATGAACCAGTGGAGTTAATCAGAGGATATATGGAGCAGTTGACGCTAAACAGAAAATAAAACCAGAACTCCAAAACACCAGGAGAACAGTACAAATTGAAAACAGGAAATATACACATAAATTATGCTGTTTTAATAAATGAGTTATTCCAAATAGATATATTTTGAAACTGCATTTGGTAAAATTATCTATAAAGTGTTGCTGCAGCTCATTTGCAACATGTTATACATATAAAAATTTATTTTTGTGAGTTTTGTAGATAACATCTTTCATGTCATGTTTTACATAAGTGTAAGCTATGCCACTATTATGCACTTTGGTGCCTATTCAAGTCACAACTATACCAAGTTGGCTTGTGTACCAAAGTATGTTTAAATCAAACTTTTCCTTTTGGTTGCTTGATTTTGGTGCCAATGTGTCTGCTTTTGTATGTATCTCACTCAAAAGTTTGAAGATCTGATGCTGTTATTACAGTAAGTAATTACAGCGTGAAATAGCTTGGAAAGGAATGTGGAGAGCTTTTAAATGAGAACTGCAGCCTAGCAATTGCCTTTGTTGGACATTATGCATAAAGAAATAATAAAAATGTCAGTTCTTTTGATGCTCGCCATTTAGAATCAGTCTGTCTTAGTCTTGTTTTTCATTCGTTTTCCTTTAATTGTATTCCTATTTAATGACAGCAGATGGGTTGGGTAAATATGTACCTGCTTTGACCCGTTTCCTGAGCCAAGACAGGATTTGTCTCTTTAATCTCTGTGGAATGCTTGATTATATGTAATTAGCCACGGAAAGCTCAAAGACAGGTTAAAAACTCTCCAGTTAGTCCTGATATTTAAAACCCTACCATAATCATAAACATTTACAGAAAGCATGCATTTAATTCCAGCTCTCATGTAGACCATGCATTATAACGACCTTTATGAGGACGCAGAAACCATGTGATGAATGACTTTTGTGGGCGATTGGGTGGACCAGTCTTGTTCACATCTGACTGTTATGGTTTGGTGGGACAGAAAGCTTCCCTGGTCATCCGTTCCTCCTCCAGAATAAAGACAACTTGATGGTCACCAGGAATGTTCTGACACTGTGCTTCTACCTAAACCACACGCCTTTCACATCTGGCATGCTCCAAACAAAACATGCCTGTGTAACTGGAAATTTGTGTGATAAATTAACACAAGGGAGCACAGAGGTGAAGAATTATTTTACTTTAGTAAAATAATTCAGGCTAATTTCACGTTCCTGAATTACAGATAAATGTAATGCTTTTATTGTGAATGTTTACATGTTTACCTGTTTTCTTTGTGTTTATTTTTGCCCTTTTCTGTTCCACATCAGTTCAACAGTTAATGAAACAATTAATTTTTCAAAAGTTTTTCCTAAAATTTACTAAAATATTTTAAATCTTTAGAACATATTTTACAACATACCTAAATTACACACTTTTCCTGTTGGATGTATTTGCATGGCCACCATAATTTGGTGTAACATGATTCAACATATACAGCCATCAGTAATTAGACATGAATGGACTAAAACCCTGCGTTTCATTTTTAGGAATATCTTTACCTCATTTTGACTTTTGGATAAGAAGTTGGCCAACTATGAAAATTGTTGTCTGTCCACTTTTTGCTGCTTTTTTTTATCTTTAAATCCATCCTCGCCAGCTATGGCGTCCACAGTGCAGCAGCGAACTCTAGGTGGAGAAAGCAGGTTTGTTGAGTGATACCAAGTTTAGGCGGCGGGTGGAGGGTTACATTACCAGATGATTAAACATGCTATTGTTTATTTATTTAAAATAAAGAATCAAAATCAAGAAGCAATTCATAAAAATATCTTTGTAAATTGAAATCTTACTTTTGGGGACAGCGGGTTATGTTGACTAGATCCAATTTTGGGGGGTTCATAACCCCGCTAACCCCCCACAAATTACGTCCTTGCCCAATCCAGAATATGTGGCAAGTTCTGGAAACTGATGTGACGCCCTAACATTTATTTGTAAAAAGAAATAGAACATAATTTGTCATTCTTCTTCGACTACGCAATGCTGCACTAGGTTGTGTTGGTCTTTCACATAAAACTCCCCAAAACAGCAGTTGTAACAGGACAAAATGAGGAAAAACGTTCCCTGGACCCGGAGTCTCAGAGATCAAAGAATACCTGTTCCCCAGGCGAGGCATACATGAAGATCCCAACATGTTACAATCTGCCCTTAGTAATATGACAGCTAAGAGATGTATTTACGGTACCTTGCAGCTACAATCACAAGAAGAAAAGAACCAGGTGTCAGAAAAAACATGGACTACACATCTCCAACTCAGCTTGACCCTGCTTCATATTAATAAAAATCAATGACTCACCTTGTTTCCGAAGTGGTGTGCTCTCTAGACCGTCCTGGGACGGAAAGTCTGTCAGTTCAGCTCAGCTCATGGTTCAGTGAAGTGTCATCAGCTGTAGCAATAAAAAATGACATGTTGAGAAATGCATCCTTCAGTCAAATGTTTCTTCTGATTGAATGAAGAACATGCTTTTGTGCTCTCTACCTCTTTGAAGGAAGGACTTGGAGATCAGCAGTACCGCCACCAAGCTGGAAGCAGAGGAGGCCCTCAACATCGGACTGCAAAGGAGGAGCAAGGAGCTACAGGTTAGGCCCTGCTATGTTTAAATAAGAGGGGAACGTTCACAAGGTCAACTGCTAAACAGAGCCTTAGGAACATTGTTTGAAGAAGCCGCCATTTTTATACAGAAATTAAAGCTGGTGAGCAGAATTTATGGTTCCTCCTCAATACTTGGCTTTGGGGATGAGGTTCTTTTTTTCTGAAATGCTGTAATATATTTGCACCAGATGTAACAGAACACACATCTTACAAAGTATCACTATTGTCCACTGGATAATTTTCCAAATGTCTTAGTTATCAACAATTTTTTTTTTTTTTTTTTTTTTTTGGCAAAGGAAGGACCAGCCTTTGTGTTCTCTTTGGTCAGCAATGGTTTTCTCCATTGATGCAATTTTGACACAATTTCTCTCTGATTGTTGAACCATAAACACTGACCCAAACTGAGGCAAGTGAGGCCTGCAGTACTTTGAATGTTGTGCTGGGTTCTTCTGACTTTCTTCATGCGTCACTGATTGACTTCTGCGGTACGTTTGCTAGTCTGGCCATTTCTGAAAAGGTTCACAATGGTTCCAGTGCTTTCCATTCGTGGATAATGGCTCTCACTGAGGAGTCTCATTGCCTTAGAAGTTGCTTTCCAACCCCTTCTAGGCTCAGGTATGTCCATGTCTCTCTGATTTGTCACTGGATTAATTTAGACTGAGGCGTGATATGTTGCTTTTTCAGATCTTTTAGCCTACTTCAAGTTGTCAGACAGGTTCTATTCAGGTGATTACTTGATTCTATAGATGTGCCAGTACTTAAAATTGACCATGACTTTCCAAAAATGGAGCGTGGTTATTCAGAGTCAATACCTGATTTACTAATGGGGGTATATTTACTTTTTCACATAGGACCGAGTTGATAGGGTTTTTCCTTCAATCAATGAAATCATTATTTAAAAACTGCTGTTTTCAAGTCTTTTTAAGATCTTAAAACATTGAAGTTTCATAACACAGCAAAATACTTTCTCACAGCTGTGCAATCATTACTTTTCATTCTGGTCCGTAAGTTTGTGATAAAATGTTGTTGGATGAGATCTGTCAACATTAAAATGTCAAAATATTTCACATCATAGTGATGTATGTCTTGCAAAGGGCTATGGTTAAGCTCCAAGTTATTCACATTACTGGTAGCTCTAGGGTTAAAGTAACCTTTAATTCAAGGATGAATTATCAAAATTTCATTTGAAAAATTTAAATATTTTCAGCAATGAAAAGAATGGTTTGATTTTTGTCATGCAGATAAAGATTTTTCCACTGATTATCGAGAAGGGTATGAATAATGGCAATTTTTGACCAAACGTAAATCATCCATCCATCCATCCATTTTCCAACCCCCTTAATCCCAATGTAAATCATATCAGATTTATTTTTATTTGTGCTCTTTTCAAATTGTTTAATTTATTTTGAGAGATCCCTGTCTCATTTCCAACCATAAACAAACTTCTTGGTTGAATAAAAATGATTTAAATTGGCCAGGGGCTTGAATAATTTTGGACTTGACTTTATCCAGTTGGTGTCATCATGGAACCTCATCTGAGTCTAAGCTATAATTTTGAAGCCCTGATATTAAAGTGAGACCTTTATACTTGATGCTATTTTATGTCTATGGTTGGTACTGTTAGTTTGATGTAAAAAGAAAGTAGATTTTGAGTTGTTTCTGTTGTGCTGAAGGATATGTTAGGTAAAATAATGTTTAGCATCAACTTTTGGGCAAATCAAAAAGTAAAAGAAACCTCCATCCAGTTTTAAATAGGATCTTTGTGGACTAGGTGAAGAACATGGTGAGAGACAAGATACAATTTGTAAACACTGTCAAAATGCTGCGACCTGCTAACCATTACCTCCTACCTATTATGAAGTTAGCATCTGCTCCAGAGCTCTAAATGAAAGATCAATTTATTAACTTGAACTGTATGTAAACATCTATGTTTCAAATTAAAAAAAATACAGTATTTTCTGGACTATAAGGCGCACCACATTATAAGGCGCGCAGTGAATTTATGTGTCTGTGTGTTATTGTCCACATATAAAACGCACCGGATTATGAGGCGCACTGCACATTCTTCCCAAGTGTGTAATATCACTCTGCCCCTCCGGTAGGGTGACCAGATGTCCCTGATTTCCGGGGACAGACCCTGTTTTGGATGACCTGTCCCCGCAAAAGCTTTTCAGTGTATCATGATGGAGTAAAAAAAGTTTAGCACAACAAGAGGTATGTACCCGGTCCTACCGCTGTCCCTAAGTAGTAGAGCTTTGCCGAACACACCTTCCCTGCCCCCCGTCGGCGTTGCAGTTCAGACAAAACAAACCAACCCCCAGGCAGAGACTCTGTGCTTAACAAAATCAGAGACGTCCCCAGTTTTCATTTGAGAACTCAAATCTGGTCCCCTCAAGAAAGAAATACACTGGCCATGTAATGTAAGCGGCCCGGCTTATGAGCCATTTACACCAGACGCGACAAAGTACGCAGCAACATGATTCTGCGGAGCGAACTTTCATTTTGGCTAAGTAATTAAAGAAAGTCAAATTATCAGTAATGTATCCTATGTTTTGATCTCCTAGAAGTCCGTGTCTAGACCACAGTCAGGCAGTCTTGTAGAAAGCTCAGTGGTCTGATCATGTAGTGACACAGTGTACCGTAATGATCCGAATGTTGAGCGGAGCGGCTTTGTTACTTACCAAAGTCGTACTTACACATTCTAACAGATTTTTGAGCACATTGTAGCACATAAAATCGGTCAGTAAGCACAACTTTAATCACATATAAGGTGCACCGGATTATAAGGCGCACCATCAATTTTGAGAATATTTAAGGATTTTAAGTGTGCCTTATAGTCCAAAAGATACAGTACTTAAAACCATCTCATCTGAACTGGATATTCCCACACAGTTTAGAGATTCTTTAAAAAAGCACAGAGGTATATTAAACCTCCATTCTTTTTGTGAAACATAAAAAAGCAGCAGCTCAATATTTTTTTTATGTAGTGGGCCACCTTTATATTAGAAGAGCATAAAACGTGCAATAAATGGTCCTGTCAAAGATAGACTTTTATATTTTCCAATAATTAAATACTCTTTTAAACACAGTTTAGACTTTGTGAATCACTGATTTGGAAGCTAAGTTTCCCCAAAATAATGCTAAGAAAATGCTTTGATGAACCCAATATTGTGCATCGTTTTGTGAACTGGATTTACTCTTACACCACTAATCTGTCATATTATGGTGCCCAAGCATGCATACTTGGTTCTTTATTCATTTACGTATTTTATTTATGTAGCCCTTTCCAACAGCCAACCAGACAGCCAACATACTTTACAATAAAATCATAAAACTCATAAAAAAACAGATAGAACAAATAAAACAGTTAAAAGCTAATGTCACTGAGTATTAAAAACCTCCCTGAATAAGAATGCCTTGATTTTGGTTTTAAAAAGGCCCAGGTTATTGATTGAGCAGAGATCCAGAGGGAGCTGGCTCCAGAGTCTGGATGTCGCGACCGACTCCCTGCTAACCTAGTGCTGAGCAAAAGCTGACAAGTCAGTGGACAAACGCATTCCTGGCTTTCAGCAGAGCTGCTGCCATCTGCTAAGTGATCGGATCAGTCACTTCACTGCTTCAGGACTGTCAGGAGACGGTTCAGACCCATGGCCTACATACTTCGCCATGTACAGATGGATCTTCTATTTTCATCTGATGTTGTCACTTTATAGTTAGAAAAATGTACAACCACTGCTCTTGTCTTGACTCTTCTTAGTTTATGTCATTAATAAGAAAGTGAAACAAATAGACAATATAAAGAAGACCAGGTTCTCATTCTGTTCCCTCTTTAAGAGGAAAATTGTTGCATGGTCTGTTTAATCGGGTAAAGGCCAGCTGGAGAACAGATCAGCTTAGATCCTGTCTGTTTCACAGGCCATTGTTGTTTTGTTTTCACCAAATCTGTTTCTGATATTAGTTTAATTCTCAGATGCAAGAAAAAGATGCAAAATGATTTTTTTTATTGTCAGCGGGTAGAGTTAATATAAAGATTTTGTGGGAGGACTGTACTGAACTGCGGCAGTGGTCTAACATACCGCAACAAAGTATCCCAGTATGGGTCAATGTAGTTAGATCTTTTGTGGCTGACATTCTAAGCACAAATCTAACATACGATTTCAATCTGCAATGTTTATTTATTACATAATAAAACTTTATTGATGCAGACATATTTGCCTGGCTAGTATTTTTATCTGGACTAACTACCATGTCAAAGATGCTGCAGTCATGCGATAGATTTTTTTTTTCCACTCTTACAATGGAGATAAAAGGTTTACAAGGGGAAACCCACGCATATTTTATGCATAATCCCTTATTTCGACTCACTTCGATTCATTTGAGTTAATTTGTATGTAGCTAACAAATATTGTCTCAAGGTACTTTACAAAACAAATCAACTTTACTTAAAGAAATATATAGTGAGTACATTTCCAACATATGTGCAGATTTAGAATCAGTCTATTTTCCAATGTGATACCTTTAAAGAATGAAACCATGTTCAATTTATTGGTGAGGAGGTTTGAAAACCAAGGGATCATGGCCAACTGCATTGAGTCACTAACTATCATGGACATGGACTATCTCCCACACTGAGCATGCATGTGGCGACAGTAGGAAGAAATACTTCATTTTAATGGGAAGAACACAGATGGGGAGATTTGAGAAGACAGAGCATACACCAGAAAAATAAAATAGAAGCATTGGTCCAGGACTACTTTCTAGGTTAAAGATAAAGTAAAGTGTTAATAGCAGCAGTAGCTCCTTTAGTGGCTTCATTTAGGAGAGAAACACAGCTAAACATATGAACTCTGAGCCAGTAATGGCATCTATGGGATCAAAAACTGAGCCCAAATGGATAGTTTGTGGCAAAAGAAGCTCCTTCTATTGCTTTATCTAGGACAAAGAGAGGATTACGCATGGAAAGACAGGGCTAGTTGTATCATCTATAGATCTACTTGAAGTTGTCACAGTTAAACAGTAACATCGGGCCAGCCATGCATAACTTTCATGAAGAGAATCGCAAGAGGTGATCAACAGGCGGTTCTGTTCAATTCTTTTTTTAAAGCACATCTGTGTTCAGGATATTGGTGGCTTGACTGGTGAACAAACGGCCAGAGGCTGCTCATGGAGGACTCGTCTTTGCTTGTTTATGATGGAACTGTTTCGTGCAAGAGGCTAAAGATTCCCTGATCTAACAGAACATTATGTTAAATAGTGTAACTCTGCAAGTCTGGCATTGAAATCAGTGCTTTGTCTTTTGTGTGGATTGCGCCTTTTATTATTTGTTGCAATCTTCTTTAAAGTTTGTCCTTTGGCTTTTCTGTGCATCTTCCTGTGGCATCCAGATAGTATCATGTAAGTCTAAGAGCACTTATCTCTGTCACTGGTGCCGATAGCGTGTTTAGTCTGGGTCTGTCGCTTAGTTCTAGATATAGTGATTTCTGGATTCAGGTGCAGAACCACTCTGCTGATAAAGATGCAGGTGGTTGGGCCACTTAGCAGTCTCCCGCCCACCGTTATCTGTTTTTCTTTGACGTAATGGTGGTGCAAATGCATCCGCGGACTTGTCTGGATTGAAAGAGAGAGCTCTTTGTCCGTCGCGAAAAATTAAGCTGTCTCTTCACCCCATAATTCAAAGCATTTGGCTTGAAGGGAGAATGTCCTGCATCATTCCTTACAACAGACCCAGGCTCTTTAGTGGTTTTATTATGCAGCCATAAAGCACTTGCCCTCGGTTGCAGCGCCACGGGGTCATCTCTGTCTGGAAAGATAAGGCTCAGTTTGGTTCTGCGGCAGATGTTTAGCTTAAGGTGTCCAGACTGTGGCACGCATTAATAAAGCTTGGCATCAACAAAGTTTGTTTCATGTGTTTCCCAAACCCCTTGCATGAAGCAAAGCAGCCCAGGTAGTTTTTTTTTTTTTATGTGTAAGCTTTTATTTAAAAAAAAAAGTTGAACCTAGGTGAATGAGAAGCACTGTGATGGTGTCCTTTGCGGTTTTCAAAGTCTATAGGCATTCATTGGTTAAGACACGGGTCACCTGAGTTCTCTAGAAACAGACTCAAAATCTACATTATTGGTCATGATTGTGTGCACAATCAAGGACTTTGATTACAGCACTCAGCATACAGACATTAAATAAAATGCTGCTTTATCTTATTTAGTTACAGTCGTGTGAACACCGAGTAGACATGTCTCTGATAACCTGATGGTCAAGAGGGTTGACACCATAAAATGATCTCTGTGTACCATAGACCAAGATGGGTTTATAAAATCTTTCTTTGGCAAAGTGAGAGCCAGTGCAGTGATTTGAGGAATTGTGTGATATGATCCATTTGTATGTTACTGACCTGGACATTAGATGGGCTTCAACTGCGTTTTGACGTTCTACATTCTGTTTTGAAATCAATCTGTTAAGTCTTTCAAAGTGTTTAAGGCCTTTAAGAAGCTGACTGAGAGACTTTTTGTGGCTGTTGAAATGTATTCATATCACTTAATCTAAAGTGTAACTCTGGTGTATCCTGTCTACATGTTTTTGTCACTGTCACGCCCAAATTTTCCCATTGTGGGGCAACAAAGGTATTTCTATTCTATGCCCTGTAGTTTTTAACCTTTGGTAGTGAATGCTAAATGGACTGAATGTATTTCACACTTTGCTAGTTATATTGACAACTTAAAACACTACACTGGGGCCACATTGACACAGTCACCTATGTGCACACATTCACCAGTACACAGATTTGTAGGCAAACTGACGTTAAGTGCCTGGCTCAATGACACACCGACATTTGAGAGGGGAGGAAGCGGAAATTTAATTTGCAACTTTTCTGATTGCAAGGCAACTGATATTCATCAACTGTTCATCTTTTAAGCATCAACAAGGTACATGCTGGCCCATCCATCCATTAATACCACTGGCAAACTCACTGAGCAATTATTAGGGACTGTCATGATGAGGTGAACCAGGAACATAAAATTGTGTGTCATCAGCATAAGCTTAATTGGAGATTATGCAACACACTATAATCTGAGGTATGGACTGTTTATAGGGGATAAATGAGACTGACACATTATAGTTCGCCAATAAACACACAACCATGAAACTGTCCATTATGTATCCATTTGTCCTGTCACATCACACAAGGCAATCCTCTGAGATCACAGGCTGTGTGAGCATACACTTGATGTTGCAGCTGTCACTGCATCAAAAGGGTTGAGCTCTGTCACAGTCTTACACTGCCCAGGTGCATTCAGTGCTTCACATACAAACGCAGTTCTACCATTCTCAGCTTGTTTTTTTATGTGCTTCCGATTATGCTGATCAAAAGTTTCTCGTACAAGATGGACACCGCAGGATTATATCATGTCTCAATTTCATGGCCATTATCGGCTGAACTATTGCTGCTGCTGTCTTTGGTTTGTTCTATGTCACACTCATTCCACAACATAGTTGCCGCAGGTTCATTAATACCTCTGGATCAGAGGCGTAATGTTAATGGGTCAATTTCAACCCTTTAGTTCATTTTGGGACCTTCTAGTTGATGGAGGGGGTGTGAAAAGCACTTTGATCATGGAAGGAAAGAATGATATGAAAGGGTAGAAGTAGTCCTAGTCTGCCAATTAAACAGGTTTGATATGTTACAATTAATTTCTGCTTCAACTTGTTCACTTGATAGTTTTGCCACTATTTAAATGTTTCCCTTGATTGGGTTCTATGTTCTAAAAACAGCTCGATAGACGTAATCCCGTGCATCCAGAGTGCAGATATCCTCAGCAGCTCTCATCTCAAGATTCCACTGGCCTAACCTGTTTCATCACCTGCTGTTTGGGGCTTCAACCAGTTGCACACTGCGTGTCCTCATGTTTCAAGTGAAATCCATCAGAGACCACTTTTAATGCAGTGTTCTCAACATCTGAGGACATCCTAAAGAAGAAACATGCAGTGTTTGTGTCTTTAAGCTGACATCAATTACAGTATTTTAACATGGATAAATTATTACAGCATTGAGTCTGAAATGTTTTCTCTGGTGAACGGGCAGGGCTTTTAAATGTTCCGTTGAGAGCGGATCTAACAGGAAACAACATCCCACGCTGCTGTACATCCCCTCTGTCCCAAGTAAGGAAACACTAAGGCCACATCTGATTCCAGTTCATGGACAATGATTATCGTTTCAAGGTGCAGCATAAAAAATAACCCTGCTCATGCAAGCTTGGAGATTAGACCGTGAAACCAAACCGAGCTATTTTGGCTGCATTCTGTTATCTCCCTTAGTATTCTTCAAGACCGGGTCCTAAGGAGAGGGGGAAGTGAGCAATCACTGAGCCCCGAGTAAAGTTTATGCAAATCAATGCAGCGATTGTTAGTACACTACATGTCTTCTACGACTGTTTCTGGGCCGCTGAATTTCTTTTGAGGCAATGGAAGGTGGGAATTTAACAAGATCCAGATTTGCGAGAGGGGAACTGTCAGGAAAAGGGAGAGAGGCCGTGCATACATAGGAGGGTGTGGACAGTAACGTGCCGGAGGGGATCAGCAGCAAGGTGTGTGTGTGTGTGTGTGTGTGTGTGTGTGTGTGCGTGTATACACACATGTTTTGGACAGTCAGTCTCTCATTCAGTCAGTCAGTCAGTTGAGCTGCTCTTGCCTCACCATGGCTGTTCTCTCTACAGAGGTCCTCCGCTGGCATGTAAGTTATATCTTTCTTTGAGTCTATGTGAACTTTACTTTTAAAAGAACGAAGGATGAATGGTCGCGTATGTTATGTATGTGCATTGGTAAAAGTCCCCTGAATGGGGCTTTTTTTTTTTTTTTTTTTTTTTTTGGTCAGCATCTGAGGTGTGCGGTACTTTGGAGGTTTGGGCAGCGTGTAGCCGACAAGCGGCTTTCACCACCAGTCAGTGAGGTGTGTGCGCTGTTGCTGCTATAGCCGCCCCGGGCTATACACGCCATGTCAGACACGACTTCCTGACACCGAGACGGAGATAGAAACTGAAGATAACGCTGAACATGACACAACATGGTAGGCTGCAGCCGTGCTGGAGAGGGAGCAATAAATTTCCATCAACAGAGGAAACCACAACTTTGGCAGGAGATCAGTGCTCCGCTCGTGATTTATAGATGCAAAGGCATTCTGATTGTTTTTGATGGGATGAGAGGAGAAAAAAAAAACACTTTAGGTTCACTCAATTTGGAAGAGTATTTCTGCACTTGTTGAAGGGTTTGTAATGTTTTCTGGTATAAGCTCAAATTAGCGATGGAAATGTAAAATAAATCAATTCTCATACATTTATTTTGATTTGTTTTGTGACATTATAGAGTGTTAGTATGGTTTAAACATAGTACAGTTCACATGCATTTTGTGAAGCTCGATTCTAAACAAGGCAAGTAGATCACTATCTTTAAATCGTACCAGGACGGCAATAAATCGATGTGTTATGGGCTTGCAGTTTCCATTAAAGTTGAGGAGCAGATCGTCAGCCAGTTTGACCAAAGAAGGAGTTTTGGCAGCGTGAAGCTCTGGAGCATGCAGGTGATGGCTTTGTGGATAAAAGGAAAGAAATAAGAAATGTCCTTAGAGAAGCAACTGTTTCTGCTAATCAATATGAGAAGCGCTCCAAGCTAGTTAAGTTTCTATATTTCTAAAAAGAGAAACATTTATCACAAGTGGAAGACTTTTAAAGAAACGTTTAGGACAGTCGACAGTTCCCCCAGGAGTGGACATCCCTGTAAACTCATCCAGAGGTCAGGGCGTGCAACGCTCATAAAGATTGCAAAAGATCCAAGAGCTCCATCTTTGACTCTACAGGCCTTAGTTGTCATGTTACATTTTAAAGTTTATGACAGGGCAGTTTAAAAGACTTAACAGTTGTAGATTTTTTTTGCAGATCACCCAAATAAAGCGTCTTCTGTTTTTTTGGGGGTTTTTTTCTCTGTCTCAATCATTTTCATCGACTCAATCATCAATCAACTTTACTTGTGGTAATTAGTGCACAGGCTGTGATTGATAATGCTGATGTAACAACCCAAAAACAGAGGGAAAACAAAACATTTGCTTGTAAACTAAAAGCCTGTTTGAAAAATAAAAACAGCATATTCATATTGGTGTGCAATGATAAAAATGAGCATTTTCTAGCTTTTCTGATGCAAATACATTTTTGGTACAATAGCTTAGTCTCAGACATGGTGCTGTAGTTGTTTTTCCTTTGCACAAAACATTTAAGGTTTGCCTTGTCAATCTTCCAGTTGAAACGGCACTTAGATGTTGCATCATGATGATGTTTCACGCCTCCGAATGTCTTGCTGTGTGATTGATGGGGTTTATGTAATGAGGTAGACATTTATTATTGCGTTGACAATATGATCTCAAATACAGGTTGAAGTCATTTAAACTCACTAGCCATTGATGATGTGGACACGTCAGTCTCTGATGGTGTTCTTCCTATTCTCTGTCATTTCCTTGACTGCAGATATTTTTTTCCAACACGAGTTAACATATATATAGGTCCAGCATGGGTTTAACATAAGAAACCTATAATTTCCTGACATTGTTTTATCTGAAATGTGGAGCTTTATCCTTAATATCTCAGGATACATCTGACCCGATGCATACAGGGACGGTTCTCAAGAAACTAACTCGAGGCTGACATGTTGAGCAGTTTGCTTTAATTCAAGGCTAATGTTGCCACATTTCCTAGGTTTTGGAATGACTTGTTGACAATCAGGCTTGAAGGATGGTTCAACACAGTTCCAGTTAATTCTGTAAATTGCAGACAAAATCTACAGGTATAAGTTTTTCTCGCAACAAATGTAAAGCTTTGTTTTGGACATTGTACATTTTCCTAACTCCTGTTTCAGCTGCTCTCTGGTGTAATGAAAGCTTACTGATGACGCCTGACAGCTCCAGACAGGGAGACGTTGCAGTCTCTCTCTCTAACTGTGAACAATGAGTTTTTGTCACAGACCCCTGATACTTTTTTAACCTTCTGCGTCATTATGGACAGTTTTTGTCCAATGGGTCAAGCGTCCCCTTTTGATCAAGAAACCATACTCAAAAAGAGACTGAAATCACACTTTCAATCTCTTTTTTAATCTTTTTTAAACCTTTTTCATAAAATGTAAAATTCACTACACCCTATTAATTTGAGGACATCTACAATTTATGAAATCACATCTATTACAAAATATATTAAAGCTGTTTTCTCTTCAAGAAAAATAGTAGTAGAATGTTTTACTTCCTTGATGAAATTACTATTGTGGTCCTTAATGACTTGAAAGGATAGTAGTAAGTATATATATATATATATATATATATATATATATATATATATATATATATATATATATATATATATATATATATATATATATATATATCCTGAGCCAAATTCCTTGAATGTCAAACAAATGGCAACAATGCTTTTTGGGCTCATTGACCAAACACAGCTCAGCCAGTCCAGGGTCACTCTGAAGATAATCACTGGTGGCTGCAGGACATTCTTTCTCTAAATTGCTACCTGAGAAGAAAAAGCCAGGGGCGTGCCAAATCTCTGGAGAAAGCAAAGTGCATGAGACAGGAACCAACCGCACGGAAGGGCTAGCCTGAAATAGCAAACTGTGTTCGGGTTGTTGTAATGACACAGTCAAAGTGAAAGCCTGTTATAATATTCAGCGAGGGCAGGTTTTTTGCTTCGTGTTCCGTCCATGTAAGTTCTTCGGTATCTCTCTTCAGGCCCGCATCGAGGAGCTGGAGGAGGAGCTGGATGCAGAACGAGCCATGAGAGCTAAGGTACAGTAGAGAATAAATACAGTACTATCAAGTTCGGTGTTGCCTCACTCTTTACAAATGCTATAAAGCCCAGATGAGCATCAACTCTGTCACACTGGATAGATGATAAGCCAAACAGCTCTGACCTCAGTTTAACTCTGCTCAAACAGTCAGGCTCATGAGGTCGACAACAGCTTGTGGATTAGAGAGAAACTGTCAGAAAGCAGAGCAGGAAAAGGGACTTGCCAACAGGTTCATGTGCTGCTACTCAGCTCTGGCCATCCCAAACTATCTGCACCTGGGATAACAATCCGGTTTGGGGCAGACCTTGTGTTTCTGATTAACGCACAGGGCAACCCCCGAAGCGCACAAGGCGCTCCGACAGGCTTTTTACTCTGTCAGACTTTCCCCCGTCACACAAAAGTGAGGGCACTCACTTCCTTGGAATCCCCGAAGCTTTGGCCTACTGGCAAAATAACCATCAAGACGTTCTACTACCCTCAATAATGTTTCCAACACATCCACATTGTAAAGTGAGGTTTTCTCATAACACCATGTCTGCTTAATATTAAGCTAATCCACTAAGGTGCTTTAAGTGCCTCTTAGTTCAAACAAAACACCCTTTAAGCCTTGTGTGTGTTTAAGCCCTCATACAGTAGGTAAAGGCACTAAAGTGAAGGTACATATTTCACTGGGAGTGTTGAATGGAGTGACAGCAGGCCTGAGGGCGTGTTTTCCACACTTCTCCCCACTCTGGGTGGTATACCCTTAATGGTCCTAGCCCAGAGCCCTCCAGCCTCCAAAAAACCGCAGCGCAGAGCCAGAGGCACGCGGGGGCTTGCAGGTCTTTATCTGTTCCGCAGCCTCCGTCTTCAGAGCAGCTCAATTACAACATACCTCAGCTGCAGACAGGCTCGCCATTGTTAGGCTCTGCTCCTTAGGTCGCACACTCGACCTGATAGCATCAGGGGATGCAGGGCGACAGAAGGCGCTACTTTCCAGTGGATCCTCTCCCGGCTGTCTCAGCTGAGAGCCAGTATCTCTCACATACACACATATGCATACAGTGGAGCAGAAAAGATATTTAGTCAGCCACTGATTGTGCAAGTTATCCTACTTAGAAAGATGAGAGAGGTCTGTAATTTTCATTACAGATACACTTCAACTGTGAGAGACCAAATTAGGGGGGAAACCCCACAGGAAATCTGATTATAGAATTTTTTAAAAATGTATTTGGAAATTATGGTGGAAAATAAGTTTATTGTCGTTAACAAAAGTTCAACCGGATACTTTGTAGCATAACCTTTGTTGGTAATGACACAGGTCAAACGTTTCCTGGAAGTCTTCACCAGGTCTGCACACACTGCAGCTGGTATGCTGACCCATTCCTCCATGCAGATCTCTAGAGCAGCGACGTTTTGGGCAACACGGATTTTCAACTCCCTCCACAAAATTTCTATGGGGTTAAGATCTGGATTCTGGTTAGGCCAATCCAGGACCATGATTTTTATTTATTTTTTTTCTTTTTATGAAGTCACTCCTCCGTTGCCTGGGCGGTGTGTTTGGGATGATTGTCATGCCGGAAGACCCAGCCACGTTCAATCTTTAATGCTCTCACTGATGGGAGGAGGTTTGGGCTTAAAATCTCACAGTACATTGGCCCGTTCATTCTTCCCTTAACACGGATTAGTCATCCTGTCCCCTTTGGAGAAAAAATGTGTGCTAAAAAGTTTGATTTTGGTTTCATCTGACCACATGATATTCTCCCAGTCCTGGTCTGGATCATCCATATGCTCTCTGACAAACGTCAGACGGGCCTGGACGTGTACTGGCTTAAGCAAAGGGACACGCCTGGCACTGCAGGACTTAAGTCCCTCTCTTCTCATTGTGTTACTGATGGTAGCTTCTGTTACTTTGGTCCCAGCTCTCTGCAGGTCATCAGGTCCCTCCGTGTAGTTCTGGGATTTTTGCTCACCGTTCTTATGACCCAATGGGATGAGATCTTGCATGAGGTTCCAGATCAAGGGAGCCTATCAATTGTTCCATTTTCTTCCAATTGCTCCTACAGTTGATTTGTTCACCGGCCTGCTGGTCTATTGTAGATTCACTCTTCCCAGCCTGGTGCAGATACAATTTTCTTCCTAGTGTCCTTTGACAGCTCTTTGGTCTTGGCCATGGCTGAGTTTGGAGTCTTTGGAGTGTTTGTGTCATGGTGCAGCCTTGCCTGCTACACCATGGGCATATTCAGGGCATTTTCCACCTCCCATACACCCAGTTCTCCATGCTCCACTGATCTAAACTCTCAAAACAGAGCTCTGTGTGTGTGTGGTTGTGTTCGGGTTCAGTTTACAAAAGTATGACAGTTTGAGGCTATGGACAGGTATTTTTTATACAGATAACTGGAGCCATAAATACAGGCAACAAGTGGAGGACAGAAGAGCTTCTTTAAAGAAGGAGTTACAGGTCCGTGAGGGCCAGACATCTTGCTTGTTTGTGGGTGACCAAATACTTATTTTCTACCACAATTTACAAATAAATTCTTTAAAAATCTTACAATCTGATTTCCTGGATTTTTTTTTTCTCTCATAGTTGAAGTTTAGCTATGATGAAAATTACAGACCTCTCATCTGTCTAAGTAGGAGACCTTGCATAATGGGCTTTTGGAAAAGTGTAGATCATTAATATTTTCTGATACGTCCTTTAATCCCGTTGATATGAACATTTTAACTTTGGAATAACGGGGACCCAAAACTAGATTGTTAAACGTGTCTAAAAATGTGCAGTAGTATGATATTCGTCCGCTACATATAAGGGAACTAGTACTGATAATAACGTCAGATAACTTTACTTCCAAAGAATCTGATTGATTCCTTTAAAACAAATCTGTATTTAAATCGAATGAAGATGTTAAGAGAGTTATCAGAAAGTCAACGTCGCTTCGCAGCCGGACCACATTTCAAAAACTTTAACTCAGCTAGCCATGCTAAGGATCTATTTTATCTTAGTCGTAGTTATGGAGTTAGACCTGTGACGCGTATTCTGTTTCAATTAGTAAGGCAGAAAGGAACATAATAGACATGTTTAAGGTTTTGGTTTCTGGTGGTTAACAGGATGGATGAGTCCTGCATAGATTGTGTGCAAACACACCTTGGAGTGTGTGTGTGTACACAGAGATACACTTTTCCTTTACGCTATTGTGCAAAATGGCATGAATCTCCCAACTCCAGCAGCGGGGCTCTCTGGGGGTCCTTTGCGCTCATGAATGGGGGGGAGCAGTGTCTGATGGTGTCGGTGCTGTGGGGCTGTTGACTCAGCCAGCAGCGTTGGGGAGAGCGATGAGTGAGCCGAGTGTTCGGCATTAGGCCTCCACAAGGAGGGGGCGGGGCTTCATTTAGCAGGTGGGCTGCGGCGCTTTTTTTTTTTTTTTTTTTTGGGAAGATTCAGCTGGAATTGGTAGTGCTGTGGGGGTGGGTATTTATAGTGAAGGCCCCCAGTGAGCGTCATCTGTTTTCCTTTGCGCTGCCAGAGGTGTGCAGACGGCTGTGGTTCATTTTTTCTGCTGTCCAGGGGGCTTTAGACTCCAGCTTTTTGTGAACTTGTCTCAACATCCACGCTTGTCTTCAAACCAGCTGTAAAAGAGGGCTGTAAAAACAACAAGTGCTGGCTGATTTGCTCATAAAGCGTTTTAACAGTCTTAATATGGCGTGCAATGCTTTAGGAAGTTAAACAAAAAGCCTTAAAATGTAGGGCCTCTTGCATCATGAGGTTCAATATGTAGTTTTACTGAGTGTGTAGTATAATGCAGAACAGAATTAACATGAACACATCATTAGAGCAGCCAGTTTATGCACTGTACCAATCATTAGCTCCCTTTGGACCTCCGTGCCATCACTGAACCAGTCTTTTTAAGAGGAATTTCAAGACTCATTTGTTTAGAAAGGTTTTTAATCTCCTTATGCTCATTGTTTTTGACACATATTTTTCTTTTATTATCTTGTTATCTTTTTGAGTGTTATCATTTTATTGTTATGTGATTTTGTTTCCTAGTTTATAACTACAACTTTATAACTATATAAATCAACAATACATTAACAAATTTTATTAATGATGGTAAGTACAGGCTTCTAATGTCTCCTGTTCTAATGATTCCTGGACGGATCTGTTGTTGTTTGTATTTCCCCTCGTATTCCGTCAAGGCATTTCAAGCATACCATATAAAGAATCTGCTTACCTACTCGTTTCAGTTAAATCGTTAAATCGCTCGACTACATGAAAAAGAAGTATACAGGCATGGAAAACACCTGAAAAAGCAAAAGAGGCAAAGGGATGGAGAACGAAGGGAGTTTGGAACGGGAGAAGGGGGGTAATAACAGAGGGAGCAACAATAGCTTTGTGAGGAAAAGTAAAGTATTAGCTGTTCTATATCACAAGAGTTCACACTTGTATGACCCTGAGTTGTGCGTTTGTGAATCTGTTACCTGGATTCATACAGTAATACAGTGACGAGAAGGGTAGAAAACCCATAACAAGCAACACAGGGTTGGTGCCATAAGCGTGTTGTAGCTGCCCTGGGCTGCAGCAACCCAGGCTAACCTACAGGATGCCCACACGCCTGACACATATGGGAGCCCCTGGCAAAGAAGAGGACGAGCAGCCTCCATGGCAGAGGCATAAAGAGACAACCTCGAGTACAGACCCAAGTGGACTGGCCTTTCAGCCCCGCCCCAGTAGGGCCCGGTCATCGGGGTTCCTGTGTTGGTTGTGATCAACTAAGAGACTTACTGCAGACTGCTCACTCAATCATTTGAAGTGATGATCTTGAATTTCTGCAGTTGTTAAAAAATGGTTTCAACTATTGTAGTGATATTCACTGAGTTCGTTGCATTTTCCATTTGTTCCGAGCTGTCAAACAATTTCTCTTTATGCCAGCAAACATAAACTACATGATGAAGTCAATCAATAAGCTAGTAGGCCTTGTCAAATTAAAAAAATATTTTTAAGTTGTCAGCACCACTTTTTTTACTGTAGTTGTATGTTTTATTATCACACCATCTTGGAAAAACAATGCTTCAAATAAATGATTCAGTTCCAAACATCATTCATGCCCCTCGTGATCTGATGTTGACATCTCACTAAAAAGGTAAATGTATGATGTTCATAGCTTACTGCTATGCCGTTATATGGATGCAGAAATACTGGGTTTAACCGCCCTAATAAGTCTAACACTTGAATGTTATCTCATGCATCAGCCTATTTGCTGAGGAAGCCTATGATCACATGAAGAAGCTGACCTAAAGACCTATAGGTTCTTGCTGAAGAATGTTAATGAAGAATGTCAACAATAAAAAGAGGTATCAGTTAACCTCGACAGGAAACAGGAACTCGAGGAGCATATTTGTGCTGTCTGACAGCAGCTAACCCCCTGCATCGCTCTGATTGGATACCAGTCTACTGACCTCTGACCTCAGGAGAGAGCGCTTCCTTCTGAGAGCTGTCAATCATACTGGTCCCCTGCAGGTTAAAGATCCTGTCCTGTCAGGTGGGACTGATTCAGGGTCTAAAACTGATTAAAGATTCAGTCTGTGTTCACTCTAAATCAAAAGCCGAACCGCTACTCATCAAGTTTTGCGCTTATTATCCTGGATATGCTTTTGAACTGGAGTGTGTTTGGCAGGTGGAGAAGCAGAGAGCAGATCTCCACCGAGAACTCGATGAACTCACTGACCGTCTGGAGGAGGCAGGAGGGGTCACAGCTTCACAGGTACAGAGCAGTCATTCCTCCAAAACCGTCTCGGAAGGACCTTCTTAAAAATCTCATTGTTACTCACTGGGTAGCTACATCCACTGTTTGGTTTCATACCGTGCTAACCTTTTCCCATGTCCTCACATTACTGCCACAAACTGGAACACATTTCATTTGGATTTAATGAGAAGAATTAATACAAAGCAACACATGTGGCGTGAAAGGAAAATGATAATAGGTTATGGAAATTTGTCACAAAAAAATAATTAAAGTAACTGTGGCTTGCCCTTTTTAATCGGATTGACCAAAATAAAACCAGCTGCCATCAGAAATGTACTAATTGGTAAAGCTAGCAAATTTTTGTTAAATTTTTGTATGAATCCTGCTCTACAGCAGTAGGTAAAGTTACAGAGCATTTTAAAACAAAGTTAGATTATAAAACAATATCCAAAAAACTATGAATCGTCTCACTAAGCACTGTTTGGTCTGTCATCTGGAAATGGAAATAATATGACACGACTGGAAACCTACCCAGCTATGACCATCCACCTGAATGGACAAACCGGGCAAAGATAGTTTGTTTAACCAGTGAAGCAGCGAGGAGCCCCATAGTCACTCTGGAGAAGGTGAAGAAATGCTCAGCTAAGGTGGGAGAATAAGTTTGACAACATGACATTGGTCGTCCACTCAAAAATCTGGCTTAATGGAAAAGCGGCAAGAATAAAGGTATTGTTGGTGACTTTGGGTAAATGAGAACAGTAGTTGAGTTTGAATCAGAAAAAATGTGGATTTGATCTCAGCTTCCTCCCATCACATGTTGATTTATCCTGGGCATGTGTTTCATCCCCACTCTACTTCTCTCTGTACACAGATGTCTGCATCTGAGCAGATCTGTCTGTTAAAGGTTTGCAGATAACACCTTTGTCATTTATTTGATCCAGTACAATGACGAGGAGGTGGGTCACATGGTCCATTGGTATCAGTCAAAACCACACACACTCCCTCCCCTCACCATTGTCTGTGTGTGGTCATCACACACGGACAATGTTCAGTTCTTCCTATAGCAGCTCAAGAAGTGCAACCTTCTGCAGGAGATGCTGGTCATCTTCTACATTGCCGTTCTACAGTTTGTTTTGTGCCTATCCATCACTGCATGGTTTGGCTCGTTTACAAAGTAGGACAGATCCAAACTTCAACGAACACTTAGGACAGAGAGAACATTATTATCATTATTATTATTAATATCATTATTACTACCTTGACCGCGCTACCCCTGCCCAGTAAACAACATAACCAGGAGCCGTGATGATTTCCGCTCAAAGTTGAGATGAAGTGACTCTTTTAGCACCTAATCTGCACAATGACAACTACTTCTACTACTACTACTACTTCTTTCTTATGTCATTCTACAGCGGCTCCAGGGTGACCCCACATGGGGAGAAGCAACATTGCAGTGAAGGCTATCATCTTTCTTCCATGTTGGAAAAGTAGCACCAGAAAACAACTAATATTTCACAACAAATGAATACTCCCTGGAGCCAGAGGCAATATTTCATCATATATATCCTATAGTTTACTTTGGAAGGCTTAAAAAAAGCACTATATAGAATTTCTAATGTCCGTACATTGTTAACGCTTGAAGCCTTGTTTGTGCACACAATCTTGGCCAATGAAGCCAATTCTGACTGTGATGTCAAAGCCAGCAATAAGACATAGCCATTTGCCATGAGGAAATTAAATTCTGTTAAAGGCAGGACACCAACCAAAGTGAAGAGTTTTTTTGCAGAGAAGAATGGGAATTGGGTCAGTAGATATGCAAAGGTTGTAGAGACCTGTAATTGCAGTAAAAGGTAACTTCATGAAGTATTGACTCAGGGGCCCTCAATACAAATTTACACACGTGACCCTTTCAGATGTTGATTTGTGAAGACCATGCATCGTTGTCTTTCCACTTCACAAATCACTACTTTGTGTTTGTATATCACAAAAAAAATCCAACAAATTAAGTTTCTGTCTGTTTGAAAAAAAAAAGAGAAAAGGTACTGTAAATTTTGGGAAGGTTAAATGAGCAACCCATTTACAATCTGACTGTGTGACAAACAGATGGAGGTGAACAAGAAGCGTGAGGCTGAACTCCAGCGTCTCAGAAGAGAGCTGGACGAGTCCTCTCTACAATCCGAAGCCCTGGCTGCCTCTCTGCGGAAGCGGCACGGCGAGGTCGTGGCGGAGCTCAGCGAGCATTGTGAAGCTCTGCAGCGCAACAGAGTCAAACTGGAGAAGGAGAAACAGAACCTGAGGATGGAGGTGGACGACCTGGCTGCTTCGGTGGACAGTCTGCAGAAAGCCAAGGTCAGGAAGTAGCCAAAGCGGTTGATCGATGTAGTTTAAAGCGAGCAGATGACTTAGCAGCTTTCATCCCACATGACTTGTCGCATGCCGTGTGATGCAGATGTCATCAGACAGCTTGGTTAAGAAGTTGGAAGAACAGCTGTCTGAGGCCAACAGGAGAGGAGACGACCTGCAGAGGACTCTTTCTGAGCTCAGCGTGGCAAAGAACAGACTCACAGGTACACTGAGACAGCAAGTTAGAGCCAGTCCGTAAATTTGTGTGCGTACATACCTGCTACATTTCCTCTTAAATGATGACGTTGTAGCTCCATCTCTCTCTCTAACCTCATGCTCCTCACGCTAACAAACAACAACAAGCATGAGGCGTTGCGTTCATGCTGAGGCAAATATCGGCTTCGTTATGGCTGTTAGTAGCGTCCTCAGATTCTTCCTTTCAAACAGCCTAGCTCTACACGCCGTATCGTCTGCCAACCCACAGAAAGGTCTCGTTGAAAATCTACAAATGTTTCTGTCTAATACCTGCCGTGTTGCCGTGCTTACTTCACATGAGCTGTCTGCGCATGATAGGTGTTTTTGAGGTGTTTCTGTGGCAGTGTCACTGCGTCACCAATAGGCCCGGCATACCCGCCACAGCGTTTTTAGGGGTCCTGTCATGTGCACATCTTAAATGGGACATATGATGTAAAATCCACTTTTTAGTTAATTGGTAAATAGTTAATTTAATTATGTTGTTGTGTACTTGGAGTCTCTAGGAGAGCAGAAACCTTCAATTAATTCTGTATAGGTACTTAATAGACATCTTTATATTCTGTTTGGGATATGTTTTTTAGTCCATTCATTTTTCTCTGTTTTCAATTCCCTTTTTTTTTATCAATTATGTGACAGTGTTTTTTGCAGAACTGCTAAACAAGGTCATAGACTTTCAGCTTACCAATTTCGCGGATGCGCTAATTTTATTGTTTCCCTCATGATTTTGTAGTCCAGGCTCAAGTATGCTGAAGCTATAAGTGGATAAGTTAACATGTTTGGTTGCTGGGTGTGTTAACCCACACAATTCATCACAACGTCCCCAGCATACTACATAAATGGCCAAATGGGGTAAAATGCATTATAAATAAATTGTATTATTATTATTATTATTATTATTATTATTATTATTATTATTATTATTATTATTATTATCATCCATCCCTTGTCTCCCTGCTCAGTTCTTGCAGCATAACTCTCACTCTATATTTTTTATCCTGATCTAAAGGCTCGCTTCTTCTCCTTGAGGAGCGCCTTTATTTCAGGCTTGATCCAGGGCTTGTTATTGGAGAAACACAATACCGTCATGAGAGGCACAGTGTTGTCCACACAGAAGTTAATGTGTTCGGCGATGCATTCAGTGATGCTGTCAGTATCCTCGTCATCAGGAACACAGATCTTTTTCCACACCAGGAGCTGAGACATTCCCTCAGATATTCTTCTTTACTGTGTGTGTCACAGCTGGCCCCCCCTGTGTACAAAGGGTTAATACACATCTTACACAATAAGTTGGTCTCACTATATTCCTGTTTTGTGTAATAGTGCATGCCACTGGTTTATCATTCCTTCTGCTTCCCGCCAGCCGATAACGCCGACATCAGCCGACAAATGGAGGAGGCAGAGGGCAAAGCGAGCCAGCTGGCCCGCTCCAGAAACCTGCTCCAGTCGCAAGTGGAGGAGCTGAAGAGGCAGCTGGAGGAGGAGGTCAAGGTGCGCGCCTCAGAGGTGGAACCGCACGCATCCGGACGGCTTGGCGCGAACGTCCCATAACCTCTGTCTTTGTTGTTGGCGCCAGTCCAAGCAGGCCGTCGGCGGCAGCCTGGGCTCGGCGCGGCAGGACTGCGAGGCGCTGAGGGAGCAGCTGGAGGAGGAGCAGGAGAGCAAGCAGGAGATGCAGCGCCTCATCTCCAAGCTCAACAGCGAAGTGACGCACTGGCGCACGAAACACGAGGCCGACGCCGTCCAGCACGCCGACGAGCTGGAAGAGACCAAGTGCGTGGTGCCGACACCGGCGAGGATCGCCTCCTCTGTCGTACCGTCGTGTTCTGCGTAGATTCTGTAACGTACCACTCACCAACGGCGTGGGGTCTGTCGCAGGAAGAAGCTGGCGGCCAGGCTTCAGGAGGCCGAGGAGGCTGTGGAGGCCACCCAGGCAAAATGCTCCTCGTTGGAGAAAACCAAGCAGAGGCTGCAGGGAGAGGTGGAGGAGCTCTGCGTGGAACTGGAGAAGGTAAAGACGGTTAAAAAAATAAAGCATTAGCCCCGTGCAGCAAGGCAAGTTTCGGTGCAGTCACAGCATGTCACCCGCCTCAGGCCAGCAGCTGCGGTCAGGCGCTGGACAAGAAGCAGCGGGTCCTGGAGAAGCAGCTCGGCGACTGGAGGCAGAAGTGCGAGGAGGTGGTGGCCGAGGTGGAGGGCTGCCAGAAGGAGAGCAAGCAGCACGCCGCCGAGCTGTTCAAGGTCAAGACGGCTCACGAAGAGTGCCTGGAGCAGCTGGAGGCGGCACGCAGAGAGAACAAGGCCTTCCAGGGTAGGAACGATAAATCGTACAAACGGTGAATCGTCGTCAGAATTTTCATCGATGTGTCACAACACTTTATTTATTATGTAAGACTATAAGATACGACTATTACAGTTAGAAGCGTAGTCTGTTAGCAAGACTAACAAAACCAAAAACTATGACAGATGTAGACACAGTGTGACTCACACTGATTATGCTGACGGACATTGTTCCCACAGCATGATGCTGCCACCACCTTGTTTCACTATGGAGATGTTGTGTTCAGGGTTATATTAAGTGTAAGATATATATATTTTTTTACACTTAAGAGTTGTCCATGTAAGACAAAAAGTTTTCAAAGAAGATGCACACAAATTAAAATCTTCTAAAATAGAAACTCGTGAAAAATTTGTGTTTTATTAAAGGTATAGAGGACAATCTTTTCGGCTTCGGTTTCCAGGGGATCATCTTGTCTATTGGTTGTCCCGCATGCCAGTCATTGTGATGCGCTCACCTAACGCCAGTCTGTGTACTTAATCCTTCCTAGTTTCCTTTGCGCATGAACGGTTCTAGTGTTTATGTGTTCAACTGGTTTCAGCCGTTGGATCTAGTTCCACTGCTCTCACCGTATACTTTGAAAATGGCTGAGAGTTGCAGGAAGCAAAGTATCCTACAATTTTATGAGAAGAAGAGGAAGGCCTAAGAAGAAAGAAATAAGCCCAGAATGCATTTGGGAGATTCTTCAACGCGATCCCCTGAGGAGCGGAAGAGCAGATAGGATGTTCATGCACATTAGATTAGATTAGATTCAACTTTATTGTTATTTCACAGGTACAGGTACAAGGCAACGAAATGGAGTTTAGGTCTAACCAGAAGTGCAATAGAAGCAAGTGCAGGATAAACAATGGTTCCATAAGTACAGGACATGGGTTTTTTCTGAATAAATATAGAGATGGATACTATTATAAACAGAATTTTACTGATAGATTTGTCCTATGACTATAATATATAGATAACTAGTATTGTGAACTAAATTTACAGCTGGATATGTACCGAATATAATATACAGGTGGATATTACTATGAGTAGAGTTTTACAGTTATGTACAATAGCATAATAATAATTAGCAGTTATTCAAAAAGTGACTTCTCCACACCCTGGGAAAAATTGTCCACTATGCCTTTAAGCATCGTTTTTTTGCTTTTAATTTAAATGGAATGCAAATAAGACCACAAACATCATGTCAATTGTACTCAAAAGCCAACTTGGCAGAACAAAGCAAGAGTTTCTGAAGAAAAGCCTACAATCTCTTTATTATAGATATCAGACTACTTTCTTTTCATTAAAATATTTTGCATTTAGTTTATGGACTGGCAGGTAAAAAGCATTTTCAAAACAAAAACCAAACAAAAAAAATAAATATTGTGGCCTACGTTCAGTTTGAAAGTTTTGGCCACCAAAGGCAAAATGTTTGGACACCTCAGCTATAAGCAGCCAATGTCTTACTACATAAATCCCAAAGCTAATGTCCAGTGAAAATCAAGAACATAGCTCGATGATCTCGTTTACACCATTTACAGAAAACTTGCTGCGTATTTACAGGGCAAATGGGGGTCGGAGGTGGTGCGTCACCGATTATCTTCCTGTGACAAACTCGAGATACGAAGCATATCCTCTCAGGCTAATTTTCTCATATGAAACTAAAGCAGTGTGTGGATGATCATTGGTGTTGCACCCCCTCTCACCTCGATTTCTTGTGCTAATAATAATACTCTGGCTAAATTTGAAATGTTCTAATTACAGCTCCTAGCTCCTGTTCCTTGACCTTTTATGAGGTCAACAGTAAAGGAGCTTCGGACTGCTGTGCCCATTTCTGACAGTCTTTAACCCACATGGATGATTCTGGTCAGAGCTGGGCCCACGGCCTTCTCAAAATGAACTATAAATTGTGTGCTCTTATCTCTCCGGACATTGTTGTAAATTTCCGTGAGGTGGGCTGTGCTTATACGTCATGTCACTCAAAAGGATTGTGGGATACCTTATCGCTCTTTAGTGGCGGTAAGGGACCTCACAAGGTTCCTATGCTAAAGGAGCTATGAGAGGAAGCATACAGGCTCTTTTTCCTACCTGCTTCTCTAGTCACTGCACTATTTAGACAGCACTTATCATGGCAACCGCTGACTCACTTCCACTTTGGCTAAAGAGTCCTTACCCAAAAGACGTTTCCGGATGCAGCCTCTGCTCTATTCTTCGCCCTTCGTGGAGTAGCTGTTACCTAACTAACTAATCTGGTTTTACATTAAATAAGGATGCAGAATTCCCTTTTTCAAGTAAGTTATTACTCCCTTATGAACTTTTTACAGGACCGCACCTTAAAAATCCTAAGATATAATTTTGTTTGTGCCTGATAAAAGAAAAATTGCAGTAGCATATTAATATGTCTTATAGCTTAGTAGCATCTTTTGGGCTTTTGTTTCTCGTACAGAGGAGATAGCTGACCTAACAGACCAGCTGTCCGATGGGGGCAAGAGTGTCCACGAGCTCCAGAAAGCCAAGAAGAAGATTGAGATGGAGAAGGAGGAGCTACAGGCCTCACTGGAGGAATCTGAGGCAGCTTTGGAGGTACAGACTTGCAAAGCGAAGCGAGCTGCGCATTCATCGTCACAAGTGTCTCGTGCTTTCTTTTAGCAAGTTTCTCCGTTTTCTTTCTCCAGGCTGAAGAGACCAAGGTGCTGAGGCTTCAGCTGGAGTTGTCCCAGGCTAAAGGCGACCTGGAGCGCCGACTGCAAGAGAAGGAGGAGGAAGCTGAAGCTGCAAGGTGAGTTTCTCCTCCTGTTCTTCATCCCCTAACACACAAAACTGTCCAACACAGGTCCACTTTAAAAAGCTACGTAGACCGATAGCGAAATGTGACTTAAGAATGTGATTTGAATGAAATAAAACTTGGCCTGATTACTGGTATCTCCTTATTATCCTTATTGTCTGTAATCACTTTTAATGCTGCAAGTCCAAAACCTCACTGTGCAAAACCTGGAGGTAAGACTGGAGCTCTTTCTACCTTCTAGACTTTCTCTACGGCCTCTTTTGAACTGAACTCTACAAACGGAGCGTTTGGCGTTGCTTCATGAACCCTGTTGTCTTCCTAGAAAAAGCCACCAGAGGGCGCTAGAGTCCCTGCAGGCCAGCCTGGACGTGGAGGTGAAGGGCAGAGCAGAGGCGCAGAAGCTGAGGAAGAAGCTGGAGGCGGACATAAACGAGCTGGAGGTGCAGGTCGACCTGCTGACCAAGAGCAACGCAGAGCTCAACAAGAGCAGCAAGAAGATGCAGCAGCAGATCAAGGTCTGCCCGTTACATGCCGTGCCGTATTTACAGCACACGTATAAACTGATTTATAAACAAAAAAAATATTGGTAAAATATTGTCACAACCCATGCAGCACAAACAGGCGGACGATCTGTCTCTGGCCAGCTGAACTCACCATGCTTATTGTTAGACATTGTGGTGGCAGCATCATTATGTGGGCATGCTTTTCCTTAGCTGGGATGCTGAAGCTGATCAGAGCTGATGGGAAGACAGATGGAGCTAAATCCAGGGCTAGACTGGGTTAAACAGGGTTGGAACCTGCAAAATACTCCATGTTGGTACAGAGGTTCCCTTTCTGGGGAGGCAACGACTGCAAACATGCAGCCAGAGCTACAAAGTAGAGGTTTAAATTCAAGCATACTCATTTCCACTTAAGAATCACAGGTGTTCTCCAACCAGTCTGTCTGAGGTTGAGCTATTTAGCAAAGAAGAATGTCAAGATGTGCAAAGCTGATGGACATTCTCCAAAGGACTGCTTCACCTGTTGCTTCACAATCAATGGATTCCTAAGTATTGGTTTGTTACAAAAAAGTAAAATAAAAAACTTCGGGGTTTGCAGTTTTAACATGCCAAAAAACTATGAGTACTTCTGCAAGGCACTGTTTTGACTTCTGACGCACACTTACCGGTTCTGTTCTTCTGCAGGAGCTGCAGGCTCAGCTGGAGGAGGAGGTGCGGAGCCATGAGGAGCGGAGGGAGGAGCAGGCGGCCTTGGAGCGCCGCTGTGCTCTGTTGGTCAGCGAAGGCGAGGAGACCCGCGCCGCCCTGGAAAGCGCAGAGAGGGCCCGGAAAGCCCTAGAGACCGAGCTGCAGGAGGCCAGCGAGAAGTACAGCGACCTCAGCAGCCAGGTGAGTTCTTGTTTCCACACCGCAGGTTTTACTCTGATAATCAGACGTTTAAAAAATCCTTTCTTTGTTTTTGTTCTCGGCTCAGTTTCAGTCGGCTTTAACCGGGAGGAGGAAGCTGGAGGTGGACCTCCAGACTCTGCAGCAGGAGCACGAGGAGCTGCAGAGCGAGCTGAGAGGCTGCACAGACAAGGTCAAGAAGGCCGGCTGTGAGGTAAAACTCAGGGGCACGCCTCTTTTTTAGAGCACCTTCACACACTTCAGGCCCGTTTTGAAACCAACGCTTTGCTCCACCAGCTAGCGCGCGTGGGGGAGGAGCTGCGCCTGGAGCAGGAGCACACACTTCATCTGGAGAGAGTGAAGAAAGGTCTTGAAGGCCAGATTAAAGATATGAGCAGCCGGCTGGACGAGGCTGAACAGATGGCTCTGAAAGGAGGGAAAAAGATCATCCAGAAGCTGGAGGGGAAGGTTCGTTCCCAGAAAAGCATCTGATAAATCCGTACTCCTCATCAAATCGCAGCGATTTACGCTGCGATTTGATGTAATTTTAGTGTAACAGTATACATGACTTTCAGGAATCGTTTAACAGGTGAGTATAACAAACATTATTTGGGAGACATTTAACAAGATCATGGGGAGGATGCTGGAAGTGATGCTGGCCACAGGTTCCTCGTGAATCTCTGATGGTCCTTCTTGGGGACGGGGGGGCATTCATAAAATAAGAGCAAAGCAGTGTTGCAGATTCACAAAGCTCTGGTAAAGGATGGAAAGATGCAAAAACTGCACTCTTCATCCTAGGAATATACAAAACCTTTTAATGTTTTGTTTGCATTTTTCATATTCACTATTCTGATGCATCTTCAAGTTCTGTCAAAGCTTTATATATTTAGTTGAGTCACTAGAACAGCTTTACAATTTAAACGGGGGGAAAAAAGGATGTAAAAAGTTTAATTTACCAGACATTATTCCTTCTATTTTTTATATTTTTTCTTAAAAATATTTGCTTAAAAATATTTTTTCACCGATGTAATCCTGCAAACAGTGATGCTTTGCATGAATTCTGAGCATCCCTTGCAGACCACTATTCCTGACTACGATCAAATCTTATTCAGCTGCTTTGTCCTTTCTACAGCTACAGATGGAAGTAAAAATATCATTCAATTCGATATGGGTCTGGTATTTTCTATCACTTTAAATCAGCTGTGAGTATTAGTTAGGTGTGTATTTGACCACTTTTTAGTGGCAGTCAGGAATGAAAAGACCAAGTTTTCTTTTAGGTCATACTTACAACACAAGGACAAAAATACATGATCATTATTTCTAATTGAAAACTAATTTTTGTTTTTACCAACAGAAAAAAAAATGTTTTATTAATCTCAAACTGTTCAGTAGAGAAAGATGTAGTTCAGGTGGGAGCGTTCTAAGAATTTGAGCTTTTTAATCAGATATGAGTGCATCATGATTTCCTTAAAAAAGTGAAATAGCCCTTTAGCTTTGAGCCAATAAGCCTTTTCTCTTTTTGTTAAATACAAAATGATAAAAACATTTTTTTTAACTTAAATAAAATGCAATAAAAACAAAAAATCCTCTACTCTTTAAAACAATCAAACAAGAGGCCGACAACAACACAGTTGCCTTACTTCACACACATCTGCGCTGCACAGGTTCAGGAGCAAAAGGGCCGTCACATCGACGACAGCTTGATCTACTTCCATAATTCTCCATCTTCCATCACTATTAAGACGGGTGTGGGTGAATGGGGAGCTCCTGGGACCCTGTCAGCGGCAGTTTCTGTCTGTGTGCAGGTAAAAGAGCTGGAGTTGGAGCTGGACTCGGAGCAGAAGCGGCACGCCGAGACGGTGAAGACGCTGCGGAAGAACGAGCGTCGTCTGAAGGAGCTCCTGTTCCAGTCCGAGGAGGACCAGAAGAATCAGCAGCGGATGCAGGAGCTGGTGGAGAGGCTGCAGAACAAGATGAAGGCCTACAAGAGACAAGTGGAGGAGGCCGTACGTCACTGGGTGCTCTCGCTCCGATTTCTCCACGGCCCCTGTGGGTCCCTCACTGCCTGTGGCTCAGCGTGTTCTGTCCCCTCAGGAGGAACAGGCCAACATGAACCTGGCGAAGTACAGGAAGACCGTCCACGAGCTGGATGATGCCGAGGAGCGGGCTGACATCGCAGAGTCGGCGCTGACCAAGATCAGGACCAAGAACAGGGGCAGCTTCGGCAAAGGGTACTCCTCTGTAAGTATCCCTGTGAAGCAGCCAGCTGCTTCTGACAAGCACGTTCCCTGCCTGAAGTCCCATCTACAGTAGCTGGCAAAACTATTCACACCCTTTAAACCTTTTGTTACAACCACAGAACCTTTTGTGTTTTTGGGGGGATTTTTTTATGCGATCGACTAACTCAAAGTAGTGCATCGGTGGGTGGTGGAAGAACAAGAATATATGGTTTGAATTAAACAACTCTGAAAAGTGTGGCGTGCATTTGCATTCAGCCCTTGTTACTCTGATACCCTTCCCGTTCCGACCAGCTATCTTCAGAAGTCAACTTATTTGAAACTGGGACTCTTGCCCCCGTGTGCAACTTATTCTCAGTATAAAACTGGCTGTTCTGTGAAGGCGTCGGTTCTTTGTAGACTAAGAAACACAGCAGGCAGGTCAGGGATACAGTTGTAGAGAGGTTTAAAGCAGACTAACGTCAACAACAACAACAACAAAAAATCACAAACTTTGAATCATTTCAGAGAACTGTTCAACCCATCAGAATGCAAAGCACTTACTGGATATCACCGTCAATTCACCATCTCCATATCTCTGATGCTGGCAGCATCATGCTGGGGAGAACATTTCTTCAACAGAGACAGGGGAGCGGGTCAGATTGGATGGGAACATGGATGGAGCGAAATCCTGGAAGAAAACCAGTTAGAGGCTGCCAAAGAGTTGAGATTGCGCTTCTGTCGCAGCCTAAACAAACAGCCAGAGCTGTGATTAGGTGGTTAGGGTCAGAACATATTCCTGTGTTAGGATGGCCCACTCCACGTCCAGTTCTGCATCCAACTGGAAACCTGTTGCAAAACTCAAAAATCGATGTTCGCAAACGCTTGGCTTCCGGACGGACTGATCTTGAGCTGCTAGGCTAAGAACAGGGAAGGATAGAGGCGCAGCCCAAAGCTGTTGTCTCTGTCAATGCAGCGCATAATGGTCCTGCAAGGTATCGCCTCAGGTGGGTCCGAACGCTAATACATTCCACACTTTTAGATTATTTTAGTAAACAGAACGAGAAAACCATGTGTTGTTTTGGTTTTTCTTTGTGTGGGTGTATCAGATAAAACTCCCTCCAAACACAGTTAAATCTGGGGTTGTAAGGTGGCAAATGTGAACAAGTTCAAGAGGTATAAACCCTTTTAAAGGTCGCGGGTCATGCATGCGTGTCCTGAAAGAAAACGCTTTGCTCCACCAGGGTTACAGCACTCCTTACCCCGGCCTGGTCAGGTCACCCAGCTCTGTGGGCTCCGAGGGCAGAGGGGAGAAGATCCTCAACGACGACAACGAGTCGGTCAGTTCCCTCATCCCAGCTTATCTCAACTCCCTCAAGAAGCTCATGATCGATTAGGCGGACTCGGATGTCTGCAACAGCTGCAGACATTCAAACGTCCTCTGAAGAACCATGGCGTGCTACAGTGTTGCTGTTGGAACATCAGAAAGCCTCAGCATCAAGTCTCCAGGACATCAGGTTCATGTTTGATGGCCATCACCTCTCTGTGCATACTGTATTTTTACTGTTGTCATCTCCCTGACCCTTCTGTGTGAAAGCGTGCAGCTCCAACAGCACGTTCCAGCTTTCTAATTTCTACTTTTTGAATGCATCCATACTAGCACATGGTTTATAAGACTTTGTTTGATTTTAAGGTGGGGGATTTTACTCGGCAAACACCAATGGCAGGATTTCCTTAATTTGAGTCTCAGATGTTGTGTCGTTTGAACTCAAAACTACTACAACAAAAACTCTTGCTTGCTTACAGGTGTGCTCTCACTCTAAACTATGTTCCTACGCGGAGATATGAGGTCTTGCACAGCTGCTCTCACCTCCTTTAGCGTCCCTTTGCTCCCACTCCAGCTTCCCCCCTGCCCAAGGTTAAACTTTCTCACCCAAACCTGTCCTGTCTGGTGGCAGAATTGTGAGATCACCGACTTCTTCGGAGTCTCAACATGAACATTGATCTAGATGGGTTTTTTTGGGGGGGTTGGTTCTCAGAAAAATTAGCTGTCTAGTCTAAGATCAGCGGCCGTTTTCTAACAGCCCTCCTATGTGCTGATTAAAAAAAACCTCTAAAATTAGAGACACGGCAAAAAAAAATCATCTTGTGATCTAAATCGTCTGATTCTCCGATCAGTTACCGACTTTTTTTCTCCTGCGTTAATGAGTGGACCAGCACTATTATTTCCCTCTATTAAAGCGTTGCTAGGAAAGGAAAACTCGGGTTGGCTGTTTTTATTTTCACTTGAGATGTTAGTCATTTCACTACTTTGCTGTTTTGTACATGTACAGCTTTGGTCGCCACAAGATGTCGATTTGTACCCACTTTGGGGATGTTTCTTCAAATGCAAGAACTGAACGTACTGCAGGAAGCTCTATAAGCTTTGAGACTCTGTTAAAAAAGATGTTGGATTAGGAAATGCTGTCAGCCTTTAAAGAACATCTGAGATAAGCGTCTGAATTCTGACCAATGCTTAGAGTTAGCAATGCTAACTTTGCTAATCATGTTAGCCGCTAATATAAGATGTTTAAATGTCAACACCTTAGTTTTAAACAGTAATCCTGTTTTACTGCGACTGCTTTGTGTGATGTCACCTCTGATCCCAATATAAATACCCGAGGACCGTTCACGGGCAGGACATCTAGAAAACAACATTTTTAAAGCTGTAGTGTACAAATCCGAAAGAGAGCTCACGATTAGCTAATATCTGTGTCAGCAAGTCAGAGCTTTACAAAACCTTGGATCAGAAATCAGCCACACACCTGGGAGTGGTACATCTTTAGTTAGAATAACATGAATACCAACGACCTCCTTGTTAGAGATTCTGGAAAACATATCATGTTATACACCTTGTCAAGAGGTAATTATTAGCTGAAATGTGTCTGACACAATACTACATTGAATTAGGATGGTAAGGTAACCTCATCTGTACAGTAAAAAGTTCCAAACGACTATGTTCCTGGTTCATTTAGTTTCTTCTGAGAAGCAGGATCAAACCAATAGCTTGTAATGAGGTTTTATCTTTTAAGTTTCAGTTTAAAAACAATAATAAAACCTGGCATAACCTTGTGGGGAGGTGCCTCATAGTTTTTCTTTTTGGTTTCTTTAATTGGTCACTGCTAATTATCTGTTCAGTGTTCTCTGTTAAGCTTTAAACACAGGTGATCTCTCTACAAAGTTAATTCTAATTTAACCTTAAGTATAGTTGGTAACTCGGACGCCGATATGAAAATGTGTCGATTATGACAACAAATGCGGCTATATTTGAGCCGCTACACCGTTGTGCTAATGGGAGACCAGCATTATCCTTCTTTCTGTTAACCTTCCCTCTGATACAGATGCAGGGCCACTAAATTGCCCTTGGTTAAAGCTACAGTAAACATTAGGATGATCCATATCCATTTATTCATCATCAATGATTGGGTTATAAATCATAACCATGTTATAACTAGGAGGACAACAAAGCCCTGTTTCCTCTTAATGGTATCAAGTGTATTTTCAATGTTGTTTTGCCAAAACGTGTATCTATGTCCAGACTTATGGACAGCTTTTATATTGGTGCCCAATGATGTAACAAGAATTGACACAATCATTTACTGTGTTGATGTGATAATTGAGTTTTTTAAGGAAATAAATTCAATTTTCTTCCCTTTTTGTCATTTTCTTGTTTTCTTCCTGTTATTCCCAACAGAAATAACAAACCAAGAACCACTATGCATTGATTTAAGATGCACATTTTTATTTTCCTGTAGCAAACTGTCAAGCCTTAGTCATTCCCTTTTTACTGGTAAAGTAAAACAAGGCAGTAATACTGTCAGAGTGTAGTTGTAAAAACATACTGGCTTCAGGCATCAGTTTGGACACCAAACCAGGCTGAAGCAACTTTTTTGAACTTCTATAACCTGGATGTTCTTCAATAAAACATCCACAAAACATCTTTAGATCCTAAACGTGGCAGTTATATATTTCTATTAGATTATATTATATTTCTTTCTTTCTTTAACTGCCGTTTTAAATGGAAATCATTCAAATTCTGAAATATTTACAACAGGACCCAAAACTTCATTAAAATAGGTTTGTTGTGATTAGAAACGAACTGTAGCCTTTTGAATAATAATCCTGGTATAAAGTGCAACTTGCTGTTTTTAAACTCGCATGAGGAAGGTTGTGAACTAGGTGAAAAGTTATCAGTAAATTATCTTGCTGTAAATGTAGGATTTATGAGATTATAGACTGTAGAGATCAAACAAATGTAACACCCTGATCTCAGACTTCAGCCATCAGTGGTGAAATTACTGTCAGCCACAGTGAGGGTGTGGGTTTTACCATGAATCTAGAACTCTAGAAAGAGGAACATGTTCATATTATGTATGAAGTTGGATCAGGAGATAACCATGAGTACATCCGTTGAATTTGCTAGGTAAAGATTTTGCCTGGGCAATGTTCATCCGTATTACTTTAAAGTCTTTTACTCTTGAGCAATTGATAAGGTAGTGGAGTAACACAGGCAGATGAACTTCAGTGTGGTAATATCCGGTTAATATCTGGAAATGCAGTTGAGCCGATGAACATGAAGCATTTAAACTATTCCCTCATATTGTGGCAAAATTTGTCTCGACGTCTCAAACACTTGGTGACTCAGGTTGGTGTCTAAAAACACTTTGAAAGGGATTCAAACAAAAATTAACAAAAAATACAAATGTTAAGCATCAAAAGTGGCAAAGAGGTCAATGTGTCACACACCCCAGAATGAATTGTGTGTAATGTGTAACAGGGCTTTAATTAATACATTAAGCTCAGGCTCCCATCTCCATAACACTTTGCTTCACTTCAGCAAAGGAGGCTCTGGAGTCTCAGTATTTTTCGACCCGTCACTAAATATGATTAAAATTTAGTAACTTGGCTACTTACCACAGAGGACATCTCCATTGTGTATATAATGCACTCTGATATGAAATATTTCTAGTACAGGTGAGGGGACAAATACTAACTCCCTTCAAAAGTCAGCACTACCCCTTTAAACTTTAGTGGAAATGCTACAGGGCAGGAAAAAAACTTTGACGGTTTTGGGAAATCGTTTCTGGGGTTAAAAAGTTCTGAAAAAACAGTCAAAACCCATCTTTATCTACTTTCTCCTGGCCTTTGTTGTGGGACAACATTTACGGTTCACAAAGGGCAGTTAACATTCATAAGGTAACATTTTCAACATGTTATTTGAGAGCGTTAATTGGTGTTAGCTTGTGGCGTAAAAGCATTGTCCTTGTTACTGTCTCGTACTGAGACGAAGAACTGTTAGCCAAAGTCTTAAACATGTAGTCATTTTGAGTAAATTTATTAGTTTTACCAACGTCTTCTCATTTAAACAAACTGTAAACATAAATTCAGCGACCCCAAGCTTCAGCGCTAGCTTAAGTTAGCTAACTTTCCATTATAAAGATTACCACAACAGAAATAATTTTAACAGCGCATTTATGATTAATTCTTTGTAAAAAAAAAAAAAAAAAAAGATCTTTACCAATTTTATTTCTAATTTTAATGGTAAATCTGTTTCCAATCTCGCTGTTTGCTGCATTTTGTTTAAAGTCGACCAGCCGTTGTCTTCCACAGAACATTGTAGCAACAGTAGCTAAAAGGTTGTAGCTCCACCGCGGCACCAGATGTTAGCTTTACTGTATTATAACCTAATTCCGTTATGCAGCACTATGACAACACTCTTCGGTTAACTGCATATAGTTTTAGCAGCATCTGTTAAATCATGAATTACCATTTTACTGCTGCATGACGTAAAGCTTTTCAACATTTACAAATGTACAAGTTGGTGCTACTTCATCATTCACTTCACCTGAGTATCCTTTAGGAAACAATTCCCACTCACAGTTACCATTCCCCCCCGACCAAGAATCAGTGTACTTAAACAGAACTCTGCTGCCATCTTCATACCGAAACATTGTTCTTGAACTCTTCCCCCAAATAATGGAAATCATCTTCCCCAACATATTGACAACGTGTGGCGGGTAAGAATCCGGCGAGCTCTTCCTCAGCCTGCTGACTGTAATGCGTGTATCACAGGGAGAAAGGAGGTAAGGATCCCAACTCGGAGCTAATCTCCCAGTCACGTCCTCAGACATGGAGCTCCTGGGTCTCTTGACCTGGAGTGAGCTCGTCACTCAGCCGGGAGTTCAGATCTCTATGTCGACGGGCCTGATTTGCCCCGTCTTATTCTCCTGCACCCACGTCTCTCTATCCTTGATGGGGTCCACACACTGCAGGAGCTTGTCCACCGGCTCCATAGTCTGGAAGAAAGAGAACAGCTGTTAGCTGAGAATAGGACGTATAATATTCCTGTAAGACCGGGTGACTTTTTTTTTTCCCCAGTAGTATGAGAAAATGGCACCTTGCTTCCCTCTGTTGGTGTTAATCAAATGATGCAGTGTGTCACTTCAGTGATAACGTTTAAATATTTCAATAAGCTACGTGGCAATGACCATTAAATGTTATTTTTAGATTCTACATGTTATGTAAAAAAAATTAAATGATTACTTTTTTCATCGGCTCTTAAAATCCAAGAGGAACTGCAATAATGTAAAGGCAGCTTTGACCTAATGAGTACTATGTGCTCTGCTTTTTTTTTTTAATAATTTTTTTAAATATCTCGTATGACCAGAGATGCATCAAGAAATCAGCAGCTGACAGGAATGATAGGATTTTAAATAGGAGCTTGATCGGCCCTGACTGAGGACAGGTTGGTCTGGAACTCAAAGATCCTTTTTTTTTTTCTTTTTTTTTTGCTGATCTGTCATCAACACATCATATGCTCACAACAACCCGCTGAATAATATACAGTGTTTCAGGTTGAGAGAAAGCAAGGGAGACTTTCAACAGACTTCCTCTGAGCTGTCCGCTGTATTCCTTGCTCTAAAATTTTCTTGAAATTAATTTATTTGTCCTTGATTTGAGCAGGTAAATAAGACTATTTGCCAATGGAATAAGATTTTTCCACTTGAAATGAGATGATGGAGATGAATTGTTCCTATTTTAAGTGCCGGATGTCCAATCATCTTATTTTAGGGGTAAAGATACTCTTTCCAGTGGCAGATAATCTTATTTACTGGCTCAAATCAAGGACAAATAGACTAACTTTAAGAACATTTTACATGTTTTTAGATCCTTTTTTGCAGTGTATATGATGACGTTTATTCACCTACACTCTTTAACAAACCTCTGAGGCTTTCGCCAATCAGTATAAATCACTCACAAGGGGACTCTATTTACTAAGTCAATTCTGAAGGTCATCGGCAGCACTGGCTTTTCTTTATGGGTATCAGAGGAAAGCGGGGGCCAGATTAAACGGCACACTACACGATTCAGACTATGTATCATGTTCCTGACACTACACAATTATGCACTAATTTGTGTTGGCCTGTCCCTTAAATATTAGTATTAAATACTTTGAGGTTTGTGCTACCAACATGAAAAGCTTGGGAAAAAGTTCAAAGGGTACGAATGCAGGCCACTGAACGCTGCACTCACACTTTGGTTGAACATGTCCGTCTCGTGCCGTAGAGTCGTGTACTGACAGAGATGCTGCCGGATCATCTCCACCCGCTCCACCTCCAGTCTCTCCAGCTCCTGGTGAGGACGACACAGAACCAGGTGGAAACCCTGTTTTGAATAGCCCCGCTGCACGCGCACTCCCCACACTCCCCCCGCCGGCGTGTCCTTACCAGGCTGGTGGTGACCATCTCCTCAAACCATTTAGACTGCGACTGGTTATACAGGTCAACGCAGCGCATCAGATCATCTCCTGTTGGGGAGGGGGGGGGGTGATCAGAGGGGTTCATTTAACACTATTTACAGCACTGAAAGTACTGGATGTAACACAAAACATCCAGCAGGTGGCGTCACAAGACAAATGTTCCTCCAGGCCTGAGGCTGCAGTCTGGCACAGAACCCACAGAAACCTTTTTTTTTTTTTTCCTGAGCAAAGCCGAAGATCTGGACCGATAATAGATTTCATTACGATAGTGTATAAAAATAGAGCTAATCTCTCGTTTCATTAATGATACGGCCTGCATCCAAAACAAACAGTCATCACGAGGGAGACAAGATCAGAGAGGAAACGACGCTGGTCAGTGTGTTGTCTTCAGTGCTAGCTCACGTTTTCTTTAGATGAAAGCTTCCTGAAGAAGGAAACCCAGAGAGGAGACCATGGTAACTGACCGTCAACGAAACAAACCGGTTAGCGTGAATTCAAGCCTCCACCTGGGTCTGGTTTAAAGACACGTGGTCCTGTGAGAAAGTCAGTGCAACCCTCCTCTCAGGTTTAAAGGTGTTTGTGTGTGTGTGTTGTGACCGGACTCAGACAATTTTATGTAAAAAAAAAAAAAAAAACATTTAAAAATTTTAAATCATATCTTTCACATTTGATGAATCCATTATCGATTAAGCGAACGCTAGCAGATCACGGTAAAAATGATCTTTGTTGTGGATGTTGATGATGACTCAAAGTTAGTTATATTATTGCCGGTAAAATAAAATCAGAGGAAGCAACGATTTTCTAAACAGCAACCTTAAAGGGAGCTGCATTTTCATGTCAACACATGTCCGCGGTTCATTCAGGCTCTGAGTGAGACAGAGAGAGAAAGAAAAAAAAACAAGATTTTCAGCAGATAACAGGAAGGCTCAAAGAAGAGAAGCAGCGTTGCTCTGTGTTAGGCTTTTAAGGCTTGGAGGTAGAGGAGTGATTATTTTGGCTTTCTTTAAAGTGACATAGAACCTGGGAATCTTGCAGTCATTATTTTGAGTTAGGCAAAATCAAAAAGAAAATCAACTAAATCGTGGTTTAAAAATCAGCTGATCACAAAGGTTTTTTGAGTTTTAACTAAATAATAACGGACAACGCTTTGCTGAACGACAGCAGCTGTGTTGGACTCATTTTAAGGCCTGAAGCAGCCGTTTTTTTTTTTTTATGATGCACGACAATGTTGAACTTCAGAATTAACTTTGTACTTGACTATAACTAGAAGGGAGAAATTATATGTTTCTTTCTGAGCTCAGTCAAGTTCGTTGGGTTTCAAATATACTTTTCCACAATAGCATTCCTTCTGCTACATAGAAGAAACTAAAGCTTACCTCCTTGTTTTGCCTTAAAGGTTGTATTCCAGCTCCTGGAGCACCATTTTATTAGTCAACAGGATCTTTTGACAGCTCAGCTAAAAACATGCTTTTGTAAATAGAAACAAGAACAGAGAAAACCCAGAGATGCTACTTTTCTGATAGAGACAAACACGGTATCATATCGTTTGCGCTAAAATGTGAGAAAGCAGTTAAATCTAAGAGTAGAATACTGTATTGTGAGCAAACAGATGCCGTCTTGGTCCCAGTCTCGTCTCTGCTGCGCTCACACACTGCAGCCAGACCTGGCAGCCAGACGCCAGGAGAGCCATCAGCGTCTGCTGCTAGTTTTTACACTCTGTTGTCTCCGCGTTGCATAAGGAGCAGGCAGCGGGACGGGGTTCTGTGTGTGTGAGTGTGCTTGGATGGAGCGTTCCTTCTTCCATGTGACAGCATGCGGTCGTGCCTGCTTGTCTCGTAACGTCACCATCTGGCTGAGAGTTTGCCTCTGCTTACACTTAGCCATGCACATTCCTGAGGTATCGCACCTATTAAAAATGTAAAAACTTCTGGCCCGTTGCTGGGCCACTTTGGGGCCTTCTAGGGCTTTCCTATTGCTTTTGTCATGCCATAAAATACTCAGCAAACTCCATTTCAGTAGAGTTATATAGAGCCCAGCTGAAATCAGTCTGTAGAGTCTGAATACAGTCTAAAAAAAAAGACTGACTGTGATGGAACAGGGACAGATATCCTTGAAATCGTTGTCTTGAGTCAGCAGTGGTTAAAGTCCAAGAACAGTTTCCAACCATGATTGGTTTGCTTCAGAATAACACGTGCAGATGCACTGAGGAAGCTTTCAGGATGTCCCCAACAAGCTCCATTGTGTTGCCACCAGTGGCGGATAGTTGCAAAAGTCTTTCCCTTGCATTTCCTCGCAAGCTTTTGGACAATGGCCCCATGACAGTTAAATACGTCCAAGCTCATTTCTTGACTGAACTGCACCAGGTGGGACCACCAAGGCTCTGAAGGATGAAGCACAATGTCTGACTTGTGAGTGGAAAGAAGGATGATGAACGGCTCGAAGAGCAAATCCGACAACATGTCTGGCCCGGATCTTGGAGGAGAAAAAAAAAATTAGTTTTGGTACCTGCATCCAATAATATGTTTTAGAGATCCCTCTTCTATAGATTTTGATTACATTAGCGGTGCAGCGTTTAAACCGCTTGAGAAAACTCCTGATCACTCCTGCACAGTGTTGGGTCTCAGAGGTGTATGTTTAAACTGCTTTGAGTAAATATCACTCCGGCATTGCCATTGCCCATGTCATGAGAGTCCCCTTACATACCACAGTATGCTCCACTGCAGATTTACACCGATGATACTCGTAGCAGTGACTCACAGTCTCGTGACTACTAGGGGGAGCTCAGACACTATGCAGAGAGCATCAACCTTTTAACCCCAAAAGGCCATTTAGCTTTGAAAAAGGGAAAGAATAAGATGATAACATATAAAAAAAATGTAACTTATTTCGCCCTGACGCAGTGGCTTCATCCTGACACACATGGAGTAGGCGCACTCTAAACATCGCACAGATGTGGCAGAATTGATGTCTCACGAAAGGCTCTTAAACATCATCCTGTTTAGACTCAACATTGTGCCAGCAGCTTAGGAATACCGTCTCTTTACGGTGAAAAATCAGAAAGACATTCGAAAGAAACCTTGAGGAAAACACTTTAAGGTATTTTGTCCTTGGCTAAGACTTTAAGGAAAATCGGTGCTTTGTGCTCATGACCCATGAAGCAACGAATGATGCTCCTCATCATCTTTGGTTTTGGGGGGCTTTGGCCATCAGATGATTGATGGTTTTGTATTTGTGTAGCATGTGGGAGTACACCCCACCTTTCCCCTCCTCTCCTGGGGTAATAAAGTCACCCCTCAGTCTGGTGTGAACAGACTGATTCAATACAAAATATTTTTGTTTCTGGACTTCATCTTCCCTCCCGTTTCCACCCCTGCTTTAAAATTAATAAATAACTTTTTTTTTGTATCCCATTGTGGCTTGCAGCCCCCCATAAAGTGCATGGCTTGTGTAAAAAAAAAAAAAAAAAGACCAACACAGCAAGACGGTTCACAGACAGTCTCAAGTGACCGATTCAACGAGGGGAAGAAAACACAGCGGAGGAGGGATCGGATGTAATTTCCTTTAAGATAATTATTAACAGGGATTAGCTGGGACTGCAAGGGATTTTACAGGGTTGTTGAATATTAAAGGCTCGCGAGATAGCTTTACCGGTGTTTGCTCTTGTTTTTTGGTGAAACCAGAATACATTACGCTTGATTCAGAAAACCGTCTAACATGTAGGAAGAGTTAAGAGAAGAAAAATAACTCACTTTCAATATGAGTGCACCCTGTAAACCTAAATAGTGAGATGCAGCAGCCCCAGTGCTGACTGGGGATCTAACTTTTTCCAGTTAGTGAACGCACCATGTTAGTGGAGACAAACATGAACACTTTTCAATGTGGACGTTTCATCAGTAAGGTGTTCAAACTGAAATGAAATGAAATTTAATGAAATGAAATGAAATTTATTAGAACATGATACAAATATAAAAATAAAATAGTGCACAGTAACAAGAAGTGCATAAGAAAGAAGAGAAAATACAGATTTTTGTTTCAGTTAACATATCATGCTCAAAATGGGGTAGGAAGAAGTGAGAACTTATAAACTCCTACCCCAAAACACTTGAGACTTTAGAGTCCTACTGTCATAAAAAAAAAAAAATCAAAGTGGCAGTTAGAAGTAACAGTTACTAATATTTACCTATACATTTTCCCATTTTATGGGAAACTGAATTCCGTAAAAGCACAAAAGATGAGAAAAGCTAATTAAAGGGGAACTGGTTTACACAGACAAATGCCTGCTGTTTATTCCTACAAGAGCAGAGACTACCGCATGGAGGCTGTATGTATGCAACAAGTCACTGGTCTATCCTGATCACAGTTACGCAGCATTTGATTTGTCACTGAATCCAGGGCTCAGTCATCCAGAATGATGTCTGATCGATCGGAAACATTTTTAAAAGGATTTCTTACTGGCTTGGTATGTCTGCATATATTCTGCTCGACAGAATGCGTTTAAAATGCATGTTTTTGCATGTAAATAAAGGTTAAACAAACTCAAAATCAAACCACATGAGTTAGAAACAGCCTGAAGGCAGCTTTAGACGATGGACCGCGTGATTTGTTGATTTTGGCAGAAAATGTTTCGTTTGTCTTTCGGGCTCTTAGGCTGGATACTTTTACCTTTTTGGTTTGCCTGAGCAGGAAATCTTTCCCTTTCTACAGACGGAAGTACAGGCAGCTTGTTACATCCGTCTAAAAAGAATAGATTGAAAAGGAGCGCATATTCTCCAGAGCAACACCAGGAGGCCAGGAGTAGCCGGCCTCAGAGACCGCGGCAGACGTCTTCCACTAACAGACCGAGGAGAGCGCTTCACATAAATAAGCAAGCGGCGCTTTGGCCGAGCTAAAACCACAAACACCTGCGCGGAACGCCAACCCCCCCAGAAATGACCTTCGCTCTGACCTGCTTGTGTGGATTTCCTGCGAGCCTTCTTGATCTCCTCCTCAGTCTTGCTGCTGAGCTTGCTCTCCAGCTGCTGGGTCTTTAACTCCAGCTCCTTCTGTCTGTCGGCCAGGGCTTTCCTTGCCTGCACGAAAAAACAAGTCAGCGTGTCAGAGAAGCCCCGTTCTCCTGAATGGGTCTTTTCCCTGCAGGTTCATGGGGAACAGTGATAAAAGTGTAGTATCTATTAGAATTTCACAGCTTTATCCCATCCATTAGCGTCTCTGACCAACTCTCAGTGTTCAATTGGTGTTAAAGCGCTCCTACGACAGCTACTGCTGCCAGTGGCTCATTTTACGTCTGTTTTAAATCTAACATTGCCCATCAGATTCATCTGCGGCTGCGGCCAATGTCACAATGATGATAAAAGACGTTTCCTGACAAGACGTGACGGTTTCAGGGATTCTGCGTGCAAAGAGCACACTGAGCTCCATGAGATGTTCAGGTCTGGTCTCACCTTCTCCACGGCCGCGTAACGACCGACGAGCTGCTTCCGTAGGTCGGCGATGTGGTGGTCGAACCTCTTCATGTCCTTCTTAAAGTTCTCCCTGAATGTCAGGAACGGTTTCTCCACTTCGCTCTGGAGCTGCTCAGAAAGCAAAACCAGAGATGAGCACATCGACCAGAACATGATGGAAGACTTAAAAGTCATAATATCCTGTACCGTGTCATCTTGGGAGCAAGGCAAGTTTATTTCTAAAGCACTTTTTAGTAACAAGACGATTCAAAGTGAAGGATGGCAGTTCTGAGTTCATGAATATCATTTTTAAACTGAACTGCTTCTGATGGAGTCTGACTGTGAGAAGAACAACGTGAAAAGCCCTGGCCTGTTAGGGAGCAGTCAGAAGTCATATGGAAGCCAAAGGGTTACACAGACACATACACACTCATTTGTCCGGCGCCCCTCGTTATTAGAACATTAATGTAAGGTGGTCTGCACCAGAAATTTAACCCCAAATAAACACAAAATGGACGGGCAAAGCTGATAAAAATTCTTATTTTATGAGAGAACAGATGTGATGATAACTTTTATCTTATAATTCATTTTTACCGTGTCTACCCACATGATAGCACGTGTTCCTGACCTTTACCTATTTTTTATATTGATCAAAACAAAGTGCACCAAACAACAAAGACTGTACATTGATGGAGTTGCTAATGTTTTCAGTTTTGTTGCATCTATTTAGCAAGAGTAACGTTTTAAATCACAGTGAATTACGATCATTGGATTAAATCGGTGTGTCATTATTTGATATTCTTATCTATTGATGCTTTCCCCAAAAAAAAGTCAAGAATTCTAAGCCTAAGATTTGAATCGAATGTGATTTCAACCTCAGTTTGCATACGAATATAGTCCAAAAAGCTTAATTAGCTCAATGCTCTTCAGTAGCTTTCCACATTATGTCGTCATCCCCTCACACCGAGCTTGTGACGATGATAGATCCAAACTACAGACTTATCCAAACTGCTCTGTTTCCTTTTCCTGATTCCCGAGCACACAGAGAGTTTAAGTAAACAAGCCCAGCTTCCAGCACCATGAATATGACAGAATCACGTCGGGTTTTTAATGTCTGCAGCAAGCGCGCCGCGAGTTTAATGATCCTAATAAGCAACGTGGCATTCTGCCCCAGCTGTCAGCCATGAATAAGACGCGCAGCTTCTTCCTGTAGTCACACTGCAACCCATCATTCAAAGATCATTTCCACTCAAATCCTTCCTGTCTCCTCTGAGAATCTGGAAGAATGCCGCACATCTGTGCATCTCTGGAGCATAACATCACCAAAGGCATTTTCCTGCATCTCTCTTCTCTCCTGCTTCATCTCCAACCATTCAAACAGGAAATGTAAATGAGGACGTATACCCCCCCCCCCCTCAATGGCTTTTCAACCGACTGTCAGAGGCATATTTTTTTGTTACAATCCCTCTCATTTTCAGATTTACGTGCTTAAACTTGATTCTCACACTCATAAATGTAGCCTGAATTAAAACAAAACAAACAAAAACACAACCCAGAGTCATTTGCACAGTCAGAAATAAGTGTGTTTCCATGGTCACAGACAAAGGAGGACCTGCGCTACCTTACAATAGAGGAAGGAGTGGTGACGAGTGGTTAGGAGAAGTGCGTCTTTGAAACGGGGAAAAGTGATTCGCAGACCGCAGGAGGTGCCGCTTTCACTTACAGTGGTTTATCACATTTTGTCACATCATGGACCTAATTGTATGTATCGGGATTTTATGTGACAAACCAACACAAAGGAGTGCAGTTATTGTGACGTGGGAGAAATAGATAAATGGTTTTCAATGTTTTTTTAACATTAAAACTCTGAAAAGTTTGGTATAGATCTGTAATAAGCCCTGTAATAAGATCTGTAATAAGCCCGCTTTACTCTAGCATCCTTGAATACAATCCACAGCAACCAACCACCTTCAAACCTTGCTCATTGAGCAATAGACTCTTTGACGTGCTCTATGAAAAGAGCTTAAGAGAATTTTTTAAACCTAAAAGAAGTCCTGTTAGCCACAAGCCATGTTAGAGACACAGCAAACATGTGGAAAAAGGTGCTTTGGTTAGATGAGGCCAACTTCCCCATGCTGGGGCAGCATCATGCTGTGGGATTGCTTTTCATTCGCAGTAACAGCAAGCCAGGTCAGAGTTTATGGGATGGTAGATGAAGCCAAATCAAAAGGCCTGTTAGAAGAACTGAAGACTGGAGTTTGGGGAAGGGGTTGATGTGTTAGAATGGCCTAGTCAAAGTCCAGATCTAAATTCACTGAGACTTTTGGGCAAGCTTTGAAAAAGGTTGTCTCACAGACATTCTCCAACCAATCTGACCGACCTTGAGGTATTTCGCAAAGAATAAACCAACAAAAATTGAAATCTAGATTTCCAAATCTGGTAGAGGGTTATCTCCACAACAAAATACAAAGCTTAAAAACGTTTAAAACAATGTTCTTTTTTTTCTCCTTTCTCCTCTCAATATTTGTACTGCTTTATAAGGGTCTATCACGTAGAATCCCAGTAAAATACCTTGACATTGTGGCTGTAATGTGGCACTGTGTGCTGTTGCCCCACAAAGGCTCGGACTCCCTGCCCTCAGGCTTCTCCACGGCAATCATCTGTCGGACTTTCTTCTTCTCCACAACATATTTAACCCTGATGTCCCTCCCTCCAAAGTGCTGACGACTTGGCTCGGTGCTCGCTTTCAGATCTACCTCCAGTGAAGTGAATTACCTTTGAAGAGAACTTTAGATGAACCTCGGCTTCGTCTGCCAGGCTCTTCTTGAGCTGGGCCCATGCCTCTCCCAAAGTTCTGGGAACAGATAAGAAGGAGACAGGGGGGGGAGAACGTGAGTTTGTAATACCTACTTCAAAACGAAGCCACGCGATTTATCAGAAAGATGAACAAGGGTTTCTGTCATGACAATATGCGCAGGTATGGAGAGACAAGGAGGAAGCCTCTGACACACACACGCACACGCACACACACACGCTGTCATCCATGCACGGACGGGGCCCCGGACCCGCCGGTGCAAACGTTCACTCGCACACAAGCAGCTGATAAATCAAGAGAGCTAAACTAAAGTCAGCCAGTTCAACAGCATTAGGAAGTATGGGACATCAGATATCCAAGTCTCCTCTCAGCTATGAGCTCAACACAGCTGGGAGACACTCATCATTTGTCTCTTTAATAATCCAGACATTAGATTCGCCTGAGAGAGAGAAAAAAAATAAAAAATGGAGCGGCTGGATGACCCTTTGGTTTTTCATTAAACTGAGGACCGTAAAAGCATCAGCCAGCGGGCAGATAGTGAGCGGCACGAGGCCCTGGGATCCAGGACCGACGGTGTTTATGGATGAGCGGCTCACTTCAAAGCCTCGCTCTGAATGGAAGACATGCGCGGAATTCCCTCACTCTGACATCCGACGCATTCCTGACGCTGACCGGGGAAAGCCTGGCACTGGCAGGCTGGAGAGTTAGATCATTTCACAACTCGCGCTCCTAAGTTGCTGCAAACGAAAAACCTCACATACACACAGCAAAAACAGAACTAAAAATAAGTAATTTTTCTTGAAATGAGTGTATTTGTACTTTATTTGAGCAGGTGAATAAGATCATTTGCCAATGGAATAAGATTTTTGCACTTAAAATAGGAACAACTTATCTCCATTAACTTATTTCAAGTGCATTATACCTAATTATCTTATTTTAGGGGTAAAAATACTCTTTTCATAGACAGATCATCTTATTTACCTGCTCAAATCAGGGACAAATGCACTAATTTCAAGAAAATTTTACTTATTTTTAGTTCTGTTTTTGCAGTGCAGCAACTCATAGCCGTAATACCAGCAAACTAGCAACCAACTCAAACTGAGACAGAATCAAGATAAACTGTATAGTCCTTTAGGTTTCCGGCAATATGAAACACCATCACGAAAGAATAACTGAAGTCAAATAAAAAGCCGTTTTTTTATTTAAATGCACTGCAATTAACCCTCTAAACCTAGACATAAGATAACTTTTACTACTCGGACATGTGATTCCAGGTATGCAGTCACAAAATAATTGCATGGTTTCTGCATTCACAAAACAAGAACACAACAGAGTTAGCCAGGTCTGTCTAATTCCACCTATCCAAATACCAAATATATCTCTCTCAATGCTGAAATTGTGTCCCTGTTTAAATGAGCATATTGTGCTATTTGCTTAGTGAATCAGACACAGAGAACGAGCAGACAGAACACAAAAAAGATGTAAAATAAAAACAAAAAAAAAACAGCTACTAGCACCTGAAGTGCAAAGTTAGAGGATAAGGGCCACAGTATTCAAAAGGTGGTAAAATATGCTGTGAAGTATGTTTAAATCAAAATTTTGTAAATGTATTCATATAACTTGATTGTGATTCCTTTTTCAATATTCCTTCTTTTTCCTTATAAATAATTATGTTCTGTGCAGTGAAAAAAGAAAGTCGTCATATGATGTTTGAAATATATCTCATTGAGCCAAACACCCTCCCACCCCCACCCCCCCGATCCAGTTGATCCATGTTTACGCAACACAACATTTACAGTCAGATGAATGTATGGCTGCATAAACAGCATGCTAAAAGTGCAAGATGATATGGCTTAAACTGGGGGTCTTGCTTTAAACAATTTGTAGGCATGTTAGACAGAGCCACCATGGTGGAACAAAGAAACATCCAAAAGAACCTTTTTGTGAACAAGCAAGCCTTGGAAACGTTCTCAGGAAACTTTTCGGTAACTCACGATTGGTGGGTGGAAGGCTGGGAACAATTAAGGGAAATGCAAAATTACCTCCTTTGTGTAGGAAAATATGGGGGAAAAAGCTCTACACCCACTTGAGCAGTGGTCCAGCATTCACTTTAAATTAATCCATGCAATAGACCCTTCTTCATGGCTTAGTAACTTTGAAGTGATAAAGTGTTTTTACATAGAAAAGTGATAAGAAGGTGCCAGTTAAAGCAGCTTTGCTCTGTGTTTTCATGGATAATTTGCATAAAACCAGAATGAAACTAATAGACCAAGATTTTTTTAACTTTTTGAAGTCATTTTTTTTAATCAGTAGTTTTTTGACATGCTGTTCCATAAACATTGAATGTTCATGGAAGAAATGCTTCCATTGTTTTACTAACAGTTTGATGTTTCCCCTTATTCTAAAGCATACAACAGGTCATTTTTTTCATTAAAAAATTTATAATAATTATAATAATAATAATAAATCCGTATGTTCTCAATTTGTTCCTGGCCGATTTACGGCTCTATACTAGCAATATTTAGTTCTTTGGATTGTAGCGGTTGCCGACCACTGCTTTAGAGTCTACAGTGTAACAGTGCAAAACTCCTTCTTTGCTGATGTTTCCGTGGTTAATATCAAAAGACAACTATAAACTGTTGCATAGGGCCTATATCGTGAAAATGAACTTTTTGTAGCTTTTAACTATGTTATGATGCTATTTCTTTATCTAAATTACAGACAAAGAGGTGTTTTGCTTGATCAATGCATGTCTGGGTCCCTATCATGGAGAATGAGTGACCATGCCAGGTCTATGTAGAGTGGTAATTACCCACCCCCTCCATGAAGAACTTACTTGACATCACCACCCCTGCGAAAGTTAACATCACGTCCATTTTCTCCAATCAGCGAGCCGTGATGTGAGGCAGAGTGTGATCCATTCTGCTCAAAGTTGAGACAAAGTGGCTCTTATAGCACATAATCTCTAAGCAACTGCTCCTCTTTTAGCTATAGATATGTCGTGAAAATGCGTTTTCGGCTGCAACAGTTTTCAGACTTTGTTCAGCCTTCCTAATGAAGAGCTTAAACACCAGAAGTGGTTGGATTTTATTGTTGGGAGCAGGTTAGCTTGTGCTTGTCTGAGACCGTCACCTCACCGGTGACTGTTTGGTGAACGTTGGCCTGTACCAAAGTGGATTGTCAAAGAGTTTAATTCCTAAAACTGGCGCGAATCCTAGAATAACTACTCGATCGACTCGTTTTCATTTGTTTGTCAACATAATTTATAGATTTCTTTTGTCCTTTCTTGAGTGAAAGTATATAAAAAATACTGTGAATACTGTGAAAGCATAATCGTAATCATTTATGCACTGAGAAACTAGCCTATTACTGGAATGCAAATTTTTTCAGCTTGATTGGCTACTACCGGTCGCAAGCTCACATATCTGATCTTTTTCCAACCCTCTTCCGTGCGGATGCTGTTACTAAGTAAAGACTCACAGTGAGCTATTTTCAGCATGAGTGAGGTGTCTAAAAATTAAGCTGAAGAAACCCCAGGATGTAAGACGCTTTTTAACAGCAAACTGTATTGTCTATGACGTGTCAGCAAAAGTATCTGATTCATTCAGGTTGTGAGAAAACGTGTAAATACTTTTCCAAGACACATTGAAAATAAGTGAAAAGGCAAGCTTGCGAGAAAGAAATCGTGTCAAGCTTTTACATAAATTATAGGCTGTTTGGCTCTAAATTTTTGTGTAAAATTATATAATTGTGTTGCACTTCAATTGCATGTACATCCCGTGACTAGACCTAGTCCGGCCCTAAGGAATAATCGTGAAATAGTTGAAATAAAAATTATGGGAAAGTCTACCCAAACCCCCAGTCAGTCATGGCAGATGACCATTCATACTGAATCTGGTTCTTCTGGAGGTTTTCCTCCCTGTTACTGTAAAGGGGAGTTTTCCTCTCCACTGTCGCTTCATGCATGCTCAGTATGAGGGATTGCTGCAAAGCCATAGTCAATGCAGACGACTGACGCTTTCAGGAGGAGTGAATGCTGCTTGTCAAGACTCAGTCTGCTGGGTTTCCTTAGATAGAAAACATACCGATCTGTCTGTATGATTTGATTGAACTGACTTTGTAAAGTGCCTTGAGATGATGTGTTGTAAATTAGCCCTATATAAATAAAATTCAATTGAATTGAATGTTTAAAAATCCAATTTTTGGTGTCTTTTGATTCCCACCTTTAAAAACGTATTGCCACTTCAATTATTATTCAGACTGGGTAAAATGTCGTATTGACAGGCATTCCTTTCCAACAACCTACTGGGTTTCAGGGATAATATGATCTCCTGCCTTAGACTCCTTTTATTCAACAGATCTGATACCGAGTAGAATCTGCAGTTTAAGAAAAAAAAAAGTCACATGCCTGACAGCCACATCTCTACCAAACAAATGGTAAATTCAGGAATAAACAGACGGCCGGTTCGGGTCGGATGGTAGGAACCGAGCAACAAAACACTGATTGTCCTTTCTAACAACAGAGCCAGCCTGAGGCAATGCATAATGAAAGTACTGTGCTGCACTTTTGTGGGTGTGGGCAGACCGAGCTGGCTGGCATAATCTGGATTCTGTTAAGGACAGTTCCAACCCACTCTTCCTCACCATGTTAACATGAAGTGGTTCTACATACATGCATGTTCACTAAGCCCTGCAGAGGAGGGTAAGCCTTATTAAACCATCCCTAAATTAACTCCTCACTTCCAGTTTCCCTCCTTCCTTCGAAAACCATGCTGAGAATGTAAAATTAAGTCTATAGATTATGGCCGGTATGAACCGAGCCTCCAAAACATCAAAGACTATCCAAAATTGTTTTACAAGAGCTGAAGAGACCCTGCAAAAAGACCTGAAAACAGCAGGAGGAAGAATGAGTTCTATGAGCTGAATGTTGCTCAAAGTTATTTTGGTTTGTTCATTTGTAATAATCTGTCCTAATTCATAAGAATAATCCGTCCGAAATGGAAATCAGACGTTACAATTGACAGGAATACTGTGCAATAGAAATGGTTCTCTTGATGCAGACCTTCTCCTGGGTTATTTCCTGTATTTCCTCCTGCATCACTTCCTGTTAAAGTTCTCTTCTCCCGAATGGATACTCACCTTTGATTGCTCCACCAATCATGAAATAGACCTCCTTATTTAAACTGCCACTTCTTTGCAGATGTATACATGATGTATTGCCTTGTATACATGGTGTGTCTGCCTTTTTGTTATGGCCTTTGAGCCAGGTCTACTAGAGTGAGCGGTTCCAAGAGACACGGATGAGCAGAGGGAGTTTTAAGCCTTGCTCGCTGCTCCGGTGGTCGGGACCCTAAAGCCGGGCGTACACTGTACGAGTTTTTCAGTCGTGGTACTTATATACATCTCAAACTGTGCGACGGAACCGCGGGGTTTAAAAAGTTCACCGCTCACGATCTGTGCAGCGCGACGCTCGGACGAGACCGGACTGCTCACACTGTACGTCATGTCCCCTCTGGGACCGCTCGCTGTGGTGGCAGAGGCAGGCGAGCGACGGTAGGTGACAGGGACCCAGATCAGGGGTTCGAGCCCAGCTCTGGCGAGGCCCGCAGGAGGCACCGGGTGTCGGGGGAACGGAGGGGAGAGAGAGGAGAGATGAGACGCATCGGCGGCCGCGCGGCACGGCAGGTCGCCTGGCCCGCACCCCCCCCCCCCCCCCCCCCCAGTAAGCGGAGGAGTGTCAAAACAGGCGGCCAGCGCGTTGCGCGGACCGGACAGCTCGCCCTCCCCAAAACCGGCCGGAGGTTGCTTCAGGGACGCCCGCTTCCCTCCCTCCGCTGGCGGGGACGGAGAGGAGGGGAGGGCGCCCCCTCGTAGCTCTGCTTGAACAGCAGGATGCGCTCACGAAAACCTCACGACAGCCGACTGAATTTCAAATATGTTTGATTTTCACGATCGTCCGATTCCTGATCGGGAGGTAGTCGTGAGAAGCCAGTCCCCCCTCCTCCCCCCCTCTACGATCAAGCTGAAATTCGGCCCGATTCAAAAAATGCTCGCACGACTGAAGAATCGGCCCGAAAAGGGGAAAAACTCGTACAGTGTACGCCCGGCTTAAGACGGCAGCAGTTAAATGGTTTGAAGACAAATATTACAGAACTAAATAAGTTCACATAAAAAAAATTCTAAAATTGCACAGCAATATTAAAGTAGAACCCTTAGGCCTAGTTTATATAACCTGACTCTCACCAGATGGATGTAGTTCCGCCGAGCTCCACACTTCCATCTGGACTTGCTGCCATTGGGAGCGATTTCAATACCACATAAAATGGAGCCAATCAGGATCACTGGGAGGAATTTTCGTAGATGTGACGCATCGGAGAAGCGACTCTTTTGATTCAGACAACAATGGCGGCCCGACAATGGAAGCGAGGGGTGATATTTGTGCTGCTATTTTATCAGTGTTATCTAATCTACAGAATACCAATTCTTTAAAAGAACACCAGAGAACAGCTGTAAAGGCTTTTGTTGGTGGAAACAATGTTTTTGTCCATCTCCCGGGTTTGGCAAGAGCTTGTGGCACGTCAGTAAAGATGACGAAGTGGTTTATCCAGTCATATGAAAGGATTTTTGACAGGGCTCCTCCTTCTGAAATACATCTCCAATGGAGCAATCCCAGAGGGATGTGTGGAGCCGTGTAGAACTTGGCGGAACTACATCCATCTGGGGAGAGTCAGGTTGATTTTGGGGTGAGTAACAGTTTAAGCGTAAACACAAAGAATGGGCTAAGCAGAGGGGTACAAAGTGGTTTGTTTATAAGTATGTAATGGAAGCAGGAGGGGATAATATAGCAACTAGTGCGTACAAAATGGGAATTCACCAAAAGGTGAAGTGACCCAGAGGTGCTGGTAGCAACGGCAGCTACCATCAGTAAAAACATGTGGCCTTTTATGCATGGTGTATTGATACTAAAGCAGCCTGATAACAGGAATGCCTGTAAAAGTGATACATTTGCATAATGTGGCTATGACGATATTGATCACCACTAACCCATATTTTTGTACCCTCTTCCTTCAATGCAATGTTCCCACCATTCTTTGCAAGCTTTAGCATCTTTGTTACTACAAATACACATCCAGTACAGGCATCGAGGAAAAAAAATATTCCTGCCAAGCAGAATAGCACTTGACATATAATGTCCTCCCAACAATTGCATTGTAGCACACATGTATTGCATGGACGACTGGGATTCAATGTAGCTTGTCCCCATCATTTTAGGAATAAATATTGCTTATGTATGTTTTTGAATTCTTAATTAAACAAAGTGTCTGGTGGAAGAATTTGAATTTCCCCCACTGCCCTAGAACCTAAAGCGTAAAACTCCAAAAGGACATTGATAAGTTGTTAAACTACAAGGGGCTTGGTTTTCGTTTATGCATCTGTGAACTGGAAGAGAACTTGAGTGCTTTTGTGCGTCTGCTACCCCGCCCCCTAAAGCCCCCCGCTGTTGAAAAAGCTGGGAACGTGGTGCTGAGAGGGAAGCTGCAGTACTCTGGCTGCCGTTTTAACAGTGAATCATGTTGCAGGAGATTTAGTCAGACCTCAGGAAAATGTGTCAATGTGTGGAGAAAGTATCCTTTAAATATTACACCACAGAAAGCTGTTCTTACATTGTCATGTGTTGGGCCAAATTGGATATTTCCACTTTGATTGTGTGCTGATTGTCAGTCTCCGAATTTACCACAAAAAAGTTATGACACTGGATTTTAATATTAATGTAAATGTTAATAATATTAGCAATATTATTAATACTATACTGGCTTTTAAATTTAAGAGACATAAAATGTAAGAGACATGCTCTTAAAAGTGTGTTAGTAAAATATGCTAATGCACAAACATGTAGTGTGGTTCAGCTGTAGTAAAAAGGTGTGATTTCACGGACTGTTGTTGTCACGTTGCTATGCAAGGTCACCATTTCCTTCTGGAATTTCTTAATAAGAAGAGCTAAAAAAAAAAAAACAGCGTCATGGTCAGGGTCCACGGCGTCTCATCTTCTATGAGTTGTGTCTCAGTCAGGTTCCTGTTACTTTTTCCAATTTTCCTGCCCCTCTAGTGGAGCAGACAAAGAGCTGTTCTCAGCATGAAGCCCCTCTGCTGTCAGGCAGCAGTGAGGAAGAGCGGCTGAAAACTTTCTTATACACTCTGCAGGATCTTCCCAGAGCCCCATCGCCACCGCATCGTGCCTCCTTCCACCTCCCAACACATTCCCACCCCCCCCCCCCATATGTGGCTTTTTGCCCTTTACTCCTCTGCTCTGCTGTAAAATCCATCACAGAATGCAGGGCTGAGCAGATCAAACCTGCTGATGGTTTGCAGGGAAGCCGTACTGCTCCAGAATCACTCTCAGAAGAGGTGAATGATCACTACATCACTTAAATGTTTTTTTTTCATTTACTGCAGCGGTGTGAATAAATGTTTTCTCCCATGCAGATTTCTTCTGTTTCTGCTGTTTTGTCGTATGAAATCATGATTCCATTTATTAGGTCAAAAATATCTATCCAAACCAGTATGTATCTGAAAATATATTTGCCCCCGTAGGAAAATCACGAGTTAGCTGAGATTTTTCACATCTCTTATTTCACTTTTACCAGCCATATCAAGGCCCGTCTGATCCATAAAACCATGACATCGCCTGAATAAAACCGATCTGATAACATGAAGTAGGCTAAAGGACCTCAAAAAGCAACACATCCCACATCAACAGGTGAGCAATAAAAGGTTACAACGCTATTTCCTACACTTTGGGACTACAGTGAATCCTAGAACCTTTACTAGAGTGAAAGACCAACCAAAATGACATTGATAGTGTATTGATGAGTCATCTAGGAGAGCACAAAGAAACCCAGAACAACATCTAAACCACTGCAGGCCTTATACGCAGTGTCCGAAATTAACTTTGTTATTCACCGGCCAAGTTGGCCGGTAGATGTAAAAATCAACCGGCCAGGCATATTTTTTACCGGCCAAAATATAAATTTCGACCAGACCTCAACTTTTATAAAAATTAAGAGTGAAATTATGTTAATTATGGGGGGCGTGGTTGGGGGCGTGGCTGACTGGAACCTGGAAGAGAAATCTTCCAGAAAAAAAAGAAAATATTGTAGTTGATTATAAAAGACACAATATGAATTATCAGATTCACATCCAGGCGATAAAAAACTCTACAGATTATCATTATTCTATCCATGTTGGCCTTATTTGTGAATGAGGCAGAGTTTCATCAAGCCTGTACGGTCAGTGGGGGTTCTAGACCAAATGTAGCAGGGGGGTCGGGGGGGGGGGGGGGGGCAGTGTTTTTTCACAGGGGCACAGAACAAAAGATTGGGGGGGGGGAACTTACTAGGTCAACATTTTATCGTTTAAAATATTAAGTAAGCCAAAGAGCCAATTGTGGCTCTGGAACTGCAGGTTGCAGACCCCTGATCTTTTCTCAATACAGCGGGAGCTTAACGTGAAACAGCTTGATTTTTATTATTGTTATTTTTTTTATATTTATTTTTTAATTATTTTGTTATTTTATTATTGGGTAAAAACATAAACGAAAAAAATGCAACTGATCCAAATGACCAGTCAGTCACGTTATCTTTGTCAGCATTTATCATCCTAAGAAATTTAACATCATGTTTTTAGTAAGGGGCCATAACAGGGGCCAGGAACAGTTCTACAGGGGCACAGGCCCCTGTTGGTCCCTGTCCAGAACCGCCCCTGTGTACGGTTAAAAAATTTCCCCTCAGCTGCAACACTTAAAGCACTCAGGGTTCACGCTGCGTCTTTACGCTGATCTCGCTGCTGGATTTTACCCTTGTGCGCTGCGCCCCCGATGTTACAGGTTACATGTAACGTAATTTTGCGCACCTGAATTCAAGCGCAACGCACCACGCCCACCGAAGCACCGCTGGTTCTGTGTCGTTAAAAACAAAAGAGCATGAAAAACAGTTACCGACTCTCCTACTGACTTTAATTGGGACATTTTGGTACGAGTGGAAGGACATTAAACGTAGCGATTCACGTTTTGAAGGCTGGCCGCTGATAAAAGCACCTTGCTCCGAGAGGGGGCGGGGGAGGCGCAGTAAGAGCGGTGAAGCACAGAGCCGCAGCGCAGGTAGTTAAAAAAAATCAGAATAAATAAGAACGAAACTTATAAACAGACTAATTGGCGTTTTAGACTGTATCTGGTTAGCAGATCTGTTTTCTGATCCAGCGTGCAGCCATGACTGGTTCTGAATGTGAAAGAAGCTGAACCAGCACCGCAGAAGGCGGGTCTAGACTGAGCTCTGGATGGACAGAGCTGTGAACGGATCGTATGGGTTTTATTTTTATGTTACTTTTATTTTATTTGGTACAAACATTTACTCGCCATGTGGCATCCAGCCCTCTGAAATTCACTCGCCAAACGGGAAATTTACTCGCATTTGGCGACTGGCGAGTGTTAATTTCGGACCCTGCTTATACGCCTTAGTTCAGGTAGAAATTCATCATTCAACAGTAAGAGAGAGAGTCTGGGCAAAAATGGCCTCAATTGGAGGCCAAACTACTGGTGAAAAATGGGGGAAAGTTGGGAGACTGCATGTTCTGTTAGATCTCCAACTGTCAAACATGACGGTGGTAGAGTGGCGTTCTTGTGTTGCTTCAAGACCTGAAAGTCTTGCCGTTGTTGAACCGTGAATTTGGCTCTCTAGCAGAAAATCTTTTCTCTCTCTTTTGCTTAAAAAGAGAGTGGCGCTCCTTTAGCTTCCAAGCATTGAGTGCCTGAGATTTATGCAACCAAAAACGAATTCCAAAGAGCCAAAGGTATCTTTTATGCAAGTATGAGAAAAACGGTGCAGCCTTCTTTCAGGATGCTCACTGGAAATGCGTGACAACAAGTGGCAGACATAAAGTATATACGGGTTTCGTTAAGTCTCCTCTTTAGAATATCAGCAAAATAGTCGCTTATGGTTGTTCTTTTTTTGTAAACAAACAAACAAGAGGGGCTGCATACACTGCTGATTTAAAAAGAAAAATACTAAACTTTATCTTCTGATTTATAAACAGTTCAGTTAAATATTCTGACCTCCCTTAGACAAAACGTTCGTTTTTTAATGCTGGATGATACGGAAACATACATACATACATACATACATACATACATACATACATACATACATACATACATACATACATATATAAATAAATAAATATATATATATATATATATATATATATATATATATATATATAGATAGATAGATAGATAGATAGATAGATAGATAGATAGATAGATAGATAGATAGATAGATAGATAGATAGATAGAGAGAGAGAGAGAGTATAGAATTCAGTCTTTGCATACTTAAAGTGAGTACTACAAACTAAGCAGACAGGGGCACTGTTTCTTCAATACTGGTGAGTGTTAAGAAAAGAACACAAAAGAACAACAACAAAAAAACATTCACATTCAAGCAGCCATGTGTGTGACAGGCTCCTCTGAGACAGACAGGTGGGTGTGGAGATTTTTTTTTTGGAGTGGGGGGGGGGGACTTCACTGTCACTCACCCCTCTTCCTGGCTTGCTAGAGGGATCTGCGAGAGCTTCGAGAGATTCTTGGCGTACTCTTCTTCTATCTTTATCCTGAGAGGGATGTAGAGAATTTGATTACAACACAGCATTTATGCAACGTGGTTTCCATCTGCGTTTCCTCTGTTGTGCAACGAAGTGCTGTGCATATATGAGCAGAAGATAGCTGGGTTTGATGACAGCTGCATGGTTCACATGGTAACGTGTTAAAACACAGCGCAGAGTAACGAGCGAGCACGTACCTTTCTCGTACGAACTCGGCCATCTCTTTCTGCATCTGTTTACCCTTCAGCTGTTTCTGCAACAGAACCTCAAACCCAGTGATGCAACCGTTGCCCTGGGGATCCTTCCTGTCGGCCTGCAAGGCAAACACAGCGGGTGAGCAAGAAATGCATTGATGAAACAGACCGATAGGAGGACAGCGACATTACAATGCAGTGCTTTGCAAAAGTAGTCCAACGTCTTCTTCACACATTGTCAAGTTACAACCACAGACCTCACTGTATCTTTATGAGATTTGATGTGATAGTCCAACACAAGGTAGTGAATAAATGTTAGGTACCTAGCTATGTATTTTTATTTTTTCCCCCAAAAAGAACTTGTCAAGACCATTTTATTCACTTCTTATAAGAAAGATCTTTCACTGCAGTTACACCAGCGGTCCCATTGGGGTATGTCTCTACCAGTTTTAGACCTCTACACTAACATTTTTGCCCATTTCTCCTTTGCAAAATACTTCAAGTTCAGTCACACTGGATGGAGAAAGCATCAATTTTCCCACATTCCCACACATCCTTAGTTGGATGTAGGACTGAACTTTGACTAGGCCATTCTAACACAGGAACGCAGGCTTGACCATTTGATGTAGCTTTGTTTGCCTGTTTTGGGTCGTTGTTGTTCTGCAACATCAACCTCTATTCCATTGTCGAGTTTTTCGCCAACCCACCTTTCGAGAGAAATGCCTCCCCGCAGCGTAATGCTGCCACTACCATGTGTGACAGGGAGAACATGTGATTTTTGTAAGTTTTCCATCACACTTTCTTTGTTGGCCAAAAGGCTCAGTTTTTTTCTCATCTGACCAGAGAACTATCTTCCACATGTGTGCTGTGTCCCCAACTTGGCTTGTAGCAAACTTCTTACTAATTTTCATATGGCTTAATTTCAACGGGGGCTTTCATCTTGGAACCTCTTCATACAGGTAGTAAATGCTTGACATGTTGACATATTCTCCCACCTGAGCTGTGGATATCTGGAGCTCCTCCAGAGGTACACTAAACCTTTTTGCTGGTTCTCTGATCAATGCTCTCTTTCCCTAGCCTGCTAGTGTAGGTGGATGGCAATGTCTTGGTATTTCGCAGTTCCAAGCGATACTGGTTGTTCCCAGTCAGCTGGATCGAAAGTTTTGATCAAAATGTTCAGGCTGTGAAAGGGAAAACATCCAGGTAAACCGAGGTAGACATGAAAGTGTCAGAACAGACAACTTAAAACCATATTGTATGGAAACAAAATGCAGAAAAAAGGGTGAATATCCATGATAAAACTGCAGGAAATTATCTAAAGGAAACAGGATTTACAGAAAAAGGTCAACTTGAACTAGCATTAGCGCCTAAAGAGAAGGAAACAAGGTATCAGTGGGCTAAAGACAAGCAGTCATGGACAGTTGATGATTGGATCAAAGGTGGTTTTGTTGATGAACTCCTGAGTCTCCATAGGCCAAAAGATGATGCTTGAATGTACGTTTGGTTCTGTCATAATGAAATGTATAAAGGTAACTTCTTGAAAAAAAAAAGTTTAGTGATGCTATGGGGCTCCATGTCGGGTAGAGGAGGAGGCCAGATGGCAGTCATGACCTCGGCAGTGTGTAGAGATGAACATTTAAAACACGCCAATATTCCATTGATGGCCTGGTGATGAAGTTATTTTTTTGGATTATGTTGATGCGTCTTCTCACAGAACAAAAAGTAGTCAAGTGAACATTAATGTATGATGGAGACAACAAAAAAGACCTTGCATCTGCCTGCTACTGTACAGGAAGTCCACAGGCAAATCAATGTACCGCCACATGCAGAAGGAAATTCAATTCAATTCAATTTTATTTATATAGCGCCAAATCATGAAACATGTCATCTCAAGGCACTTTTCAAAGTCAAGTTCAATCATATTATACAGATTGGGTCAGATTATACAGATTGGTCAAAATGTCCTATATAAGGAAACCAGTTGATTGCATCAAAGTCCCGACAAGCAGCATTCACTCCTGGGGAAGCGTAGAGCCACAGGAAACAACATGGCTGGTACTCTGGGACTAGCTGCTTATCAGTTAAGGCTATGAAAGGCAACTTTAAACCACATTACAGAGCCAAGAGACCTTTTACTCATGGGACTAGAAGCCTGCTGGATATTTGGCTATTCCTCTCTTGGAATTAAGGAGTGAACTACAAGTAATCAAAAAAAAATTACTGTAAGATTAAAGGAGCATATCACAAGTTCCATAGTTTTTGCACAAGTATGCCCCCTCTGTCGACATGTTAAAATTCCTACCTTCTGAGGTAAGAAAGTTATAAATATTGAATTTAGCCCGTTTTCTCTCACTAATGCATCGATTACAGCGGAGACTCAACAAAGTAACCAAGTGAACGAGAGCACGCAGCGTGTCACACCCACGCATACGCCCAGAGAATTTGACCCGAATCACCCCCTCATAAACTGACTAATCCAGCCTACAGAGAAAACTGCAGAAAATGGAGAATGTTTGAGTGAATACATCAATGCATGTGAATTGTAACCAAGTTAAACGGGTCTTGATGACTCAGTCTGGGCACAACATCCGGTTTCTGTCAGTCATGGTCCGTCTCTTTGTCTTTCCCTACCGTCTCTCTTTTCCAACTCTGACTCTGACACTCCAAGAGATGTTTTTTTTTTTTTTACCTAATCTACATAAGCATTAGGAAAAAAACTTTGATTCTATAATTATTTGCAAAAAAAAATAAAAAATAGCCTTAGCGTTTCCTTACACAGATGGTTTTCTAAGACGTGCAATGAGAAAACCCCCCTCCGGACATGACTATAGTGGGTTAGTGTGCTACAGCAAAGAGTGCACCTGGTAGAGATTACACTGCAGGAGTGGGAGATGTCCAAACAGCGCAGCAGAGGCCCGCTACCTCGCAGCGTTCCAGCCCATTACTTGGTACCGTGTCATCCTACTGCGCTGTGGACTGTATCACAGAAAAGCCCGACGCCGATTCTCAGTCTGCAGAGTTGGAACATGGACTGTGAAAACACGTCGAAAGATGAAAAGGATCCAGTGTTATTTCTGTTCTCACTGGCTTACAAGGAAGTCTTCTTGGTGATTTACCCAGAGGAAGGGCTTTGTCAGCAGAGACGAGCTATAATTTCCCTTCATCACAGCTTGCTTCCCTCATAGAGTATCTTCAACTTCCAACTTAGCTCTATTGTTGCTCGCTTCTTAAAAAAAAAATATCTGTAGATATTGTGAGAAATAATCCAGAGAGGGAACAATTAAACGGCAAATCCACATGTTTGAGTGAAATGTGCATGCTTTTTTATTCACTTTGTAGCTCAGAACAGAAGGGATAAACATCATTCTTACAAAACCCGCCCCCGTGTGGTGTTTTGATGATGGCTGTTTAAACATGTCTGTTAAAAGTCTTGTAAAGTTAAGCCCAAAATGTTTTCTCTCCACCGCTGGCTAGTTTAGGTTTAAAGTAGTCTTTTAATTTTAATAACATCTGACTGGAAGTAATATTAACATTTTAGAGTCCCAGCTAGAATCTGGTGTAGAGAACAAGATTAAGCTGATGGCAAAGAGGCATTCAGCCTCATGTAATTTCCAAACTGACACAGACCGGACCAATCAGGGCGCGGGAGGCGGGACTTTACGATGTGTCACTCTCAGCGGAAGACACTTTTCTGTGTCTTGGAAAATTAAGAAAGTACATATGAGTATCATATATGTATCCTCAGATTTTTTGGACAAAAGTGGCAAAAATCATTCACTTGTTTGCCCGATAGCATGATGTTTCCCAGACTACAAACTGCAAAAACTGCAAAACAGAGCGCGTTGCTTGGAGTTTTTTGCGTCACATCCTTAGTTATCTGCTGACCCTGTTAGTCCCACCTTTGAAATCGGGCTCTGCCAGCTTCTAACCAGACTGATACGGCGTATATAGGCATATCAGTCTGGTTTGCCAGACTAATCTTCTTTAGAGGCATAATTTCTTCTCAGGTAAGAAAGTTGTAAATATTGAAGTTAGCCCGTGTTCTCTTGCTAATGCATTGATTATCAATAAATAATAGTAGCTAGGTGAACAAGAACGTGCAGCACGTCACACCCATGTGCACACCCAGAGTAAATAATCCAAATCACTCACTGGGCAATTGTAAGGGTATGTATGGGAAAGAAAAAATATATATATTTAAGCTTTAAACTTGCAATGCTCCCTTAAATCTATCTCCCCTCACAGCCTGGGTGAATTGCAGATTTCTCCAGATTTTGTAGAAAATGTTGCTCCTCTTAAATGGCCTCTTACATCTCTGAGAATCCCCTGACTTCACTTTTGAACACCTCGCTGATCCAGAAAAACATCAACTTCTTCCCTCAATCACTACTTCCACACCAAAGAGCGTTGTAGTCAACTCAACCTGGTAGCGCCTCAGGTAAGAAAACTGATAATCTGTGGATGTTCCAGCATGATACAGCACTGTGTCATCTGAAAAAATTATACACTGCAAAAAGAGAGCTAAAAGTAAGTAAAACGCTCTTTAAATGAGTGTATTTGTTTTCTATTTGAACGGGCAAGTTTAAATGATCTGCAAAAGATTTTTGCAGCTAAAAACAGAACAGCTCATTTCATCATCTTATTTCAAGTGCAGTATATTTAATTATCTTGTTTTAGGGGTCAAAATATTTAATTGGAAGATCATCTTATTTACCCGCTCAAATCAAGGACAAATACACTAATTTCAATTTTTTTTTACTTACTTTTAGTTCTGTTTTTGCAGTGTAAAATCGCTGAAAAGATCAAAACATTTGAGATTTTGGACTTCTGGTCAGGAGGTTTGGAAGGTTTTTGCCCCACTGAGAACCTGTGGTCAGTTCTTCAAAGACCAGTGACAAAAAAAAGCTGATATCCAGCATGTCAATATGATCTACAAAAGTTCTGAAGAAGAATCTCTCTGGCTACATTTAAAGTATATGTTAATAAAAGCTCTTGAAATATGGGAGTTCTTTGTTACAGCATGCTACACTAAACATCCTGTACATGTGTGATTTAAAATGAAAACCTCTTCATTTCTGTTGAGCATAAACTTACATCTATAAGTCTGTTTATGGCTCTGCATCTACACAGTGAGAGCGTGTGAGCAAAAGCTTCCTTCATAACATGAGAGTGGATCGTGAAAAGGTAACTCTTGCACACGTCATGGCATGTGTGAAAAAAACACCCAGCAGAAATAAAACCTGTAGTACTACAGTAGAGAGCGGTAAACCCTGATCATCCCCATGTTGGTCAGAATGCTATTAAAACTGAAATGTGGAAATGGATGGACACACTGCAAAAAGGGAACTAAAAGTAAAAGTAAAATATTCTTGAAATGAGTGTATTTTTCCATGATTTGAGCAGCTAAATAAGACTATTTGCCAATGGAATGAGTATTTGTACCCCTAAAATAAGATAATTAGATACAGAGCACTTGAAATAAGATGATGGAGATAAATTGTTCCTATTTTAAGTGCATAAATATTATTCAGTTGGCAAATAGTCTTATTTACCTGCTCAAATCAAGGAAAAAAATGCACTTATTCCAATAAATATTTACTTAATTTTAGTTCCCTTTTTGCAGTGCAGAATAGTAGCAAGTTAATCGCCCAGACTTACTCACCCAGAAGTAGTCACAGTAACTCCATTCGTCTGGTTTCAGCAGCTGCTGTTCGGCCATACAGACCGGAGACGGGAACGTCACACAGTTGATCTGTGGGATGAAGGAGGAGAGCGTTCAAGCAGACCATAGACCTGGGTTCTAGTATTATTTCTATTTAAAAAAAAATGCTTGGACCCAAAGCAGCTCAGATTTTTCCTTCCGCTAAATTTTTGTCCACATCACTTTAAAATCGTATAGCAATTAGTGGTTGCTGACCAGTGAAAGGTGCTATAAAGTTTACTTCTTAAACTTTACATCAAGATGCCTGGATGTGTCACTCTGTGAACAGCCAGAGTCTTAAAGATTGTGGCTTACCAGCTTGCTGTCAACTGTCGAGTCAATAATTTTCCCATGAATATAAGAGGCCAGGACCTGGCATTCTCTTGTGAAAATCATTTTAGTAAAATATTTGTTATTTAATGCTCGGTTTATCGGATACGTTTTTGCTTTTATGAGCTGCCAACCATTAATTGTGAACATAAATAGATGCTTGGAATATATCACTCAGTGTGAAATGAATCTAAATATTTCAGCTTCACTCTTTCAATGTAATTACTGAAAGAGAATACCTTTTGATAACATTCTGATTATTTGAGATGCCCTTGTAATTGTATCTTAATTCACCACTATGTCATCTCTGCAGAGGGGACACACCAAACCAAAGAGAACAATTCAAAGCCAACATTTCTCACTCATGTTTCCTTTATGATTAATCTTAGATAAAATTTTGTCAGTAGAATTTGGGGAGTTGTTGTTCTGACGCAACACTGAATTAACCAATCAGCAACCAGGATTCCCAGATACTGCCTTTAATTATCCTGCAGAAGTTAATTGTCAGCAGAGGTGCTGTAGAGTGTGTTGTCTCCTGTCTAGCATTCAGAGATTCCGTACACTATGGGGACTTAACGTGCTTTCTTTTTTATTGTCTTTTCTACAACATGGGGGAAAAGATAGGCAATATGACAAATTTAAAAGCTGCGTTTAGAAATAGCCCTGTAACCCTTTCCATACTGGAATACTTCTGTGACTTTGTTTTATATCTGTCCTTGAATTTCTTTAGTACGGGACATAATGTGTTGCTGATCGACGTCTTTTAGCCTACTTGTTGTCATGTAAGGTTCTGTTTGAGTGATGCCTTGATTCCACAAGTCAGTCAGTAACCATACAAGAGTGAGGATACTGATACTGAACCACATATTGTGGCTGACTTATGATTTAGCAAGGGGAGCAGTTGTATTTCCACATAGGGCTAGTGTTGCTTTTTGTCCTCAATGAATGAAATCATCATCTCAAAACTCCTCATTATGTTACCTTGGGGTATCGTTTAAAAAAAAGGGAAAAGACAATATCTTTAGGAGGGCAAGTACTTTTGTAGAGCACAGATGTGTGTGTACTAAACTACATTAAATTCCAAACTACAACCATCTTTGAAATATTTCGAAACTGAAAACGTTTGATGGCATTTACTTTAGATTTTACTTTACTTTGGATTATTTCTTCATCTGAACATTTCATAAATGTAAAAAATAGCATGAGCAAAGTGAAAATTGAATATTCTGTGGCAGCACCTTCCGTCAGCTGTCACTGCAAAAAAGTTATTTCCATGCTTCACAATGGCTTCTTCCTTTGCCGGCAGGTAGGTGAGCAAACACTTCAATGTGTCTCAGTTTTGATGGGTATCACCTCCCCACTGCAATTTTCAGATTCATCCAAACACGTTTGATAGCGTCAACATCCTCCATGGTCTCTCCCCTCCCCGTCATCAAAGACACTACGTCCACTGTGGACCACTTCCTGTTCCTAGGAAGCCCCCATTCTCAGGACCTGAGAGGATTCTCACACACAGACACCGTTTGAAAGAAGCCCCAGCAGAGCGTGCGCTTCCTGCCGCAACCACCAAACGCACCACCTTCCTCTGGAGCGGCTGATCGCCTTCTACACTGCCACTATTCAGCCAGCTTTGTGCATCGCTGTGTGGTTTGGCTCATCCCCAAAACAGGACAGATCCAAACTCCACCGAACAATTAGGTCTGCAGAGAGTCCAACACTTGCGTTGGTCCGGGTCAGGAAAAGGGCAGCTTGCATCTCTGCAGACCCCACACAGCCTGCACACAAATGGTTTAAACTTTTACCATCAGGTCAGAGCTACAGAGCACTCTGGCTTTTAAGTTAATTAGCGCTATCCTGTTGGATGACCCCTGGCCTGCAACTGAGGCTGCGATGCAATGATAGTCCTGGGATTTCTTTGTGCCCACCAGACTGAAGGTCCCCCGTGACTCCAAAAACAAAACCAAGCCCTCTGCATGTTTCCCTATAGATATGGTCGTCTTTCTTCAGAAATATAAATTTTTCCTCTAATAAACATAGAGCTAAAGTGACTGGCAATATGACCAAAAGGCTCTAGTTAGTAGTGAAAATGATATTCTTCTATAAACTTTGCAGCTTGTCAACTTAATGAAACTCCCGTCTGTCTTTTGTTGTGTTGTGTTTTTCGTCGGTTGTGAAGGCCTCGTAGGTGTTCTTACCCAGAGTCCATTATGACTCATAATGTGACTGATGGTGTGACCAATCACATCATGAGTCAAAAATCTGTCATCAGCGCTATACATCAGATCAGCATGTTACAGTTTTTCAATTATTTGTTTACTCTATCGTAGAATAAAGGCAATACGACTCAATGACCTGCAAGGGTGTCCACAAATTTCTTTTTCCTTTCTTTTTTTTTTGCCTTTTTAAAAAAATAAATAAATGAAGATACATCCTCATAATCTACAGCTTTATTCAGGGTCCTGCATTAACTTCCAAAAATAAAATCATCTTCTGTCTTGCTCATGCCCATTACCTCAGGAGGTAAACAGCCTGCAGGGAAGATGGACAACTTCTATTCTAAACACTTCAGCGGCAGCCCAATGCCACAGCAGAGAAAACTGGTTAACAGGGGTCTGCTGAGGACTTTTCCAGAAGAAATATTCAAACTACCATTGAAGGAAGAAGAATCAGAGGCTTCTATTGCAGGTATACTTTGGAATATAGGGCTTATAATTTCCCAGAGGAAAACACTTCCTCTTTAGTCTCAGTGGAAGACCAGGGTTTAAATGCTAGCAGGACTTTAAACTAACCCCTACTTCCTCTGCCAAATATCTCCAATAAATACTACGTTTGTTTGCCTTTATGCCCAAACACACAATCCCATAAACCTTGGAGAACCGAGTCACTGATGGGACTTTTTCCCAAAATGGTAACACAAGGGTTCTGTACCTTTCAAAATTATCCCCTCCTCTTATGTATTTATTAATTGTCATCTGCTTGTCAAGCTGGTCAAGCGGCCATGGAAGTGGGACCCAAACGGCAGTCGAAAAACAGAGCAAGAAGTGACATCTGTGGAAACTTCTTGTTTTTTTTTGTTTTTTTATAGCAGTGTAACTAAACGGAACCACCAACACCCAACAACGAACAACAAATGAAAAACAGCTTAAATACAAATGAACCTGATTGGGAAAAACTATTATTAAGGTTGCCTCAAATGAAAATGGAAAATGACAACACTATTTACACAAAAAGAACAAAACAATACATTTACAAACGAATACAAACTGACAATATCTTAAACACGTTCCAATATTTTAACTTGAAGACCTGCATCAAGAGAGAAAAAAAATCAGCTCTGGCCAGTGTCTTACAAGTTTATGAAAAGAAGAGGAAGGCCTCGGTAGAAAGAAATAGGACCAGAGTAGATTTGCGAGATTTTCTTTCACGCGATCCCCCTGAAGAGCAGAAAAGCAGGTAAGACGGTCTTGCGTATGCATAATTATTCAAAAAGGAACTTGTGGAAATTTCCGGGAAAATCGCTGACCCTAGATTTAACTAATCTATGAATCTTGTTTAAATAATCGCTTTTCTTAATGGACCCTAGTCACGTATTTTGACCACAGAATTGTAACGTCATAGCACGTTACTAGGTTCCTCTAAAGTGACACTTAGTCATAGCACATAGCCAAAACTGCCACTAGGTGGCGATAATTTACCAAATTGGTTCCAAAACCAATATGGTTTGCTTCATGGGAGCCATGCTAGTACATGCTAGTACTTACCAAGGTAACTTAAAAACAGTCTTAGCTCTTTTTTTGCCACCTGAGGTTATATTTCAAATGATTCCAGACTAGAAACTATGTCTGCAAGTTAGCTGCATTGGCAGAGCATGTGCTCACCCTAAACAGAACAGCCAGCATATCACAAAATTAGCAAATGCAGATGAGCACACCGATAAATATACACATGGAGCAGGTTTATACATATTCATAGCGGGTCTACATCCAGACCACAGAGACATACTTTGGCTGATTATTTTAAAAACAATGCTAAGGAACAGCCAGAAGTCCTGAAACATAGATCAACTGCTCTCATTAGCACCTTCTGAGATGCATTATGGTCTGTATGCTTCTCAGATATATTTAACATTTGAATTCATATACGTGGTATAAAGACAGTATAATATTAATTAGCACTGTATGATTAAACTGCTAAATAAGCATCCAGTTTGGAAAGTGTGTTTGGCTGTCATTTTCTACAGTCACGTGCGTAGCTGGGGAGAGGGCTTGATTATTAACTGAATAATTGGCAGAACATTTTCTAACAGCATGCTTGTATTAAATGCCTACCCCTATGCCTTATGCGTTCAGCGGCTGCATGCTAAAGCTACCAACTTCAGTCCCTTTGTGGCAACAGTCTTCTGCTGTATTTACAAAGTTACCACCAGTTTCTCACCAGATGCGTTGCTGAACCAGCTGCGTGTGCATTTACAGCTGCGCCGCTACTACCAGAGCAAACTATTCCCCCATAAATGTGCGCTTGCGAGTAGCACAAACACAATCAGTCACTGGGACATGTGGCCCCCCGATGGTGTTTTGTGGCCCATGTGAGGGAAAATACAACAAACTGCAAGAATTTCATCCTGTTGCTCTCACTGGACAGAGCTTTCCTTTGCACCTACCGCACATGCGAAAAACAAACGGAGAAATTCTAGACGTAGGTGCAGTCTGACTTCAGCCAAGGCTGCTAAGTGTGCGTTACAGCAGCTGCTGTGAACGGGCTAATTTGTTAACACAAGACATAGAATGAAAACGACGACATTCCACACAAAATGCACGTGCCATTCTGCCATCACTCTAAACAGAAGTCCCATAGAGTCGATTAAAATTAACATTAGCTTGATTTACTCTCTGAAATCACAAACCAATTCGTTAGAGTTAATCATTCTCATCGGCTCACACGTCCAGACAGAATTTGACAGCGCACATAAGACATTTCCAAAAGGCCAAAACAGTGTCAGCTGTTGAGAAGTATGTGTGAACTAGCAATGCTGCCAAGGTTCTCCAGATGACTGTAAGACTCGCAGTCAGAGCCGTTTCCACATACCACATGTTGACGTTTTAAAAGTCTTGCACAAAGTCAGAACATTGACAGCTCAAGTGTGATAAAAACCGATAGCACCAAAAAGCACCAAACGAAACAAAAAAAAAAAGGTGCTTCTGTTTCTGAAAAGAAAACACGCTGACATGAACCAAGACATTACAATGCAATGGTCGACATGAACGTTCAAAGTTATACTATTTTGTCAAAACTACTGGGTTTCATTTCCAGTGTTTCAATCATTTATATGGCCAGAGGTGCATAAAAACAAGCATTCAGGCATGCAGACTGCTCCTACAAGCATTTGTGAAAGAATGAGTCCTTCAGCAGAGCGAACCCCAGTGCAGAACCGTGATAGGCCACCTGCCACCTGTCCAGTAAGTCCCGTTGGGAAATTTCCTCACTACTAAATACTCTACAGTCAGTGTCTGATGATGTCATAACAAGGTGGAAGCGATTGGCAACGACAGCAACCCCGCCGCGATGTGCTTGGTCATGTAAAATCACAGAGTGGCATCAGAGGATGCTGAGGTTCATCGTGTGCAAACATCCACAACTTTGTTGCGGAGTCAAGTTTATCATTTCTATTTCTAAAAATGTCTGAAAACAACCCCCAAAAAAGTACTAACCATACCAGACCTGTATGTGGTGCTGCAACAGCACTACCAATCCATACCTAAATTAAAATGGAAGCGCATGAAGGTTTTTTTTGGGTCCATGGTGAGATTACTGGTAGGATAATGATATCGTTATGTGGAAAAAAGTTGTGTGTCTGTCATCTTCCCAAATCCAAGCATGACGCTTTAAGATTTTTTTCCACTCTGGACCTGCTTTCAAAAATCTTTGTTTCTGAGATCCTCAAATCTTATTTTAATTTGTTGCCAGACATTAAAACGATAAAAACACATGACTGGACTCATGTAGGCTAACTACAGCTTCTCAATAATCAGAGAATTGAAGTGGTGTGAAACCGCAGGAAATTACTACTTGTTTACATCCACTTATGAAACCATCCCCAAACCTTCTGCAAGTAACATGTATATGCTGACTAGGAGTCATGTGATTCCTTAAGAGCACGTGACCAACAACAGCAGTGATCTGCAGATCTTTAGATAAAAGGCATCAGTAACATTTGGTATTGGTGCTTCCAGTCCTTATGTCGGTCTATTTTGCCTTTGCTCGTGAACTGTGTTGTTCTTGTTAGTATGAAACTGAACTTCACATCGGATGTCTATGTTTTTAAATGATAAGAGAGAGGGGGAAATAACTGAAAATGCTTTAAAACCTCGTTTTTCAAATGCAAAAGCAAAAAAGGATGCAGTGATCTGATAACCGAGGGGGGAAAACTCTCTTCTAGCAGCTAAACACCAGTTTCAAAACCGTTTTCTTTGGAGAGAATGGACACGAAGGCGTAGAAAACAACACAGATGTGTGGTGTTAATCAATTTACAACTGCTCTTATAAATATGCACATTGTATTGAACCAACATGAGGAAACTAAAAAAGGCTGTACAGAATCCAAATGAAATCCATCTCAAGGATTGGATAAACTTAAGGATGAGCTTTTGCTCATTTAGGCGTTTCTTTTAGCCATTAAAACTCACCGTAACGGCGGCCTCCTTGTTCTGTTTCCTGGTGGGTGACGTCGATCCTGGGCTCTGCAGAGAGAAGTAGACCGATCCATCAAAACTTCCATCCTCTGCATCTGACATGACCGCTCAGCATGAACACTCTTTCAACCCAACAAACATGCATGCAATAAAAGTTGTTTTCCAAGCGGGGGGGCCGGACGAGTCCGACTGGTGCATTCTGTACTCGTGCTGCCAATTTTGTGTGTGCGTGATGGTTCTGCAGAGCAAAGCAAAGCATGATTTGCTCTCTCATTCTCTTTTGTGCATGAGTGTGCATATGTCTGTGTGTGTCGTTTCAATCTCTTCAGAGTGGATTGACATGAAGCAACCAGATGTCAGTTTAAATGCAACAGAGAAACTTGTAAATATGTCTAAATCCCACATGTAGGACCATCCATATTGTAGATGCGCATTTCAATACCTGGTCTGCAATACCTAAAAAAAAAAAAGGTGCGAGAATACGCACCCAAAAAAGTTGGATGCTCTGACATAACCCATTTATTCGTGGGTAAACAAAGTTTACCATGGGAACTGGGTGCAGTTGAACTAAACTGATCATAAAAGCAGTTGATGGAGTACTTTGAGGTTCTTCGCAACCCAACTGATGCACCTTCCAGGTTGGAAGAAGAGGTGAAGGTGCCTGAGGAGGATTGACCCATCACAAGGGCTGTGATCATTGACTTTATTAGAAAACCCCATGGGGACAAGATCCTGAGGATGAATAAATTCTTAAAGACTCCTGATGTTGCTGGTATAGACGTAGACGTCAATGAAAGAGACAAGCGGATGGGATGGTGGCGCTTCTCTTTCTGAAAAGGGGCGAGATCTAACTATGTGTTCCAACTATGAAAAGACGACGCCTCTCAGCCTCCCCTGGGATCTCTAGGCTTAGGTATTAGAGGGGAGAGACCCGCTAGAGTCCAATCTTTAGGTTCAAGGGAAACAACTGAGTATTCTTTGAGTTTCTGGAACACTGCAAGAGCATTTAAAGGTGCCTGATTTGTTGACTAGGACAGGACTTGGCACCATGTCTTTAGTAGTGTTCGGGGAGGGTTCTTCAAGAGTAGGGGTTTTCACGCCATTCGTACCTTGTTCATTTGAAATGAGAATGTGGTTGACATTGACAGGAGCAAGGCAGCCTAGTTCAATGTGAATGCAGGACTACCATCCTCATATTAATAAACAGAATTTTCAGTCAAGAACGCAGAGCAGAAGGTCTCCAAGCCTCCTGATCAAGATGGCTTTGGATCGCCTATTTTTGTGAAGGAAGTGATCCTGCTACATACTTTTTAGGGCTTTCCATGACTTTTCTAGGATAATCAATTAATTCTCCTCAAAAGAACAAAGATATTATAAATCAAAAAGGCAAACATTGCAAAACTGCTGTTGTTGTACCAGTTAGTAGATCTATGTTGCAACTAGCAGCTATGGGCAAAAGCTTCGCTTAATGACCGAAATCAGTGCCCTCTACAAGGTCGCTTGGCTATTCAGGGGGAGCTCAGAGTGACGCTACTTCTTTCAGGCAGTGACAGAATTCAGCGCCCTCCTGCTGCGTTCCTAAGGATGTGTCTCCTTTGGAAGGAGGCCTCAGGGCACACCCAGGACTCGTAGACGAGATTATTGTTTTTAGATCTCCTCTCTGTAACTGAAGGTATGACTTTTTTTTTGTGTTTGGGGACAGAGCCTGTGTAAGTGGTGGGTGGATGGTGTGTGATATCGCCATGACTACGGGACTAATTACGATCAAGGGAACAGATACTGTAGGAGGGTTTAATCAGCTTTGACTGCCATCAGCCTGTTTGTTTAATGAGAGGAAAGAGAGGTGGTTTAATCCCGACCAAAAACAAGAAAATAACCCCCCCCCCCCCCTCCATATGTATAGCATCTCCTTTTTGACAGCAAAATGAAGCATTAATAGCTGTTTGAACTTTGTTTCAAAATTTTTATCATTTTTTTTAAGGTTCTGCTTACACTTCACATACAACTGACATAGATGACGTAATAAAAACCTATTTATACTTAAGATTTGATGAGTGTGGATACCTTGTGTATATTTTCTCGAGCAAACTTACAACATACAAAACATTGCTGGACATTGGCATACATTCACTGGTGGGTTTTATTTGCGATCACGCAGATTTTAAGGACACATCGAAGAAGAAAGTCAAAATCCTTCTGATCTATCTTGGGGACTAGAAACGTCACACAACATGTCAAAATAGCAGAAGTGAGGAAGTTTTACCTGGGGCTCTGTACTGCTCTTCCTAACAGGGCTGTTGTGTGAATGGTCACCGTGATGATGCAAGGGGCTGCCACCTGAATGGAACCCATTCACTGCAGAAACAAATGAGACGGAAAGGCACAGATGAAGACACGTCAGCTTTTCCACACTGGGGATGAGAGGGTAGGTTTCACTTATTGAGGGATAATGCGTCACCCATCCGGAGTCGACCTTTACTCCTGTTGCTGGTGGTTTGGTATCATCCTCTAGATTGTGCTGTGTTCAAGTTGTCTCAAATGTCCGAACTTGGAGCAGGAAGTGTTCATATACTATTGCTCTCTATTTTACGAGCTCTAACACAAAAGGAGCAAGTTCACATGTACATACTTACAGCACTACGTGGGTCGCTGGTTTAATGGGATACAAAAAGCCAGAGGAACTTAGTATATTGTTTATATAGAGACATCATATGCCCATTCCTATTTCCTTTTTTGTATTTTTTGGTATTCTTTCTGATCCATTGTATATATGAAGATTCACTGTATATAATTGAATGCACCTTCCCTACTCTGCACCTTCTTGTATGAGCCGATGTGACGAGTGAATTTCTCCATTGTGAGATCAATAAAGACTATCTTATCTTATCTTATCTTATCTTATCTTATACTTTCAACATTCACCACATCCCATACGTGCAAAGTCATATTGAATGCTCAACTAGGGGTGGCTAGGTAAGCACTGACTTTTTTGTCTTCAGGGGACCATTTAATGTAATGTTCTGATGCTGAATTAAGCTGAAACCACAGGAACATGCTATCATACACCATTATGGACAAGCAAAACATGTTGAAGACAGCAGTCCAGCCGCTTAACTAGCTAACGTAGTCTGTTAGCTAACATAAAAACGAAAACGAAAAACAAAAAAAAAAAATTTTTTCAATTTTTTTTGTAAATTTCCAAAAGAGCTGTATGTCTCAACACCTAAGTGTTAAAAGAGTGTTCTAATTATGCAATGTTCATGTATTAAGGTTAAGAAACAAAACAGCTGAAGCATTTAGAAAGCTGAAATTCTAAAACAGTTTATGTCCGTGTTAAAGTCTATTAGATATTGCATCTAGTTAATTTGAATACTCTTGAAATTTGTAATTATTTTAAAACAAACATTAACATATTGAGTAGGTGTGACTAATTTTCTAGACAACCATACATGAAAAATTAATGCTTCAGGGCAACAAATGTACCGTCATGACTACATGGTGATTGGCTACCTTGCAAAAGTGTTTATAGCTATCGATCTATTTAGCATGCAAAGAGTCTTGCTATAGATTCTCATAGGATCTAGGTCCGGGCTTTGATTGGTCCATTCTACCACATGGATATACTTTGACCTAAACCATTTTATTGTTGCAATGGCTGGATCCTTAGGGTGGTTGTCCCGCTAGAAGGTGAACCTCTGTTAATCTATAATTTTCTTGTCAATTTTCTTCATCATGATAAGAATTGTGGCTGATCATAATAAGGATAAACTGTGACTGATTATATAGATGCAGTTGGTAACACTGTTGCCCTGTAGCAAAAAGGTCCTGGGTTTGAATCTCATCCAGCAGTCTTTCTGCAAGGAGTTTGAATATTCTCCACATGCACACATCGGTTCTCTCCAGGTACTACGGACTCCTCCCACAATGCAAAAAAATTAGCTTAACTGGTTTTTCTGCATTGGCATAGGTATGAGTATGTGTGTGTGTGTGTCTGTGTGAATGGTTTTATTATCCTGTGCTGCTCTATGATAGACTGGAGACCTGTTCAGGAAGGTACCCGGCCTCTTGCCTAATGACTGCTGCAGATAGGTGCCCTGCAAGGAAAAAGCAGGTGGTGACAATGGATGGATGTGACTAATGGTGTCTGTAAAGCCCAAAAAAAGTGACTGTTTAGTTTGTTACACTTGCTGTTTAACCTTTTTTCTCAATCTGGTGCTTCCATGAGAACATGAATAAATATCAATAGGTTTGAACACAACTAGTCCGAGCTGTTTAGCAGTAATGCTGTACTTCTTCCACTAACTGCTGTGTTGAAGTAGCCTGTTTTTAATGGTTACGGCACTTTATAGAGCGATATTTATGCTTGCTTTGTTCTGACCAAATGCAGTGGCAAAAAGACTAGTGAATTTAAAAAAAACAGTTTACTGTAAATTATGGACTGAACTAAATATATGAAGCGAGGTCGGTTTCCCATGAGGCCAAATTCAGAAATCGACACATTGTCCGCTGAGCATTAGGTGGAGTGCATTTTCAGTGTTGTACAAACAGTCTGTATGCACACAATTAGTTTCAAAGGGGAAACCAAGGCAGAAAAGTGCCAGCTGCAGTACTTTGTGTGGTCTGTGACGCTTTAATACAGACATTTCATTGAGTAAATCTTCACTGACTCAGACATTTAGAAAGTGAGAGATTTTTTTTTTAAGTAGTAAAAAGTACATTTTCAAAACTTCACTTTTTAGACTGAGAGGCTCTAATTATCTGTTTTATGAGACGGACGATGAATGAATGAATAAAGCTTGTGTCAGTATGTGGAAACAACCAAGGAACCTTCCTGCTTCTTTCTGCTCGCTTGCTCTTTAGGAGCGGGGCCAAAGCGGAGACAGAGGACTCCTCAGTTCCTCAGTTGGTGGCTGCAGATAAAGTTAGTCACAGGAAGTGTCTGTGTGTGGTGAGCCTGAGCAGAGGCTTTGTGCCACCGAGGAATCTCAGGAGAATTTCCCAGCCCCAGGGCACTGACACTTGAGGAAGTTGAAGTAAAAGAAGCAGAGGAGAAGAGAGAGCAGTTAAGCACCTGCTGGCAGCGAGTTCTTGTGTCGGATGGAGCTCTTGGGGGTCCCCGGGACGCTGGACGGCCTCTCCCACGTGGTCTCTAAAGGGTTGTTGGGGAGAGAAAGGGCATAGGAAACTTTAGGAGACAGAAACAATGGAAACAGAAACTTTATGAAACAGAAACAATAAGAAGAAGTGATTCCATCCATAGATGCAAACTTGGCATTTCTTGTGGTCGGCAATAAAAAACAGATGTTATTCACACTTTGACACTTTACAGGACTGTCTCAGAAAATTAGAATATTGTGATAAAGTTCTTTATTTTCTGTAATGCAATTAAAAAACATGAAATGTCATACATTCTGGATTCATTACAAATCAACTGAAATATCGCAAGCTTTTTACTGTTTTAATACCGCTGATTATGGCGTACAGCTGAAGAAAACTCAAAAATCCTATCTCAAAATATTAGAATATTTCCTCAGACCAAGTAAAAAAAAATAAATTATAACAGCAAAACAAAATCAAACATTTGAAAATGTCCATTAATGCACTCAGGACTTGGTTGGGAATCCTTTTGCACAGATTACTGCATCAATGCGGCGTGGCATGGAGGCAATCAGCCTGTGGCATTGCTGAGGTGTTATGGATGCCCAGGATGCTTCAATAGCGGCCTTTAGCTCATTTGCATTGTTGGCTCTGGTGTCTTTCAGCTTCTTCTTCACAATACCCCACAAATTCTCTATGGGGTTCAGGTCAGGGGAATTGGCAGGCCAATCAAGGACAGTAATGCCATGGTCAGTACACCAGTTACTGTGAGAATCTTATGTCGTCTCTTAACCACTACCATACTTGTGATTTAGTTTACTGAACCAAGCTGAATGTTTTTTTAAGGCTCAGGAAACCCTGCAGTGTTTCCAGTTAATTAGACGATTTAAGTGATTAGTTGAATAGCCTACTAGTATTCTTTTTCACGATATTCTAATTTTCTGAGACAGTCCTGTACTTTCTTGTTTAGCTGGAGTAGTCAGTGAATGATCGGTTAAGCCCATGGCTTTAATTTCTAGAATGTCTGTTTTCTGACATAAAGACGTAAAAGAGAAACACTACAGAAGGAACACAGATCAGTGCCTTAAAAAAAAAAAAAAACATTTTCACATTTTGTTATGTTACAACTATTTTTGCGACAAATCAACACAGTAAGTGTATAGTTTTAAAGAAGGATAATTACACATGGTTTTCTGTTTCGACCAGCTCCACTGACCCCGCTAGAGAAGGGCCACCCCACATCATCATGCTGCCACCACTGATTGGTATGTTCATGTTGACACGCAGAGATTGTTCTGTTGCCACACGGAGTATGTTGAATGCACGCCAAAATGTTCAGTTTTAGTCCCATTTGACCAGAGCACCTATTTCTACACCTCTGCTGTGTCTCTGACATGCTTTCCTCCAGCAGGTCTCCCAAAGTCTACAGTGCAGCTCCTCCAGAGCTACCATGGGCCTGCTTCCCTGATTAACTATCTTAATAAGCTTAGGTCTACAGCTAAGTTTTGGTATGTCTGCGGCTGGACTGAACAGTGCTTTGGGAGATGTTTGACAGCTTGGGATTTTGCGTTGTGAACTAATGCTGCTTTAAGCTCGAACGCTGTAAATCAGATAAGGGTGAGGACTAAGGGGCTACTGGATGACCTTCGCTGAAACGGAAACTCTGAATAGGTCTACGTCAGGCTTAAACAAACCGTAATGAAACCCCTGCTGTTAGAGGAAACTGGGCTTCTCGTTTCTTTGGAACTATTTCATCTCTTATATCATCAATGAAAGGCCACGGAGTTGAGTTGTGGATACTGTAAATTACACTGCACAAAGGGAACTCAAAGTAGGTAAAATCCTCTTGAAATGAATGTATCTTTCATTGATTGAAGCTGGTAAATCAGAATATTTGCCAATTGAATTAGATTTTTGCACTTAAAATAAGAACAATTCATCTCCATCATCTTATTTCGAGTGCAGGATGTCTAATGATCTTATTTTGGGGGTAGAAATTCTAATTCCATTGGCAAATAGTCTTATTTATATGCCTAAATCAAGGAAAAATATACTAATTTTAAGAACATTTTACTTACTTTTAGTTCCCTTTTTGCAGTGTAAATGTGTGGATCGTGTCAAGGTTCCCGCTGTAAAAGATCCAAAAAAAAAAAAAAAACACCCATATAAGGAAGAGAACTCTTTTAATTACCTTTCTTTGACCATTCATGCTTTGAGAATGGCTAGAAAAGACATGTAAGGGGCCTTTATTGAATTAGAGCCTTTTGGGTACTCTATTGGATCTAGTTATCCCTCCCAAGAAGAGGAAGCAGCCGTGCCAAACCTATCAGCTCAAATGACACGGGGTGGAGGGTATAACCAGGAGCAGGCTGTGTGACTTCAAGCTGGATGAAAAACATCAGCCTTTCCTCACAGGCTGCACAAGTATCAGTTACTCCTCTCTTCTCATAAACCCAAATCAATGCTGAAAGAAATGCCAGATAATTGTGCTAAAGTGTATTGTTTCTTATTGGATAAAGGAAATTGCTTTATTATTCCAAAGTTTATTCAATTGATACAGACTATATTTTACTACAAAGCATGGAAAGCCAAGCTACCATGGCCTTTAACACATTTCTAATTATTACAATGCATTTAGGTTTATAATGCCTGTAACGTGTAAAACTGTATAGGAAAAAAATATATTTTTAAGACATCAAGGCAACCTTAAATTCAGACAAGCAGTTGGAAATGTTCAAACCGTCATATAAAAAAAAAATCTAATTTATTTTCTCAAAAAGTAAATGTCAAATGTTTTCTAGACTACCCTAATCCTTTCTCATTCTTCTAATATTTATATTGTGTGGCGTACATTCGATAATAATTAATGGCCTGCCCAGGGAGGCATTCACAAAGATGAACCGGTGCTGTTCCACCAAACTCTCCAGTGGGCTTTACATCCCAAGACTGTTTTGTTTTGTTTTTTTACCACATTTTTCCTTCCACTTAACTTTCTGCCATCATGCCCGGATACAACAGCTTCTTCAGCAACAATCTATTTTGCCTTATTGTTCTATAAAATGGACTGCTTGATTCTACAGTTCTTCTGTGAACATTTCTCTGATGATTTGAAACATTACCGTGTGATAAAAACAACAAATATCTGTTACATCAGGGTTTTTTTACACTGCACAAACATGTCGTATATAAGTTTCCTAAGATAATACATTTTGGGTTGTAATTTGATGTAAGCTATAACTATCACTACATGTAGTAAATCTAGGCCCGAGAAGAAACAATCTCTGCTCAGCGGTTTTACCTGCTTACTGTCCACACCACAAGCTATGGTCTTAGTAACTGGCCATATCCTTTATTTGGGATTCAAGAAGGGGGGGACATGACCCAGTTAGCGCTAACTGAACTATATTTTATTCATAACCCTATGACAGAGGTCTCTGATGCTACATCCTGTTGCTGGTATTTAATAAGTCACAAATATATCCAGAGTTGCAAAAGAGGCGTAGGTTTTTCGTTCCTGTCTTCTGTTCTCTGTGTCTTCTGTATTATTCCCATAGGTTAATATACGTTCTTCTCTCGTTTTCCTTTGTTTTAGGTCCTTTACGTCAACTTTTTGGGTAAAACTGGAACGTTTTGTCGTGTTTTTATTTGTGTACACCACAACGGCACGTTTGCTCTGAAAAGAGTATTGTTAGTATACAGGTTCGCACAAGCCCAGTATGACTGCAGTCTGTATTTGTTTAAAAGAAAAAAGGCTTTATCCTGACAAACTCTCCCAACTAACCATACTTGTTCAGTCTGCTGTCCTTAACTCTCATGTTTATTTACAAAAACAAATCTATTTTGTTAAAGGTTTTCATTGAAAGGTTCAACTCTCTTAAAGGGACCTAGTCACGTAGTTTTAACAATAAATAGAAAATACAAAAAAACATAAATGTATCTTCAAATAAAACAATATACATCAAGCGTTCATCCTGATAGTGTCTATTTTGAGCCAGAAAAAAAACTTTGCACAGGGCGTAATCAGCAGACATAAACATTGTTGATCACCATCTGCCGGAAGTACCATGGAACTATCAGAAAGCAAGATGGAGACAGGGCACATTCATTTAATTGGAAAACCTTTGTATGCAAGCAGAGTGAGCTACTGGCACAGAAATTCGTAAAGACATAGTATGTGGCTAGGCCCCTTTAAATCTTACTAAAGTCTTTAAAGATGCATAGCCATGTTATTTGACTTATTTATTTATACGTCAGTAGCTCACTCTGGTTGCATACAAAGTTTTTGTGAAAGATTATCACGTCCTGCTGGCGTAATAGTTGTTGTTTTGGTGTTGTATGCTTTTTTTTTTTTGCTCATTTTATTAGTAAACAAAGCCTGTCATTTTTATTTACAATTTTAATGGAAGTACGTACAGCGCATGCGCAGCAGGGGTTAAAACCAGGAAGGGGCTAACGGCTATTAGCATCTCCCAGCGAAACAATGAAGAAAATATGATTCCAAGAGCGGAAAGCCTGGAATGTCCCTGGGAATACAGTATGAACGTTGGTGTTCACTGAAGTGGACACTAAACTTGCTGAGGCTCAGATGTGACCGCAGAGTTGATTGATGGGAGTAAATGTTCTGAAATGAGGCTCTTAAAGTTGCTGTAGATCGTTGGTCTTTGATCACGCCGAGCAAGGCTCTCTTCTTATTTCAAGGGATCGCAGAGGGTCATTCTCGGTCTGGGATTGTTTACAATTGATTTATAGATTAAGCCACTGCCATTATGATAGTTCTGCGGTACTGCCAGTAGATGTCGCCATGTCTCTTTATGTTTGCTTGATGGCACCTGAGAGGGGATTATTTTTTGGATCAAAATGCACTACCAAAACACTATTAAGATGGAGGCTTGGTGTATATAACCTAATTTTATCATGATCAAATGGTTTTTGGTCTTTTTAATAAGCATATTACGTAAATATATACATTTAAGTCAGAATTGTTCACTTCTGAACTTTGCCTGGGAAATTGCAACGCCTTGATTTTTTTTTACATTGTAAACTGAATGCCTGCTGTGAGACTCTGCAATGATTTCCTAGATGCTTTGTATCATCTTGTTACTGAAACGTGCTTTATCAATAAACTTGCCTTGCCTTGATAGATAAACTTGCCTCATAAGTGTTTGCACTGTGCATTATGGCCAAATGTGGCCATTTTGGTTGTATCTAACAAACCATTTTGATATGTCTTTTTCTAATTTCTTGTCAAGACTGAAAAATGGCATCTAGTTGTGAATAATCTTTCTCATTCTAAGATGACAAGTTTTAACTTGGTTGAAAAATCTGTAGGTTTGGGGCACACTACTCTGCAACAGTTTTGTTCTAAGGTTTCTCCGGCCCTACTCCAGAGCAAGGTCAAAACCAAGTGGACTCCAACAGAGTTTTGACACAAACGCACTGCTACTCAGAGTTTGGCCAAGGGAGTGGAGAAATTATAAGTTTTTTTATCCAAGGAAGTTCAGAAAAACTGAACAGTGATGACATTAATATTAAGGACCACCATTAACGGAGTGGGTCAAACCGAAATATACTTTTACTATTTACAAACCATGAATCATGCCTGAAGGAAAAAAAAGAAAAGAAAAAGGACTTCAGCTTTCTATATGAAGAGGCCGTGTATTAGATCTCCGCATTTGCCGATGCTTTCTCTCATTTTACCCTCAATGAAAACCGTTAAGTTCTGTCTCTGATGTGTGTCTTGTTGAAAAATGTGTTGACTGATCCATCCACCGTGCGTGGTAGAAGGCAGAGCTACTGTCTGCCTGTTCCAGGCATTTCTAGGCAGGTTGAAATTCAAAATGCGGAGAATAAAACCGAGCAGGAAGGAGCTGAGCTGGGTGGACCAAATCGAGTGTGGTCAGAGGACATAAGGCCTTTGCTGACATCTTTCCTCCTTGGTGTTGTGGAAAAACAAACCTGTTAGCTTCAGACCAACAAACTGCCAAAGTTCCTGTTTTTATCACTTATGTAGGTCAGTTAATCAAATATATATGTTTAAAATGATCTAGTTGGTTAATAACAGTTCTAGGAAGGATAGACTTAATCTTTCCAGTGACTGTACTGGCAGTCATGAAAACATTTCTATGCTTTTGAATATAGTTGAAATTGGATGGTACTGTAAATCTCTGGTAAAGGCTCCTCCCCAATCAGACGGGGAGGAGCGCGGGCTCTTACGAGGACACCCGTACCAACCGCAAGGCAGGAAGGAAAAAGTCAAAGAACAAAAACTGACAAGGACACACAACCCTTACCCACGCACGCTGTTCTGTTACCATGGCAGTGTCATAACACAACACACACGCACACAGAAGACACTTATAAAACTGAACTTTAGAGTAACAATGGAGAGGAATGGTAAAAATAAAAGGCAACAAAGTTTCTATAAATATCAATTGTTTTAAATAAAAGGTCATCAGATGGGTTCTTTAGAAGCAAGTGCTGGACAGCTTTGCTAAAATAGGCACTCTAAACATAGTGTCTACATTAAAACAATGCCTTCATAGGGCTCTTAGCTCCCCGTCATGCGATGGTAACAGAAGGAGAAAAGAAAAATGCTTTGTTCCGTCTATCTGACAGCCCCTCAGAACCACCTCAACATATATCCCTAAAATACAGGGAGGGGAGCAGGAAGAGGAGGGAGTACCCCACTCTCGTGCCTGGGTGGAGCCCTGAGCCAATTTTAAACCTCCTCTCATCCTGCAAGGCCGCAACCCTGACCACTGTGGCCACGATAAGGGACATGCATGATGCCAACATCCCTGATGAGGAACCGGTTACAGACTTAAAAGGATCCTGGGCCACAAGCACAGCTAAAGAGGACAGGTGCAATGGGACAAGCTACACTGTACTGCTCATCCTCTAGAGTTTGTGTTTAATTAAAGGGAAACAGACTGATTGGAAGAGTGTTGACTTGAAAACAAACAACTTGCGAACAATAAGTATCAGATTGTAGTACTTTTACAAGTGAGTTGGACGTAGTATTCTGCAAAAAGTACGTGTACTACTTTTTAACCTTGTCACAAGCTGTTTTGATCATGTTCAAAAATTACAGTAAAACTCTTCTTTTTGATTTTTACTGATGAAATGAAGGATGAGGCCTTCCTTCACAGAACAGCTTTAAAAGGAATGTCCATTATGTGTTGGATAATGAAATAGAGCTGATCCAAGTTACCTATATGCGGTTTAGAGATTTGATTTTGTATTTTCCCCAAAGCGGATGTCTTGACTCATGACTTTAACATCAATTTGCTGCGTAATTCCAACCAAGACAGACCAGGGGTCTACCTTGGTCGGAACTATGCAGACACAGTTGCGTAGAACTGCAAGAAACTCTGCCCGGGCCCATTGACTTGGACCAGATGTAATTGTTACGACTTCATACGATTTGATTCTCCGTGGGATCGAGTCCTAATTCAGATCTGGTGTGTCTCGGCCTTAAGAAACAAACAGCATTGTCAAGAACAAGGAACATAGCGCTCAGGTTTGGATAGAAACTTGTGGAGAGCTTTACTGGTTTTACTCTCTACAAATCTGGCCTTTGTTGACGAGTGGCAGGCAGGAAGCCACCGTTCAAAGAAAGCCATCACAAGTTCCACTTCACATTTCCCACAAACCATCTAAGCACAGAAAACAATTGGAAGAAGTTGATCTGGTCAGATGAGCTTTACACCAAACATAATGGGTATGGGGATGCTTTTAATCTAACCAGGCCAGGCAGACTGATAATGTGTAGCACATTATCAGTCTGTGACTGCTCCGTTTGGGGAAAGGAGGGACATTCAGCAGAACTCTCTGAGCTGATTGGGCGAAGCGACACCCACTGCCCGCCTACCAAAGGTTGGTTTTAGCCAATTACGGTATTAAAACCTAAACAGAAGGTGTCATGAGAAACCACAAGAAGGTAAGCTGGTCAAGGCGCTTCTTTCTGTCCTTCTTTCAAAGATAAAGTCGTGGATTCTGACAAAACAGCAGCTATGCGTCCGTCCTCCTGCGCTGCCATGTTGATGTTGGTTCGTATGTGGGGTCAGCAGCTTTTGCTTTCGTGGTACAGGTATGTCCCGCCTTAAACCTCAATGCTGCAACGTGATTGGCCCGAACGGTTTTTGGTTCGGACACAAACGCTAGAAGCCGGAGCTGTACAAGATGGATTCTCGTGTGTTTGTGAACACACAAATACTGTGAGATTTAAACTTGCAGGCAAGGTTACTTTTCATCAGCCAGGACAGGAAAATAGATAACAGTAGATGGGAAGACAGACGGAGGTTTGGGTAATGCTAGAGAAAAGTTTGTAGAGGTTGCAAGATTTGAGGGCTGAATACAAATGGATGTCCCACTTTACAGAATTTCATCAGAAAAAAATGCTGAAAACCAAAATATTGCTTTTCCTTCTCCTTCACAGTCATGCGGTAGTTTGCATCAGTCAATCACATAAAATCCCTATACAACACACTGAAGTTTGTGAGTGTGTTATGTGAAAATAAGTAAAAGGTGAGTGAACACTTTTACAATCCACCGTAGGGCCATCGTGCCACAACGTCTTTTCAGGACATGGCCCCGTATCAGCCCCGGAGACCAGTAACACTGCATTCCCTCCTCTTTCTATCCTTCATTACAGCTCCAAGAACACAAGGGTGGCCAAATCAAGAAATGACTGTCATCAGTCAGCTTTTACAACATGGCCACACAAGGATAGCAAAAGCAGAAAATAAAGTGGGGAATTCTGCAATGCCTGGGAACCGAGGAGGGAATTAGGCTGTCTCCCTGCTAATATGTGTGTGAAGGCTATGTTCACACACGATGACTGTTAATCATGTAGACAGAAACAAGCAGCGCTACTGGCAGTTCCACAGACAGAGGAAACAACAAAGAAAACAACATAAAACAAAGCTAGGCGTACCATACCAACATTATTATATCTCATTCATTATAAAACAGTACGTTGGTAAAAAAGTAAAATATTAGTCGGTAAAACGATATTTGAGTCATTAAAGTTCCTATTTTGAAGTATAAAAAAAAATGTAGTTATTTGGTTGCTGTAGTGTTGTGTTGACAAAGTCAACTATTAAGGACTGATCAACAGAGTAGCCCGCAATATTTGGTTACAAAAGTCATGAAAAAGCCTCCACCACTTCTAAATTATTTTCCGTGGTAACATTTGGGGAAGCCCGCAGGCGCTGTTGTGTAAGAACGACTTTGAATGAACGAGTTCAACTAAAATCCCATTTTTGAGAAATCGGAACTGAACAATGCTCATCTTGACATCATTTCAAATCTTTATTTTTTACTTATGGTCAGTAGGGATCTGTTTAGCTCAAACTGGATGAAGCATTTTTAAATGCTTTTAGTTTTAACACAAAGATTATGATGTCATAAACCCTACCTTGCAGCGCCTAACCTGCTATCTCACCAGCTTGTCTGGTTCTTTATTTTTTTGGTTATGTTTATTTTCTGGTAAATAACGCATTAGCATTTGGCATTAAGTATTGTACTAATACTGCATATATACAATATTCTCTTTAAAAAAAAAACTAATTTCCCTATAAATGGATACATTTATATAAAATGTATATACATTGCGACCAAGGTGGAACCAAAGTCAAATTCCTCGTTTGTAGCTTTATTGGCCAAGTTTGGGCAAGCTGACTTTGTGATGTTTTCATCATGTTTGTCAGAACGGCTGCCCCCACACTGATGGGCACCGGTAAACGCAAAGAGGACACTTGGAGCTGCATGTCAGCTGCTTCAATGCTGGGCAGTGTGGCTGATTAGAAATGTAGAGTCACACTCCAGCTCAGGTATGAAATGTCTCCATGCTCTCTCTCCATGAAAACATCAAACTGGCCAACTGAGAAGTTCAAACTTCATTTTCTCTTCTTCGTGGCCGGCAAACTCTCGTGTGAACTTAGCGATATGCCTTCGTGGGCAGCAGTACAAATTCGGGGATAAGCTGGCAGCCTCATATTTCCTACTCAGAAGCCTTATATAGGTGCAGCCGGCTTTAAAGACCCCCGCTCCTCCGTCCTGTGAAGCTGCAGTCTGAGATGGCTCATTAAAACAACACTTTTAAAACAACATTCTGTGGTGCTATCATCATTATTAATGCCCTTACCTGTAGAAGAAAGGCAAATTTTTTTAGGAAAGTTTTATGCAAAATAAATTGAGTCATTTGAACCAGCCAATATATTCCCTTTTATATGATACCAAGATTAGAAAGTTATGTCCCTCATTTAAAATTAAAACATGTTTTAAGCCAAAACAGAGGATAAATCACAGAAATAATAATGACTATGGGGAGAGGGGTAAAAATGGCAAATGGAAGGTACCCTGGATCCTGGAAAGGGTTCCTGTAGTGGACAAATACCATAGCTCTGTGTCTGAAAACAGCTAAGTTGACCGATAATTCGGGATACAATCTGGTTCAAGGTATTCTGCGATTTGTCGTTTTAGTGGTGCATACACTGTGAAGCAACACCACTTATAATACATATACAGAGTTTTAATAGGATGCTAACTAAATGCAGTGTCAGTTTCTCTTACCATTGTTCACTGTGTTGACATAGTACTTCTTTCCTTGTGGAGACATGTAGCATCTCCAGTGAGGAGGCAGAGGCTCTCCGATGTCCTCGGCAGGGAGCTGACTCAGAGACGCTGTCCTCTGCTGACAGAGAAAAGCAATAAATGTTAATAATCGTGGAAAAGGTCTCATCAGCAGCACGCTAGCTCAGGAGACGAACGTTTATTTCCCGAGCGTGTTCCATCGCCGACATAAGCCGCTGAAGATAAAGAAGAGAACGCCGGTGAGGATCTCGAGCAGATCCGCACGACCGAGTTCAGCTAGGGTCTCGCTTCCACGAGCATTTCACAACCAACAATGACATCACAGTGGACCGAGCTCGGCCCCGCCAAGAACAGCGAACTGCAGACAGGGACCGAGACCCGGCGCGCCGGAGTCAGCGTTTGTGCACACAGCGAGCAGCTGAGCACAACATGAGAGCATGTAGGGCAAACTGTACACATCTGCTACTGATTAGCAGGAAAACAATGGGGATGGGGCTGAGGAACATGGCGAGGGGATGCTGTTTGGAGACCCGAGAGGGCCAGAATAACTTCCAGCTTCTGTCCAGGGAGGAGTGTTCAAATCTGACATGACAAGGTTAGTTTTAGGAGGTGCAAGTAACCTTATAGCAGCCACCTCACTATAGATGGTCCTTTCCAGGGTAACACTGATATTAATTTGAGAAGCAACAGAACAGAATGTACCCATAGCCTTGCTGACGTACTCAAATGTAGCCAGATTTTCTGAGTTCCCCATAAGAAACACAACAAGGCCCCCTGAAGTCCGGATTTAAATAGGAGAAAGTCTGAGTCCCGTATCCAATATGGCTGCCGCACACATATAGAACGTAGTGAAAGATGCCCATTAAATTACCTATTAGCACTTTTTATTTCTCATGTAAACGAGGGTACGCATAACTTGCAGAATATCCATTTGTAAACAGGTCCCTTTCGTGTCTGAATATATATAATGGAGAAAATATATCATCAAATTATATTCCAATAAGCAGTTAGCAACAAAAAAATTGTTAAGGTCATTTTTCTAAATTGGAACTAGAAGGTGTTCAACGGCTCCATGTTTTGACATACAAGACAGCAGGGAGGTTCAGTTCTGGTGTTGATACGCAAGCAAAAACGACTTAGAACTGAATAGAGGGGTCAAACCCGTTCATAAACTACTGCTTTAGCCCTTTAGACGCTTAGATCTCTGCTGTAATATGGGATCCTTGGAACAGGACAGCATTTTAATTTCATTAGTTAACCCATCCCTTCGCTGCTGATGAATAGTTATGACTTCTTCACCCTGTTTCACCTGTAACCAAACACCATTATGCGCAGATTTCAACACAGCCTGTCTCTGAGAAAGCTTTTAGGACCGCAGAGCCTGAAGCCACTACAGGCTGCTGAAGCCTGGATGGTACTAAACCCTCTCTGGTCCCACAGGATGGGAGCGTATGAACATGTGTGGGTTAGGACTGAATGTAATTACACAGTATCCAACAACATCGCAGCAATGTTTCCTCTTTGATGGTCATGGAGGTCGGCGTTATATTTGTCCGCGGCGTGTTTTGGTAAAGCGGAACTACTTAAACCATCTAGTAACGTCCCCCGGCTGAGAACAATGGTTATGAATGAAACAATGAACAAACAAAAATGCCATTAAAATAAATAAAAAGATACAAGTCAGTGGATCAGCTGCATATGCTTTGGGAAAAAAAAAAAAAAAAAAGCATGAAAAACGTCTGTGTGAGTGTCAAATCTCATATGTGGTCACAGTAGAAGCTCTTCACAACACTTGTAAGTCAGACAGACACTTTGAAGCACATCTGGTTTCTCTTTTTTTTTTTTTTTTGGGGTGATGCATACATCAATCAATCGGCTCAAGATCAGAAATCAGACGATGCGGTCATCAGAAATGAATAGATGGAAGAATATCAGCAAGGTGACGCAAAATAATATCAGAGAGGAACCACAAAAACTAAAAGATTATACTGTATAGTCTACAAATGATCAACCCTCCTGTAATTACTTTTGATTTTCACGCATTGGTGTTCCAAATGTTTTCCATTCCTCAATTTTGAGCTTTGTACTTGTCACATCCTCTTTCTCGAATTGCCCCATGCCATGGTCTCTTTGTCATCTTCTGGTTAATATTTGCGCTCAAGTTGTCTTCTGGCTTTTACACCTTGCAAAAATTGTTACTGGCAGGTCATGACAAAATATAGACAGGAGATTCTGATCACAGCATCTCGAGTGTTTGCATAATACCGTTTCTGCATGAATGGCGCCTATAGCATGCAAAGAGTTCTGAGTATGTTTAACAAACTGTAACAATTCAAATGAAAACTAACTTTTTAACTTTTTATTATTCATTTTATTAAAAGTGGAACCAAGTAAACAGCTGGCTAGAGAAGAAAGTGTTGAATATCAGGGCTCAATGCTGTAGCAATAAAAGGCTCCTGATTGTCTTTCCCTTCCTGGCTATTTCCCTATTGCCTTCTTCCTGGGCACCGGACACTTGTTTGTCATCAGTGAAATGATACCAGAGTATTTTAGTTTTTCTCTCTCTGAGCCGAGCAGAAGAAGCAGGCAAAGGCAGATGGGAGTGGGCTGCCCGAGTTCAGTAGAGCAGGAGGACATAAAGAAAATCTGGGACGTGGAGACAATTTATAATAACTTTTCGCGATGCAATAAAAAAAGATACACAAAAAACACGGAGTCTAAAATGAAACTCTCGTCAACAGAATCAAAAACCTACATCCGGCGTGAGTGAGAGAATGGGAACACCTTGCGGTGTGAAGTGAGAGGCATCTCGATGCAGTTCCCACCAACATATGTGACGTTAAATAATGCAGCGTTCCAGATGGCTCCCATTCCCAAGCCCAGACTGCCTTCGGCTGAACATTCACCGGCCTGGCAGAATCGCCGCTGGAGGGGAACGCGGGGACTCATCTCGGCCCGCGCTGACTCATGAAGCGACCACAACAAACGCCGCTGCCGCCTGCGAGCGCTGCAGACGTCCTGACACGCCCCCTGTTCCCGTTTGACAGAGGAACTTTTAATTGAAAAGGCAACAGTCATTACCGCTGCCATCTGAGAACTTAAAGACAGGATAACAAGAAGGCTATTATTTGAGCGTTAGGATTGTGATTTGTTTCAATGAAATTATTTCCAGACATAACAAATGAGCCATTAAACTGACATGTTTACTAAATCTGTCACTTGCTGCAGGTAATTATTTTCCTCTGCACACTGTTTGGCTCACCATGGTAGCACAGCTACGCTTCAACTTAATGGAAACCGTTAGCATCTTCTAATTGGCGTTTTAGCTTGATGCCTCTGATGGTCAGGGCTTAGTTGGTTGCAGTAGACCACATCTGCACAACAAGGCCTTGTGAGGTATTTATAACCCTTGACTGAAATAGTTCTTTTTGGTATAAAGCAATCAAATAAGGGCACAGTTGTACGAACATTATTCAGTTCACCGTCCAGAAATTAAAAGAGGCACACCGGCAAACCAAGATATACCCATCTATCTAAAGGGCGTTAAAGGTGACCCATTATGTTTTTTTCTTTCAAACATCTTTCAAAACTATGTATTTTTTGCACAAAATCATTTTTAGATTATGAGATTTCACCTCCACAGTTGCACGTATTTTGAGCTTTTAGAATGAGCTGTTTTAGGGCTCTGTCAAATTTATGCTGAGCTACAGCTCGCCATGCCCACCATTCAATGTTCACAGTTTGACGAAAAACGGACGCACATGGTACAACAGTACATCTTTGACCCTGAGTCAGTCCGCATACCTGACCTAAATAAATAGGTGATTAACAGGTCGCTGCATGCGCTTGAGGGCGTCCAAGGAGGTCATTTGATTCAAGTGTGTTGGAGTAGAGACCCAGCTAAAACATGCAGGACAGTGGATCCTGAGGACCAGGGTTGAAGACCCCTGGCCTAGACACATCTGTTTGTGAGTTCAATGGATCTAAATACTGCATGATGCTTTGTCTCAACAGGAATAAAAGACAGTGGAAGGTAACGTTAGTGACTCGTTTTGTTGGAAGTAAAGAAGCGGATACTTTGAAGAGTCTGACTTTTTATAACCTAAAATGCCTATATTGGGTTGTCTACAGTCAAAAGACGAGCACCGATTAAAAAAACTTCAGCGTTTTACACGTGAACCAGTCGAGCCTGCCGTGTCTCATGATGATGTACACTTAACTAGGGCTGGACTATATAGAAAAAAAGCATTTCGATAAAATAGACATAATATTGATCAATATTGATAATTATCAACAAATTCAAAACATGTTTAAAGTGCAACCTTGGCCATTTTATGCTGTTGCTTAGCGACCTATTTTTAGATACACAACACACAAACACTGAATTCAAACTCAGCCCTTTATTCAATCAACTTTTGACCAAAACTGCAAGTTTTTTAAAAAAAGCAAGGAGAACGCATGCACTCTGAACTCTTTGAAAGGGGCGGGGCTTGGTGACGGAGTGTTCCTGGGTCTGGGTTTGTGATTGGTTGGGAGGAAGTAATGATTGTAGTATTAACCTACATGGCTATTGAAATTTTTATTGACCCATACGTCTATCGATCGATATATATTGTTATTGAATTATCGTCCAGGCCTACGCTTACATATGGCCCACTTTCTCTGACTCCACCCACTTAGGCGCTTTGCTTTGGGTCCAAGAATTCTGGTAGAAATCTAGTTAGTAAGATGTCTCCTGTTGTCAATCTCGAAAAAAAAAAAAACGTATTACAATGTTTTATGCTTTTCTCCCGAGCTAAAAGCTTACATTTCAGAATTTCTGCCATACAATGAATGCAGCATTATCCAATTCATTTTAACATTTTCATCATATGTTATACTCACAGTTGAAGAGTAATTGTAATGTTTCAGGTATTTATGATACTTATAAAGAAGCAGCCAAAGGCATTCTTCCAAGGCTTGTAAACAGAGGTCAGGCTTTTCCTCCCAAAAAAACAGACATTTCCCACATGAGAAAAAGAAAAAACATGCAACATCGCTTATTATGGAAAACAAAATATCTTGTGGTTTGTCTGTTTCAGTGACGCTGGTTGAAACAGAAAACCAAACATAATTTGTTAAATTCTCTCTTCAATGAAGAGCCGACCTCGCACTGAGGTGAGGACGGGGGGGACAGCAGTAAATTAAAGCATCAGGTTCACCTTTCACTTGAATTTTGACACTCAGCTGAAGCCCACAGGAAGTGACCACTTCACAGTTATTGAAGGGAAGTTCAAACCAGTAGCAGAACCTGACAATATAAGCTACACTTTGCCCAAATTACTGAAGCACTAAAAATACACGAGGAGAAAAACCAAAGGAATGACCAGCTGCAGATTCTCTATGACGGATCCAGTCAGCGGTTTTTAGGGGGTTTAACAGTGATACAACACAGACGCTGAATGGGCTGAAAAGGTGACTCAGATGTGGTGGAAGTTGTTACATGGTTTACGAAATGCTGTGCACCCACTCACTTAGTGTGTAGGGGGACCAAAGCTTCAAAAGGACGGATTATTGGACAGGATTTAGGACCTGACTGACTCAGTATCTCCTGACTTTTGGCTAAACAATTGCGTCATCCATTACAGGGACTTGTGAAAAAGGAGGGTTTTTTTTTTCTTTTCTTTTGTTTCCACACATCAGCAACAGTGAGACACAACGGAAAGTCAGGAATTCAAACACTGCAAAGTATGTCCTAAAATGGATGCCATCTTCAGAAGTCCTCAGCTGACTCTGCCATAGGCGACCTCATCAAAGGGGAGGACGATCTGGAGTGCAGACAGCGGACACAGGACTTTGAGGACAGGGTCCAGCAGAACCATCTCCTATTCAATGTGGGGGAAACCAGGTAGCTGGTGATGAATTTCTGCAGGTGCAGAACCACCACACCTACAACAGTGAACATCCAGGGTACTGGCAGAAATAGTGGACTCTTATCAGCACCCAGGCTTTACTGGAACATAAACTGGACTAGAGTAACAGTACTTATGCTATTTACAGAAAGGGTCAGAACAGACTCTACCTAAGAGACGATAAAGGATATTTTTATTCTGTTCCATCTTTATTCTGCATTTACTTGGATTAATACACAGAAATACAACATGGTACTAACAGCATAAGCAGTTTTTACCATCTAAAAGTGGATCAAATGCTTAAATCAGGGGTGTCCAAAGTACGGTCTCACTTGCGGCTGCAGGACTGATTTTACGTTGCCCCCGTCTGCAATTCAATAATACAAATGTTGCTCACCATCACAGGTGGTGGATGTAAATGGAAACTATTTCTAAGTAGGGCACCTCATTATTAACTCATTTTATTTATCTTACAACAAAAAATATCATGTACCACACGATGTAGTTGTCACCTAATAACCAGACTTTTGGCTTTCTCTTTAACTTTACATGAAATAGGAACACACTAATACAGTAGTTTTCTTCTAAAAAGAAACAGCTTTTACTTGATTTATTAAACTTGACTAAATGTGGCAAGTGTTTTCAAAGAAAGAGTGATGCAAACTCTGGTCTTATGGTTGAAAGAAGATCCCCCCTCCCCATGTTTAATTCAGACCCAAGAAATTAAGCTAAATGGGTGCCTTTCTTTAAAAAAGGAAAACATCCAAATCCCTTCTCAAATTTTGGATCAGGATGATTCATTAGAATATTGAAACCTTAGATTATTGTTGAGCAGGTAAAGTTTTTTTGTGATTTTAGGTTATTATTAGGGGGCCACGTTTACATTTTACTTCATAATTTCGGGCCATGTGACGATAACTTCAGACCTAAATCTAACAGAAAATCTGGGATAAGACTTGAAAATTGATGTTTGCAGACTTGTCCATTAAATCTAACTGAGCTGCTTTGCAAAATCTGAAAAGGCATACACACATACATACATACATATATATATATATATATATATATATATATATATATATATATATATATATATATATATATATATATATATATATATATATATATATATATTAGTTCCTCCCAATTAATCTAGCAAAGTGATGTTGAATTGTTCGCAACCTGCAATGTTAGGTAACATTCCAGAGAAGAAGAAAAAGGGATCTAAACCTGATAATGTACACAGCCAAAGCAACTATTGACCAACATGTTGCTGACAGTGAGCTTGAACAGAGTTTTTACTGTTTGCTTCAAAGATCAGACAACTTAAACTATAAACTGAAGGGCAGCTCCAACAGAAAAGGCAAACAAAAGTCCAGCTGTATACATACTGGAGCAGAGCTGTAAACAGCCACAAGCGAGCACACAGAAGCCTATTCCACGTGGGATGTAAACAGAGGGCGGGGGCCATCTCTGTTAGGAGTTTAAAAAGAAACAGCAGCAGGACACAAGGCGGCTCCTTTTCCCTGTTTAACGTGTCAGTGGGTTCTGGAAACAGAGGTATGACAGACACAGGAAGTGTCTGTTTCCTATTATTCTCCAGTAAATACCTCCACCTTCCCTTTCTGGGACAGCGGTGTCACATCCTGGGTTACTAGATGTTCATACACATGTTGCTGATGCTGAAGATAAGTGCGCGCTCAACATCATCACCCAGAGGTTAGGGCTCGGCCAACTCACAGCTCTAAATTCAGACCTAGATTGCGATATCAAATATTTGAAGGTTCCAGCAGGGTAGAATTATTCTCCATGAAGTCCCTGTCAGAAAGGAAATGTTTTGTATTATCCGTCCATTATGTGACAGGAGTCAGTCATTCACAGACTGATCAACAGAGCTGCAGCTATTGAATATTTAAGAAGTCAAGTGCTCTATCCAGTCAACTAGAGATTAATCAATCAGTTTAATATAAATCTGCAGGAAGCCCCCATACCTTATATTTGCCAAGACAAGTAAATCACCTCCCTGCTGTCAAAACGATCCAAACTCTTGTACTTGAACACATAGGCTGTCACACTGGGACACCCTTTCCAGGACCTTTCTTATTTCATAGAGAACTGTCGCCTTGATCTTGCACAAACACATTGTTAAGATTTTAGGATGTTTGTGACAGCCTTTTTGCAAAGTGGCAGCATTGTTGCCACTGTGTACTCACAGTCCTGAGTTCTGACATTTGCATACTCTTCCAATATTCCAGCTACCTCCCATAGTCTAAAGAAATATGCTCTTATTGGGTTAATCCACCCTAAATTGTCCTATCCAGGAAGTACCGGGCATCCTACCCACTAACCCCAGGATAAAGGAGCCTGTCCAGCCCTTGCGAGCCTGCAAAAAAATAAAACAAGTATGTAAGAGCAATGGAATTATTGTTGAGTTGGAGAATAACTTGAAAGTTCATGTTTTGCCAGTCGGAAAACGTGCACATAGCCTGTAACTTGCAAATACAAAACCCTTCCTTTGAAATGAGTTATCTGACACAGTATCAGGTTGAAGTCCTTGCAGTTTATCTTACTGAATAGGTTAGCAGCAGTTATTTCAGTCACTTTGAAACACTCAAGGAATAGCAGTGAACAGAACGTGCTAGATTTCTGAGGCCAGTCAGAAATCAGAAAAATGCGTCTTTTTTTTTTTTTTAAATGAGTGAACACACCAAACCAAACTGCTTCCTTCCAACAACACTATCTGGTGTGGAAATTGTAGAGTCAAAGTTAGCTAATTCTGGTATCACTGGGGTGTTTCAAAATAATTCAAAGGAAATACTAAAGGTGTTTGCACATTCAGATGCATCACACAATGTAGTGCAAATTCTCTATTTTGAGACACATCTGCATTCAGGCAGGGAGAGCATGGGGAGAGCAAGATTTTCAGCAGATAACATGAAGGCTGAATAAAGTTGATTCGTTTTCTTTTTTTGAGCTGGTGTCCTCTGACTGTTGCAGAACTGGCTACATTTGGAAATGTTATCAGCCTTTAGGAAATATGACAGTAAAAATGTACATTTTATATGGACTTTGTTTGAGTGTACAGTCCCTATAGTCAATAAGAAAGACTACGGTAACCGTGCTAATCGCTAATATAAGATGCTTAAGCCAACTTCAATGTTTAACTACAAATAATTTCTTTCTGAATTATATAGTGATGAGACTTGAACAGCAACTCCTCTTTCTCCCACACAGTTCAACGATGCCTCTTTATCTAACATCAATCATCAATGACCGCTCATGGCAGCAAGGTTAAAAGTTGTCATTTAGAATGCTTTTTTTATGTCGTCATCTATTGCAGTTCTTAAAGAGAAATCCGGAATTAGCTGGTCCAATCTTCATTAAACAATGCCGGTCAGGAATTGGGTAAAAAAAAAAAAAAAAAAAAAAAAAAAAAAAAAAAACTCTGAAGTGTGTATCTTGAAATAAAAGAGTGATCTCAATGATTTGTTGTAATATGAGTCATCCATCTCAAGCCTATTTCAGAAGATGATTTTTAAGCCAACATTCATACTTGACATACTTGATCATGGTCCCTCCGCTCCACTAATTCCTTCTGGCTGTATCCTCCCCGGACAAAGCTTAGTACCATGGGCTACAGGGCCTTCTGCTCTGCCGTACCTCGCCTATGAAGCACCCTCCCCGACCATCTGAGGATACCACAGACTACAGAGTTTTAAGAAAGGACTGAAGACCTTCTTGAATAGATTTTGCTGTGTTTAAATGTGTATTTAATTTTGCTGCTATTAGTTCTTGCTCTATTTTCTACTCGATGTTAAGCGGCAACACTTTAAGCTTGAAAACTGTAAAAAGCAGTTCAAATTCAATAAATCATTACGATTAATGACGTTACTACTTGCTCTTCACGCATCTGTGTGTGTTCTCCACGTACCAATACAGAACGGGGAGTTCTGACGGCCGCTGTTACGCCTCTATGCCGCCGTGAGAAGTAGTCGGAGACCCAAGCAGCTCTGGATTATAACCGGCCAAGCTCCAGTTACTCACTGGTTCCGCAATGCCAGGTTCACTTATGTAAGCGCACACCACCTCAACCAGCTCATGTGGTCTACTTTTGCAAGGCCAGGGCAGCCTGTAAATGTTTTTTTCTTGGCAGGCAAAAATGAAGAAGCATGTCATAAAAAGACCTTTCCTCAAATGAGCTCAATCCCAAAGATTATTTTTAAATTATGGTTCCTTGCAGCTTTGCATACTAGGGCTGAACAATTAATCGCATTTTCAATATAATCACAATTTTAAAAAAACGCAATTTCCAAATCGCAGATGTCTGCAATTTTTGGCTATGTAACAATTATTGAATCAGACGCGTCCTTTAGGTGTCGGTAAAATGTTTAAAGTGGGTTTGCTCCACATGGAAGGGAAGAGAGTTGCAGCGGTGAAATAATCTAATTCTATTACTTGTTTTAGAGTTTATATAATCATACATAGCATTAAGTTCTGGTTAATCAGTTTAATACATTGACTGGTTGCACTTTATGTCCAACAAGGATTGATGTCCAAATCAACTAAAAGCTGTTCTCTTGAATAATATTCTGATTAATAGAAACATTAAAAGCTCTTGTTTTAAATAGTCCTTCTTTACAAACATCTTTTTTTAGAGAACATTTTTGTTGCTTGTGGATAATGCAGAGAAAAGTCAAAATTGCAATTTTGGTTGAAATATATCGTAGAATGCAATAATTTCTGCTCCGAGTTTAGACGCTGTGGGTCTTTTAGCAACTAATCCGCACGGCGAGGATACAAATTGATTTGTTGTTTGTATATGTTTAAAAAGACATGATAAATTAAACTGGAAAAAAATCGCATTAAATCGCAATATATATATATATAAAAAATCGCAATTAGATTATTTTGCAAAATCGGTCAGCCCTATTGCATACAGACTACAGTGTCAGTAACAAAAAGTGGCGTGAAAAGGCATGAACAAGCAGCCAACACCAAAAGAGCATTCACTGAAGACTGTTTAACAAAGACTCAAGACGTTGGGCAGTTCCAAGAAAGAAATATGGGGAAAAAAGAATAAAAAATGTGTCTCAATACTTTATCACAGCTTATGCATTACATTCCGTGACATCTCCAAAAGCTAGGCTATAAAGGTCATGAGAAATGTGATTGTAGAGTCCCTAAAATAAGAAATAACATCTGACTTTACGACACCTCTCCATGTTCATATTTGTGGAACGTGTTCACCATTTTTTTTCTTAAACTCCCACTGAAAATATGCCATGACATCAGCGGGAAGAGCGCTAAAATCTCTCCGTAAACAGACGCACTCACACACACACACCGGTTTGCCAACAAACTGTTTTGGAACAACACATCACGCCGCTGCCGTTATCGGCGTTCCTCTGGGGGGAGAGACTGTAACACTGACCTCCTAACCCCACTCGGAGGGGAGAAGTTTCTCACATGTGTGTTTGGCTGTCGGACATCTGTGGAAAAAAAATGTGCTCGGATAGAGCACGGAGCGACGAGCGGAGGAGGAGTTGCGAGAACGAGACATTCCTCAAACGAAGGACAGAGTCAGACAGAGGGGACGGGGAGGGACGGGGAGCGTATCTTTATCTGGGAGATGTTGTTTTGGTCCGAAGGCAGATGTGAACCAAAGCCACATTCCCAGACCTAGACGCTTCAGATACTCACCGAGCAGAAGGGACGCGCACGCATGTTCAAGCATGCACTCGGTCACACATAGATGCTGCGCATATGCTCGCACAAACTGTCATTGTTGACTATGAGTGTGTTTAAATGTTTGACTGCAGTTAACAAAGCCTGCTCTGTCTCGTCCCGCCCCCTCAGGGTTTCTGTGCATCATCTCACAAGCCTCGCTGGCCTCTCTGGGACTCCTCTGTGCTTCTGCCGTACAGGACGTGACCGACGCGGACCTGGGGGGGGTCGCACACACTGAGCGCCTTCCAGAAAGCAGGACCTTATTTGGGTCAGATATGTTCCCAGGATCAGCTATGGCAGCATGTCACCCCGGTTCTGCTTTGCACCGGAATTGTAAATCCCAACATGCCGCTCTGCAGCAAACGCCGCATTTCACACTGTACACAGTCAAAGCCTGTGTGTTTAACAGGTCTAGTCAGGGGGAATTTGTGCTAATCTAGTTGCTCATTAGTTCCTATGAGTCAGTTTGAGTCTGAGCTGAAGGTGTGATCCATCCTTCCCCAAACAGGCCTGAGGAAACAGATACCATCCTGTTACTGAATACACATGCCGGTGGTTGAGACTGTGTATACACAGTTGAGAAATCTCGGCAGGTAGACTTATGTGCTAATATGACTGATTAGGGGTTTTATTCTCGACTATATACTCAATTCTACCATGAAGCTAATGAGCTCTGCCAGCAGGGGGCAGTTTGGCAGATGAGCATCGGCAATCTTGGATTTGTTATTGGGGATGAAGATGGAGGAGACAGGGGTCGGTGACCGAAATAAAGGTTCTATGGAGGTTTTAATAGGTTGCAGCAGAAACGCTTAGGGTAACGCAGTGCTACCACCTTACCCCACCTGTTCCTGCTGAAGTACTGCTGAACAGCTGGCTGAAAACAGAATCCAGCTGTTTTCCTTTGCTTGCAAGAAAGCGAAATAAGTCTGTTTAGAAATATTTATGGTTGCAAAAAGACATGGACACTGATCACATGGAAACTAAAGGAGTGTTACTCATCAGTCTTACTGAGGCAGCATTGTTTGGAAACTTTACCAAGTTATTGGTAAGTCTCGAAGGGTTCCAGCTGCAGACTACTTGAGACAACCTGCGTTTTCTTAGCAGCAGTACTGGGAATTGGTCCACGAAGGCCCAATTATATTTTATTCCTTTTTCACTTTAGCCATAAAAGCAAATATTAGCTTTCTTTGCAAATGCCAAGTGCCTGCCCTTCCTGGGGCTGATTCTGTGGCGGTCTCTTCCTGTTTAAAGGGAACTGGACTCTCCACTATCATCTACAGTCCCATGACTGTTTGAGACAGGGTGTTTATTCAAAGCGAACAGCTGATGCAACCTTTCTGAACAAGGCAAAGCTTTTACAAACTGCCATTTTATAAACGATAACCTACTGTCTGTTGGAGTCTCGTTCCCTTGTGAGAGTACGAGAGAGCAAGAGATGGACAGATGGGTCGAGGCTTTGTCTGAGAGTTGCTCTCCTCTGTTTTGGTAAAGAGAGACCTGAGTCGAAACACAGCGCTCACATGCTTGTGAAAATATGACCCAGGATATTTCACTTTGCTGCTGGGACACGTGAATTTCCCCACTGAAGGGCAAGAAATGTCCTTTCTATCCTATTCTATATAGGGTACACGGCTTAAATGTAGACGGTTCTAAGATAGCTTCACCTGTAGAGACAGGGACTAGAGCTTGTTCATTCAGCCTATTTTCAAAAAGGAGTGAGCAGAGGGGGTTCAGGCAACCTCCATGGGATTAAATACCTCCTTTGGGAGGATTTCAAGGCAAGTCCCACCAGGGAGAGACCCAGAGGCAGAAGCAGGACTCAGTGGATGTACTATATTTCCCTTGTGGCCTGGAGACACCTTTGATTTGTCAGGAGGACCTGGGGAGTGCGGCCGAGCAAAAGGATGAGAGGATTGCCCTCCTGGACCAGTAACCTCTACACCCTGATTTGTATGCTTGTATTGGGCGTGAAGGTTCTTAGGTTCTAACTCTGAGTCTCTTTTAAATCCACATATAATATATAAGTAGTATACAGTGAATTCATGGCAGAGTAGTCTAGTTGGACGGATGGATATAACTCATTGGACAAAAGGAAAGAGAGGAAGGTGAGAAATAGTGATATTTTTCTACGTTTTGACATACCTCTCTATAACAAGAAATACTTTTCAGGACTTTTTAGATTGTGTAGGTATCCTTAACAGCTGATATTTCCAAACGGATCATCTCCCAACAGAGTGGCAAAGCCAACAAACAATATGAGAAACTAGGTTTTTATGTTAATTGAAAATTGTCCATCGCTGTTCTGTCTAACTTAAGGGATAAGGTTAACTTTAGGACTTTTGAGTGTTTCTGTTCCCATATTTTATTCCCGCTGCTAAGCTAATCATCTGCTTTGGCTTTTCTTTTCCCTCATAGTTCAAGTGACTTTTTGGGCATCCTTGTTTAGACGTTCATATAATTGAAAATGTTGCTATTTAAAGACCTGAACTCAACACACGAGCGTTACGGAGGACTTCATCAAAAAATAAACCACTGAGACTTTTTGGGACGTTTCTCATGAATCCCTGTAGACTACCAGGATCAACAGAGGAGCTGTTCAGAAGATTTTGGCTGAGCCAACTCGGTTACGCGAGTAAAACCTCGAAGAAGCCAGAGTTAAAAATAACAGTAATTACTCTCTACGTACTCTGGTGTACAATTTGCCCGCTGTGATGAAGGCTGAATTTAGCTCTGAAATTTTGCCTCGTTCTCTTAATAGTTTCTTTAGAAACTCCCTAAGTGGATTGCAGGGGGGAACACATCCTACCTGTTTTGCCCGTTGCTATGTATCAAAGGCTTTATTTCTACTCTGCCAGGCAGTTCTGCAAATAGACGTGTGAAAACCGCACAAATGTATTTTTTCTAGGTGAAAACAAACACCAGATTGTGGTTTATCTGGCAACCAGTGAGAGCTTCACGGCCGTTCAAGCGTGTACTTCCCACTTCCACTCTAAATATGTTCCAGTAAATGAATTCACCAAGTTTCAGGATGACATCAGAACGAGATGATGATGGTGGTGGTGTTAGTTTTCCAGCGTGGAGGGGAAACACCTGCCTGTGTGCTGGAGGCTGCGCAGCACTGACGTGACCTCAGGCGTTCCTGTGCAGGGATTAAAAACCCAGACCCAACCAAACCTTTGCTGGAGGCCCGCCTCCGCCCGCTGCTTCATAACAGCGCACTCTTCAGCAGGAGAGCCACTGGAGAGACAAAGTGACTCTCCATAATTTACCACTTCTTGCAAAGTGCTTACAGTAGTTCCCTTGGCTACAGGTAACTTAATGAGAAAGCAATTCAAAGAGAGGAGAAGCATTGCTGCTGCAATAAAAAGAGGAGAGTTCAGCTTAAAGCTTTAAAGCAAGCCACCATTACATCTAAATCTAGGATCTAAATAGGATCTAGAGTCCAGGTATCAAGATATTAAAGTTTAAAAAAAGGTTATGCTTTAAAACCTGGAAAATGTATACATCATACCCTTTATTTTGTTTTAAATAATTTTGATAAGATATCAGCAGTCCAGGAGGGACCAGAGTTTCCACCTCATGTTGCTGGACGCTACTTGTTAGTTGACAAAAAGAAGGCTGCTATGTTTTTCTCAAACTTATGTTCCAGTCAAACAGGCTCTAAATGCGGGGAAATAAAGGGGGTTCTGTGGAACATTGAGTCCTGTCATGTACCTGAAGTACCTTCGTCAATTCAAGTGTGCTCCCGTGTCAATCATTGTGGGTACGCTGGGACTATGGCTGGTGGTGAATTCACGGTGTTCTGCTGCGTCTCGACCGGGCAAGCTACCTTTCTGTGAGAACAATTTTCTCGTTTATGGTTTTTCATGTTAAAGGGTCTCGCAGGAAACAGATTTCAAATGCTCTATGAGGCCACCAAAAGTGGTCAGAAATTATTAGAGAAATTCACCTGACGTCACTGAAGGGCCTGCAAAGAAGCAGTGTGAAACTAAGAAGTGTTATTATCAGATCGTTGCTGCAATATTTGGGTCAAAGTGGTGCTGATCATGTTTCCATGACACACCTGTGATGGTATACATTGCTTTTGAGAGCTGTGGTGCTCCTATGGCCTAAGTCCAAAGAATCAATAGTTGTATTGTCTAGTAATTTATATATGTTACAAATTATGTATGCTACAGTAGCCTTATGTGCATTTTGAAGTATCATATTGGAAAACATTGATGGAAACAGAGGTGATTTTTGGCTATTCTGGAATTTTAAAAAAAATATTTCCCTGTATTATCCCACAGAGGGGAAATTTGTTTCTAAGTTTAACCCATCCCTTAGGGAGCAGTGCACTGCCAACGCTGAGCAATGGGAGCAATCTGTGCCCAAGGGTTTTGCTCAGGGACCCAGAGTGACAGACGGAGTTTCAAACCACCAACTTTTAGGGCCTCTACAAGACACAGATGCCTGGCTCTCTAACCTCTAGGCCATGTGCTCTCCTGAGCTCCTGATATGGGAGTGGGAGTGGTCGGACTGCATGTAACATCGCCAAAACTAGTTAACATGACAGAACAATTAGAACTTGCCCAATAGAAACACATTCCTAAAAACCGTTCACCTTTTTAAAAAAAAATAAAAATAAGTGGCCCATGCTAGTTTGTAGCTTCTACTTCCTGTTTATTACAGCCAAGTGTAAAGTCAACTTCTGATTAAATTACTTCATGCGTAGCCTGGTAAAATGTGCTCCAAACATGTAGATGGAAGTGTGCCTAATTCAAACTTTCTTTTTCGCAACACTTTAAAAGTTCACTCAAAATTTGCATGAAAATTGGATGGAAACATTGCTAGTGTCAAATGCTCAGCGAGTCTATGGGAGGGCACTATTTTTTCTACGGCCTCATGATTTTCTATGCCACTATAACCACAGGCAGATGCCGTAGTACCTAAAAAGACAAACAAGGACAGCCAAGGTGTGGAAACTAAAGAACTGCCCCACACTGCTTTTAACAATGTAACGATATCTTAAAACTAAGACGAGCACGCTTCCAGGAGTTTGCCGAGCTGTTTCAACATAAAGACTATTAGATCATGCTATATATTTTTGTTTTAAATCTCTATTAATAACTGTGATCACACCCCAGCCCAGGCCTATTTGCAACACCTTCAAACTCACTTTGAATGCTGAAATGAAATACAGTCAACTGTTAGAAACAACCACTGAGAATTTCCGCCAACTAAAAGCAGCAGTGCTGTGGTGAAGCGGGGGAGGAAGGGTCCCCCCTCCAGATGGCTTCTATTACATGTTAACTGCTCATGTTGAGAAGGCAACAATTCTTAGGGAGCCCTGGTTTGTTATGGAAATGTCATGCATGGCCCCACAGCTATGAGAGAATGCAGCACAGTTGATACAGCCTATAGCCCATTGTGTGTCAACAACGCATTGAATGACCGACATTTTGCTGATGGCCCTAACCACAGACCTCTGCAGGACGTCCCCTCGTTCCCTCATTTTGAGAAGACACCTTCAAGTCACGATCTACTATGATTGGAGCTACACACCTGGCTGAGTGTAGTCAGCCACATATTAAATACATTCATTACACGTAGAATGAGATACTTAAATCCTGTCTCTTGTCACTTGTAATGTGAAAACGATAAGCATTGGAAACTCATGCTTTCACATCCCGGTCAGTTAATTAACTCAATAAAAAGCTGCAAAGGTTTTCTGAACCCCTAAAAGGTCTCTCAGTCCAGGTCAGTAGGTTACACCATCACGGGGAAGACTGCTGACTTGGACAGACAGGTGTCCAGAAGGCAGTTATTGACCTCCTCCACATGGAGGAGATGTCGCAATAGGTCATCCCCGAGTGCTGTATCCAATCACAGCCATTGAAAGTTGAGTGGAAGGACGACGTTTGATGGGAAAGAAGCACCAGCAACAGGAATAAATGTCGAGCAAAATGCATTCATTAACGAGGAGGAGTGTATGACTTGGCCAATCACAGACTGTCTTTTTTCTTGTTTTTTTGGACATTCAGGATCAGAATGTCTTTGTCACACCAGTCCACCGAGTGTTTCACCTCTTCCCTGCAGTTTGTTGTCGTTTACTCAGACAAATTCTACACATTGACTACAAAAGTGTCAGTCCTCATATCAGGTAACTCCTCAACCAGAAACGTTTTACCCGGGCTCAAGAGAAAAAAAAAACTGGATTGTTGCTCAGTCAGACTTTGTAGTTCCTTCCACTGGCAAGCTTTATGGAGACGCTGGTTTCGTTTTCCAGCAGGACCTGGCACCTCTCCTCACTGCCAGAGGTACCAAAAGCTGGTCCATCGACCATGGGGGTGCTGTGCTTGATTGGCCAGAAAACTGGCCTGACTAGAACCCCATAGAGAGTCTATGAAGTCTTGTCAAGAGGAAGGTGGGAGACAGCAGACCCATCGACGCAGATGTCCTGAATACAGCTATCAAAGTATTCTGGGCCTCCATTACACCTCAGCAGAACCACAGGCTGATCCCCTCCATGCCACACGCCATCGATGTAGCAATTCAAGCAAAATGAGCCACAAATAGGAGCCCCAGACATGGGAAAAAAGCGTAAAAGAAGATGAGGCTGTCAGAGCGGCCTTCGCACCAGGTAAAGGTTAATATACACAAGGCCAGCTTCGCTAAGTCTCCTCCTGGCCTATGTGAGATCGGTCGCCAACAAACTGGATGAGATCCGGCTGAGGATCGCCTCATGTAAGACGAACAGCTGTGTAGAGATCTTCACAGAGAAACAATTAGATAAAAACATCCACCTATTACAGAGAGGAGGTCCACAATCTGACACACTGATGCTCCAGGAACAACCTGTTTCTGAACACCAGCAAAACCAAAGGTCCAGGTCCAGGAAGACTGAACAAGCTCCTCTCTGCATATAGGGGGAGGTGGTGAAGTGTGCGGACAGCATAAAGTTCCTCCTGAGTATTTCCATGTCCTCCAACCTTTCATGGACTGTGAACACCTCCTACCTGGTGAACAAGGCCCAACCATGGCTCTTCTTTCTCAGGAAATTGAAACCGCCAGGAATTTCCACTGGAATTAGGATTAGGATTGAGCACATGTGGTAAAGGCAGCACTGTCTTAAGGGCCTGGACTCAGTCTATGCTGCAAGAATCCAAAAACAGGGCCAGACGTATTGCCACAGATCCCATCCATCTAGACAATGCACTGTTTGTCTCACTTCCATCAGGTAAACAATTCAGGAACATTACGCAACAGACTTAAACACAGCTTCTCTCCCCCAGGCTGCAAGGGATATCGCCCCTTGTTTAAAATCCACAAACCCAGTTCATAATCTGTTACGTGTCAAAAACACATTACTGTGTCCAGAGATTTCTGATCTGATGTAAATCAAATCATTTGCACTATCTCTTACTTGCAAATGTGTATTAGCACACTTCAATCTCTCAGGGACTGTATGTTTAACTGTATTAATTACACAATATTGCAATCTGTCGTAAGATGTTTTGACTTGAAAATGAGTCCATTAGCTGCTAAAGACTATATGCATAAATGATCCTCTCTGAAAGGATGTGGTTGGACAGTGCAATCAACTTGTTCTGAAAAATAAAAACATGAAGATCATGTCTGTTGTGTTTGAGTGTTATGTGTATTTGTGTGCATTCTGAGCCTTGTCTGTCTAACCAAAAAATGTTATCTTGGGTACACATAATGACAATACGGCTTCTGACTGCATAAAAACTGCATAAAAACCTGTCAGAATGACAGTGACAATTTGGGGTTTTCATCATCTGTAAGCCAAAATTACAAGACAAAATGGCTTGAAATATTACACTCTACGTGTAATGAATATGCACAATACAGAGTATAAATTTCACTTTCTGAAATTTGAGTGACAATAAATATTTAACTATTTAACCATGTTATTTTTTTTATGTACCTGTATGTAGCAAAGCTTGGCATAAACTCATCTTTCATTGCTGCTGTTCAATCACACACTGAAAATTAAGGGGGGGGGGGGGGGGGGGGGGGGGGGGGAGAGAAATCCAACATTTGATGTGGATTCTATTTGGAGGGAAATTCTAGTTAAGTAATAACAAGGATTTTTTTTGCTTTACAAATAATACTTATTATAGTATTAGCTCATTATGTTTATTTAATAATAAACATAATGTGATATATATATATATATATATATATATATATATATATATATATATATATATATATATATATATATATATATATATATATATATATATATATACATATATATATATATATATATATATATATATATGTGTGTGTGTGTGTGTGTAGGCCCTAGGTACCTTGTTAAAAAGCATGGCATCACAAACTATTTGAAGAAAAAACAGTTTTGTGTCCCGTGTGATAAAACAGGTTAAACATTTTTTTTGTTGTGAAAATATATCTGACACAAGATCTAAGGGTCCCTGAAACCCACCAGCCTGAAGACAGAACATGGTTGCAGGACATTGCTCCTGAGACCCGACGCAGAAACAACAACACAGTTAGAGGGGCCTGAAATAGTGATGACAGCTCTAATCACCACAGGGAGGCTTGCAAATTACCTCCAGACAAGCAGGTTTACTGAATGATTAAATGAAGAGTGTGTGGTAGCTGATAAAAGCTTTCTCCTTCGTTTTGGATGAGACCATCCACTGAACTGACTTCAGGAAGTTATTAGGCACCGACGCACAAGGCATTTGGTTTTTTTCTTCCTACTCATTAGATGAGCTGCAGACAGTAATGAGCAAAGCTCTGGTATGGATCACTTTCATTTGGCTCTGAATGCTTGGTGTCATTGTCTCCTTAGAAACACAACATCCTCTGCCGGTGTCCTTCTCAACCTGCTGGTCAGCCGAGGTTTCATTTCAAACCTGTTTATCGAGAAAGGGATCCAAGCCCACAAAGTTTTTGTCGCTCGTTTAGAAATATGTTTCTAATTAGTGCTTCCATCCAGATTAATTGATTTCTTTGCTTATTGCATTGGGGGGAAAATACACCATGAGGAAAAAGTGCACAAACCCCTTTAAAAAATGGCAGATAATAAATTATTTCAGATTTTTTTTTTTTACTTTTAATGCAACAAATGCCCAGTATTATTATCATTCAGTTTCAACACTCTGCCTTTTGGGTCCAAACCTGCCATCATTTCCCTCCTTTAGCTTAAGCCACAACTTCCAGAGAAGCAACAAAGGAGTGGAATGTTGGCATTTTACAAAAGTATCAGTCAGGAAAAGGCTACAAAAAAATTTAAATCTATATATAAATACATATTCCTTATAGCAATAGCACAAACTCTGGCTTTTAACCACAAAAGGTGATTTTGGCACAAAAATACCACTGAACCTCACAAAGCAAACACCAAACTTACAATGTTTTGGAAATACGATTGGCAGCAGATTATGAGCGTTAGCATTTCTGATGGTAAAGTACGCAGCCTGCTGTGAAAAACAAAACAAAAAGGACTCACATAACCTGACTAATTGTTTGTGCAGAGCAAAGCCAGCTCCAGGACCAGTCAGTGTGCCAGCCTGACAAAACCAGATCAGAAGAGAGTGAAGAAAATCAGCATTACTGAAAAGAAAAAGTGGAAGACAAACTTTTTTTCCCCCCAGACTAAATGCACTCCTTAGGGTTGCTTGTTTAAATAGGAAGTCTAAATATTGTTAGTGCTGTATGTTAATCATATTTAATGCACTTGTATTAGTAACAAATACTTTACTTTGAGATCCTGATCTCAAGGATTTTTGAATATCAAGTACCGGAAAGTTAGAAAACACTCTTTATTACACTGGTGCAACAAGAAATGAGAATGCTTTGTTTTGCTTGGAACAATGAAGCTGGTTGTAGAAAACTACAATGCTGAAGATGACAGCAGATCCCCCCCCCCACTCCACAGTGTCAACGGTCCCAGCCATACACGCCTCCATCTGTGTGAGTGACGCACATCAAGCCAATGATGGGCTGTAATGCTGAAAGCACCGAAGGAACCTGATGCAGCAGTAAAGATGAGTAATGAAACATCCCATGATTGATTGGGAAAAGCAGAAGTGGCTTTTGGTTCCACAATGATTCAGATCACCGTGCCGTCCTGCAACTTCCACAACGCGCAACCTTTGTAAAAGGCCCATAAACTAAAATAAAACACATCTCACTGCTATCTACTAAATTGCTCTCATTGACGGCATCGTCCCTTGGACTCTGGGAAGCCGGTGTAACAATTCAGCACTGAGCCACTAGGAGCAGACAACAGCTATTTCCCTATTTTGTGATAACAGATACCCCCCCCCCCACCACCACCACCACCATTCTTTCAACTCAAATTCTAGATATAAGAGGAAGTAGTGCAGGATGCCAGCTAAGGTAGGTCAGGTCTGCAGCCGCTACAATGCAAACGTCCAGCGTGGGCAGCAGGGACGGGAGTTTCTGATTGGCTGCGACGACAAAGGGAAGAAAAGCGAGCGATGAGTTCACCACAGATCTCATACGCATGGGATGAATCAAGGTTATGGATATATGCTTGCATGCAGACATGAGGATGATCTTAGAGCCGCTTTCTTTCTCCGTTGGATTCCAAATCACAACCTCTTGCAAAGAACCTGCAGGACTGGAAAGGCCGGGCCTCAAATAAAAAGAGAACTTTGTATGAGCCAGGAAGACGCCTGGTGAACGGATGTACGGAGCCAGTTTCCCTCAACATCTCTACTTGAACATGCCATTTTGTGTGCAGCTACTGCCCTACTACGACGCCCAGATGTCTTCCATTTGTAAAACCAGAGACTGAGAGCGATCTGGGTTGACGGGCTGCAACCAGTAAATATTTGCTCTTTTTACTTGAGCATAGACATGCAGAGTTCCAGCGTGACCACAAAGAGACACAAAATGCCACGAAAGAGAGAAAAGAAGAAGAAGAAGAAAAGAAAAAAAAAACACCCAGAAAGAATTATAAAATGTTCCCGGTCACATGTTAGTACGGAACAACAACGGGGGAGGTTTACAAAGACCCAGAAAAGTAAAGCATCTACTGCCAATGCACTGGAGTGTGGAGTCCAGTTACTGTAATCCTGGGCACACACGGAACCGCTAGAAGGTTTTCTTCGCCGTCTTTTCCCGCACAACTGCACAGATAATCGCTCAGATACAGAGATGATAAGATACAGATCAAGCGCTGAGACTGAAGCAGTGAAACAGACAAGAGAAGAGAAATTATAGCTCCAGAAGTGCTACAAACATGAGCCAGATAAACAGACTGGGGCTCAAACTTCAAATTACCAGCGACCTAAGAGCCTGTCCGGATGAGTCTAAAGCCGGTGCCACACTGCAGACGGGTCGGAGGCGTCCTGCTGTCCCTCCCCTGAACACCTTGGCAGGCTCCTTTCAGGAAGACTGCCCCTTTCAGGAAGCCTCCGCTTCTCTCAGTGAAGATAAGCAATGTTTGGTCTGCACAGGAGCGTGCACCGGAGGAACGAAGTTGTGCAGATCTGCCGATGCTTTGTCACTAGGAACGTCGGTGGGCCTACAGGGCCATTTCCCAGGCCAGGGTGGAGACGTGATAGAAATGGCATCTCTGCTAGGGCTCACGCTCTTCCCTTCGGGCTGAATATGACCAACGGTCACGACAACGTTCTGTGTCGCTGGCTCCTGCACTGCTATCGTCCACAGAAGCAAAAAAAAATTAATAAAAATAGCCAAAGTAAGAGCGAGACACCTGAAGGTGACTTCCAGCAGTGGTGTCCGCAAGGGGGGGGGCAGAGGGGAGGCAATGGTCACCCTGTTAAATTCCCTGGCCAGACATGTTTTTAGTAGGAATTTAACAGAAGAGACGACGTACTCCAAGAAGTTAAAATGTTTATCTATAGCATTGGATGCTCAGATGCTTCCCACAATGTCTGTATTTGAAAGTTCATTTGAAGCTGACACATCAACAAAAATGAAACGCAAACATCCAAATGTCGCCATAAAAGGAGCAACGAACCTTGCTGCTGCTCAAGTGTTTAAACTTTTTTAAACTTTTTTTTAACAGCCTCCATTTATTTGGACCTTTTAGTCTTAGTCTGATGCTTTTCTTGCTTCCTGAAAAGGTGGGAATCACCATGGTTACCAGTGACGTTTTATACACTAAATGTCCCCTACAAAGTTCACACACATTATTTATGTAAAGAGCACAGACTTTCCCAGACTCAACTCTTTGTATGTTCTTTGTAAAATACAAAATACTATTTAAAAAAAAATCACTACGACTTTCCACAGCAGCCAATGAGAGGAAGAGATGTGGGAAGGAGGGAAGTTAGAAAAGAGGATGCAACGAAGGAAAGAAATGTAGGACACAAGACAGAGAAGAAAGACAATACGCAAGTTATGGAGGTCTGAAAAGACCTATAGGACGCAAAAATGGCTGGATAGAGGGAGGAAAGGAAACACACAAGGAAGCAAAGACGAAAGGGAACTGGGAAGAAATGAAAGACATTAGGGATGGGACAATGAAAGAAGAACATAAGGAAGGAAGGAAAACACAAGGAAGAAATTAAAGAAGGAAAGAAGCAAGAATATAAAAGAAGGGAAAAAGCCAGCCAAAAAAAAAGGAAGTTCAAAGGACAGAAGGAAGTATGCAAGGAAGGAAAAAAGAACAACAGAAGGAAACAGCTATCTGATGAGGGAAGTAAGGATTCTACAACGAAAGGAGTGTGGGGTGGGGGTGGAGGGGGGATTAGCAAAGGAAAAAAGGAGGAAGGAAGGAAGGAAGGAAGGAAGGAAGGAAGGAAGGAAGGAAGGAAGGAAGGAAGGAAGGAAGGAAGGAAGGAAGGAAGGAAGGAAGGAAGGAAGGAAGGAAGGAAGGAAGGAAACACAATGTAAACATTTGCTGAAAATACAAATAATTTCCCATAGTCATATTTTCTTCCTCCATGCCCATCAGGCTTGGGAAATACTAAAATGTAATATCCGACTTTTCCAGATTACACCGGAACCCTGCTGAAATGGATTTGATGGCAAATCTCAGAGATACTGGTCAAAATAAAGAGTCCACCGCTGTTAAACGTGATAAAAACAACTAATGAGGAAGTCAAATTCCTAAAGGGCTTAACACAGAGAGCACAAAGGGAAGAATGAGATTAAAGCTGGAAAATAAACAATTCAGGTAAAGACTTTTTGGATGTTTGTGAGTATGGCAGGCCATGTACCGCTTCGACCATACGTTAGGCAGATAAATAAAAGTCTTCTCGTTGTTTCATAGCTTCAAATGCTGCAGAAGTCGTCTCCACAAGCACTGAGGAACTAAATGGGTGATCAGCTTTGTGGCTGTGGTCTAGAAGTATCCCCCCCTGGAGCAGAGCCACCAAACTTCCCTCAGGATGAGAGTGGGTGTGGGGGGTGGAGGCAGCAGGGTGGATTGGGGGATGTCAGAGAGAGGAGACCTGAGAACATCCCTGGAATGTGTTTGGAATGAGGAAGTGGCCCTGCCTGCAGATTGCTGGGAAGCTCGGGGTTAATTTGATCAGAACAGCACGGGAAAACTATTTAGCCGCGCATCTGTCTGCGAGTGGATCTGGGCAAAGTTTCTCTTTGCCCAGATCGGCGTTACAATCAGAACAAGTAACCCAAATGACACCCTTATGAAACTCTGGATCAAAACTGCTTACCTCCAGGACCTGCACATAACTGGAGGGGAACCATCCCCTGGCTCCATCCTTCTCCCCCTCCCACCATCCTCCGGGCAGAGCCTGGACCACCTTGACAATCTCTCCGGCCTCGAAGCTCAGTCCCTGCTGGTGCTGCTCCCCGCTGAACGGGTACAAAGTTTTGCAGAACGACCCGGACATCTCCGGAGCAAAACTTCCAGCCAGTGATGGAGCGCTTCCCTCCCCGCCCCTGGTTCGCTCCAAGGGAATAAAAACAGATGTCCAAGAAGATGTGTGAGCGTCTCGGCTGTCTGCGGATGACTGAGACAAGTGGGGGGTGAAGCTGGTAGGAAGCGGGTCAACAGGTTTTTCTCCTCCAGCTGCTTCTGTCAGGACGCCCCTCAGTTTCTCTTGCTGCCTGCCTGCCTGCCTGTCTGTCTGCCTGCAGCTCCGCTCCGACTCGGGCTGCTTGGGACTGGCTGCCTCGCCTGCCTGGTGGTCAAGCCGCCGGTGTTGCGCAAAGGCAGCAGGTCGGAAGTCAATGTGTTGTCAAAATAAAAGCACCAAAGCGTTTATCTCTGCGACCTGCGCCAGTAATGGCTCTTCCTAACTTTGGCCCAAAATTACAAAGAACCGGCAACTAATGTTTTTAAATATGGATATCATAACAATTGCTATTTTTAGCAGTTTTTCTTAATGAAATAATTATTTGGAATTTTCAAAGCAGAATGACACCCAAAGTACCAGTAATTAATGTTTTTACATCTATTTATCTTGTCGTTATGTTGGCAAGTATGTGCTTTCATTCTTTCCTCACTTATATCAACATTTCATAGAACATTTATCCATCTTGTTTTGGCAAATGTTTTTTTGTTGTTGTTGTTGTTGTTCTTGAAAATAGCTAAAAACGGAAATAAAATGGTGCGCTTTCTTTAAATAATTTTCCACAAAAATCAACATCCAATAGAAAAGAAGCATTTATGCATCCTGTTTTTGCTAATGCGTTTTTCTTATTTTTCTTCTTATTATTATTATTTTAAAAATTTAAATAGAAACCAAATAGTGGTTATTTCAAAATGGCAACAGATTTCCTGGTAGACATTTATAAAAAAAAAAAAAATAGAAGCTGTTATTTTTCAAAAGGTAATGAAGCATTTTCGGCTGTAAACGAGTTTTAATGAGACAGACTTAGGACGAAATTGGCTCTTTGGATTGTAAAGGTTGCAGATCTATGTTGTAGACCAAATGAATGGTATGTAAATATGGGGAAATTTACTAATTTGCTAGGGTAATCTCCATACACTGTTCATACCTGACAAGCATACCTAAACATTTTTCCGGACCAAATTCAACCCTTCAACAAAACAGTATTTCCTGAAGGTAGTGTCTTCTTTCAGATCTATACTGGTCCCCATCAATACAGCAAAAAAATATTTAAGAATGATTTGCAAAAAAAAAGAAAAGAAAAAGAATTTGATAAAAAAAATTGCGAATACAAAGGGTGATGCGTATTTCTATTCAGTCCATCCTACTTTAATACCCCTAAATAAAAAAAAACAAAAAAAAAAAAAAACAGTCCAAACAACTGGCAAACACTTTGTAAATATAACCAACCAGAGTCAAATTCAACTTTCAGCTGTTCTGCTTCTGGGCTCAGAGGTTTGCTAGTGAACAAACAGCTTTGTGTGGACCAGGGTACATAGCAAGCTGGTTAAAGAAAAGTTGTTGAGAGGTTTAAAGGAGGTTTGGGCCATAAAACGGCAGAATCATTCTTTGAGACGGTGTTTTCTTTTCATCAAGGACAGAAAAAATATATCAGAGTTGATAATGTATCCTCTAGGCACAGAACAACTATACAGTAAAACCAAAATACATCTGCAGATTATGAAACTGCCTAAATGTCCTGTTTTTCCAAATTCTAGTCATTTACCCCAAAACACAATACCAAACAGGAGTCAATAGCAGAATAAGATGGCTAATGTTGTCAGAAAGGATTTGGCATTTGGCAAACAATCGGCCAAACTCTAATTTCTTTACTTTTAATACCGCTGGACGAGCTTTTTACTATTCACGTATTACTACCTTGTGGTCCACTTGAAATAGAGGACAGATTTTATTTTTAAGATTTACAGGAAATTGTTGTATACAACACAAGAAACTGGATGGGATATGTCCTCTGACTGTTTAATTAACTTATTACTTTTTTCTGATATTGTATTTCACTTATTTGAATATTTCAGTCTTTGGTTTAGTTTTGCTCTGTTTTAAACAAAGCACTTAAAGTACTTCTGGTTGGATGTAATCTGCGTTTTTTTCTTCTTTTTTTCTCTCTTGCTTGTATGGCAATAAAGTTGTATGAATCTATTCTAATTTCAATTCAGTTTAGAATATACATTGTTAGACAAGATGAAAGCTTTCATTTAAAATAGAGAGATTATGAACAAAGTTGCTGCTTGCCACTGCAAAAACTTTGAGTGTGAAAAGTCATGAGCTGTTATTACTTCAAGTTCCTCATTTGTGCTGTTGCTTGGCACCACTGTATGACACATCATATTTATCCATAAGATAACACACTGGCATATGACGCACATATAGTCAATCATCTGGAGATGGCTGTTTTATTAAAATGTTTGTTGCTCTTGTTGTTTTTGTGATGAATTAACAAAACTTCTGCTGACAAAAGGACCAAAAGTACTCAGAAGCTTGAGTTCTGTTCTCACACAAGATGAAGTTATCAGCTTTCCCATGGTCCCCTGAATATTGTTCTTAAAAAAAAAACAAAAAACGAATATTGACATTAAAGTAAACTTTTCACAAGAAAATGACGTTAACTAATTTTGATAATGATTAAAAGCATGGCCAGCATTTTTAAAACGTTCTCTGCTTCACCCTGCTGGTTAGTAAACACAAGTGCAGGTTAAGAAAAAAAAGAACCTTATATTCTACCGATTACTGACTTTATAACCCTCACCAGACGTAAAGATGTCAATTAATTTTCTTTTTTTATTATTATTATTTATTTAGATCAGTGCATGATGCGTTATTTTTGGGATTGTTTAGCCTATTAAAAAAGTATGTTTTTTTTCAGGTTCTAATTAAGCGACTTTTTGATTTTACTAGTCTCACTGGTAGCAATTGGGCCTGGGTAAAACGTTACGAGAGGGGGATTTTATATGTCTGAACGATTGATTTCTAAAATAAAATCCTTTCAAAACGTTTTTTTTAACCAGACAAATTTAGCCTAAAATAGATTAAACAAAACAAAACAAAACAAAACAAAAAACATATTTGATACCAGTCTAAACTCATGTTTCCTACTAAAAATCCCCCTGAAAATAAAGATTAAACATAATGGCGAAAAGACCGGAAACAGCGTTGTATGTCTGGTCGCGTGCGACTGTCGGTTGTCATGACAACGAATAACCGCCCGGCCAGACCCCTATCGGTTTGTTTGAGCGCTGAAAGCTAGGCTTCCAGCCGTGTATCCCAGAAACTAAACAAGTATTCCTGAAGCGGAGAGGGAACAATGTCGGACAGAGGCTCTGATGACTTTGACGACGAGCACAGTAAACTTGGGGTGAGACAAGTTTGTTCATTCAGTTTGTTGGCAGCGGCGTTAGAAACTAAGCGCTGCTGACCATCATGGACCTTACAAGCTGATGTTCGGCTTTGTTGTGATTGGCTCCATCTTTTCTTTTTTGTTCCTAATTTGTCTGACTGGAGCAGGAGTATGAAGGGGAGAGAAACGAGGCAGGGGAGAGACACGGAGTCGGCAAAGCTACTCTACCCAACGGAGACATTTACGAAGGCGCCTACCAGAACGGAAAAAGACACGGGCATGTGGGTAAAACGCTTCCATCCGGTTAATTAAGGACACCTGTCTGGTCACACAAATAGCCAATCAGCGTGGCGTCACATGGATTCGGTGCATTTCATTGTGGAAGATACAAGTGTGAGGAGAACCACTGGTTCAACTGTTAAAATTAAAATAATCATCATGCCAGATGGGGCTGGTGTGAGTGCTTCTGGCACAGCCAGCTTGGGTTGACAGAAATAGCCAATGGTTAGAAATTGTCATTGCGTTTAAATGTGCATTGTGCAAGTTCCAGGATTTCTGCTGACGTCTGCCCCTGCTGGTGACAAGTTGAAATAACACCAGTGTCATGCACGTGCATGGGAGAGGGAGGAAGGGGGAGCGAACTGTTAGGACTTCACAGGTCCTAACCACTGAGCTATATAATACACTGGAGTGCTGATTTGCCCGAAAAACTGAAGTCACTGGCCGCCATCTTGCTACTCCCTACTCTCACAGAATCCCATAGGATTTGGTTGCAACAACAAGCAGTTTTCTGGCTGTGTGAAAACGTTTCACAGGTAATTCTACAGTCAGTGGATGTTCTAACACTAACAGCTATGTGCTGAAATATTTTACATGTTATTCATATAAAAAAAAAATAAAAAAAAATAAAATAATAAAATATATATATATATGTGTGTGTGTGTATAAATGTATATGTATGTATACATATATGTAAATATATGTTTTTGTATATTGTTATTTAGATATTTATAAATGTTTTATATATATATATATATATATATATATATATATATATATATATATATATATATATAAAACGTGCAAAATATTTCAGCACATGACTTTCTCAGTACTTGATAGTTTTAGTACATAACATAAAAGTATACGGCATTTGACATTTTAAAAGTCTTAAGCACATATTCCCTAGTTACTGGGGGGAAATAGGGAGTACCAATATGGCGGCTGGTGGCTTCAAAGCAACAGCGGGCTATTAGCACTCCTGTGTATAATATAGCTCTGTGGTTCTGACGAGGCCGCTGTCTGTGAGACTGAAGCGGAAAGGGAATCGTGGCTCCCTCAAGTCGCCACTAACAGAAAAAAGATGAGTGAACCATCGCATGAACGCCATGCATTGTTATCAAGAGCTATGGTAGCCATTTACTTGTTAATTACTGTTTTTGAATTTTTATTAGACATATACTCTGTTTGATAGCCTCCAATTTTTTGTTTTTGTTTTATGATATTTCACGGAGTCTTCCATTGTATTTAACATTGCATTCTTTTGTATTGAGACACTCTTCATAGGGCTGAGGAGTAGAGCTGGAATGTTCAAGGTCTTCTCTTGTACTGTAGGTCTGTGTTGCAATCAGATACACGCCGGAGATCAACACGGAGGCTGCATCCGAATACCCTTAATAACAGCTTCTAGTTCCTGTTCCTAGCTCCTGTTCCTTAACCTTTCATGGGATCAACAGTAAGAACTCTATGGTGGGAGGAAAGGAGTTTCAGACTCCTGTGCTGAATTTGGACAGCCTTTAGCTCCGACGTCATTACGTGATGGAAACGCACATGGACGATGCGTGTCAAATCTGGGCCTACAGCCTTCTGACAATTAACTACAAAGTGTGCGATCTCTTCTCTCTGGACATTTTCACTGATTTCCATGAGGGGTTCCATGAGGACCATGTGCCATCCTTTATGACCACAGTGTGTCTACACGTCTTTGAAACTTAGTGGAACAGGAAGTTCCCGTCATGGATGTACTGCTGACCAATCCGCAGCAACAGGGAGAATGCTTCTATGTTATTACGGCTCACAATCTATGAAGAATGTTCCCACCTTTTTAAATCTATGCCAAACACAGTCAATGCAGTTCTGCTGGCAGCAATTGGACCGACCAGAACTAGAAAGGTGTACCTAATAAAGTGGCCAGTCAGTTTACCCATGTGTTGTAAAGGGATTGTCATGTGTAGTACGTCTACGTTTTGTGACAGTTTTATCCAACAGGGGGCGTACCACTTCAAGAATGGGGCGAGATATGTTGGAGATTACGCCCAGAACAAGAAACACGGGCAGGGAACGTTCTTCTATCCGGATGGATCCAAATATGAAGGTAGAACCGACCCATATGACAAAACTCTGAGGATTCAACGACGCATCAGCGTTGGGCGGAAAATTTGTAGATGGGGAAACAGAAATGTTCTGTGTTGATAAAGGAGTTTTAAGCCAATGAAAGTATCCCAGTGGGAAAAAAAGCTTTTTTAGTTTTTTTTCCTTTAAGCTCAACTTAAGATAATTAAGACACCAGCCGGGCTAAAGTTGCATTTATCGGTAGGTTAATGTCATAATGTCTGGTCTGTAAAATGTCAACAAGGCAGCTGCAGTTAATGCAAAATGCTGCTCCTAGATTCCTGACCAACACCAGGAAAAAAGCCCTGCTTCCTTGTTTATAAAAAGGACATATTTGAACATTTTGCTTTTCTTTTCATTTCTAAATTTCTTGTCAAATATAAACCCTCCTAGACCCCTCGGGTTCTCAGGTACCTGCTTCCTCAGTGTTTCAAGTGTTCCACATTAAGGAGTCTGTCTCAGTCAGCCAGGAGCTTGGTAATGGCAGCAATAGAAATAGAATGATCAGATGCTGATATCCATTATTTACTTGAACTAGATTTGAAAGTGTTGGATCCACTTCATTTGTGGTTCTCAATAATCATACTCGTGTGCTTTTTGCAGTGAGAAATAATTAAGTATACACAATATAAGTGCAACAAAAAATGAATCAGGTAGAACCATTAAAATTTGTTGTTTTCTTTTTACTTTATTAAAGGTGCCATAACATCAGCGTACAAAACCATTTCATGTTGATATTGCTGCATATATAAATTTTGCAAAGAATTTCATTAAAAAAATAACGTCCGCTTGTTGTTTTGTCAGGCTAAAGGCCCCTCCTCAGTAAAAGGGTTGGTTGCGGTATTGATATGCTGCTACTACCATATTTGGAAAACGGGTCAAACACCCACAAACCACTTTCCTCTCCGTCCACACCTCCCTTCTCGCCGCAACACTCCATTACAAATCCATTATAATGGTTTTATGGCTAGTTGACGTGTTTGTGCCGCAGGATGTCGGATAGGTGAGGCCAAGCTGACCAAAGGGTTTAACCTAGCGGCACTGTTCAACACAGTGGGGCCAAAATAAATGGCACATAGACCACTTGCTCTCCCAGACAGGAAAATCCTGCAGCTAGCAGCGGTTTAGCTCGTCAGTCAGTCATCTTGATTTTTCAGTTCCAAACACACCTTCCTTCCATTTGACAGCATTTAGAAATTAAATAAACCTACAGATAATGACAGCGTTGTTGTCGCCACCTTCCATTTGCTTGATGATGTGCTCTGGTTAGACAATATGAATTACTTAGACAACCCGTTTTCTGATCTGACCGTTTTTGAGCAAAGCAACAAAGATGACTGCCCCTGAGCAGGTCCTTTGGTACTCACTTCTGACATTTACATGGCCTCATCAGTGCACAACAGATCATATTATACCAGGGGTCAGCAACCTTTACAACCCTAGGAGCCATTTCTGCCCTCGGTCCACCTAAACAAATTTTGTTTAGAGCAATAAAAGTTACACATCTCTTTGAAACAAGAGCTTGTTTTTATGGTATACTATAGGAAATTTATTTACTTTTTTTAATTAAATATATAGCAAATGGCATCAAAATGCTGAAAAAGCAAGTTGTTTGAAACCTATTGACGAAAAGATACCTCATAAAGGAGTATTTATAGTAAAATGTTATGCATATACTGCAGAAATAAATGGATCCTAAAGCTAGCAATTTGAAATTACCGTTACATTTAGAAACATTGACCAATTTTTCCCCCCCTGTATGTTTTGGTCTAACTTTTTAAGAGCCAAAGCTGAAGGTGTAAAGAGCCACATGCGGCTCTGGAGCCACAGGTTGCAGACCCCTGTATTATACCCACACAACCTCAGAAAAATGAAATGTGTTGTCTTGACCCCCTTAAGTGATATTTTTCGTAAGACAGTCCTACCATCCAAAGAGGAGGCGTTATGACACCAGACAGTGACTGGTGGCTTTCTCTGACTAACAGGATCTTGGGTAGAGGACCTGAGAGAAGGCCATGGGGTCTACACCTACCCCAATGGAGACACGTACGATGGAGAATGGCAGCACCACTTGAGGTATAGTTAGACATTGATCTGGCATAATGTTATGATCACCCAACCAGTAGAATGTTGGCCCTCCTTTAACAGCCCTGACCCCTGAAGCTCTGCTGTGGTATCTGGCAACAAGAATATTTATCAGCAGGTCTATTAAGTCCTGTAAGCTACCAGCTGGTGGCATCGTGGATCGGGCTTGTTTGTCCAGAGATTCAGCTTGGAAAGGGATGACCCACTGTTTGCTCTTCACTATATTTAGCCAAGTTTTAACCGTAAACGTTACCAGTTTGGACCAGTGACGGCACGGAGAACGTAAAAAATGTCCTTGTGTGATTTCCAGGCATGGCCAGGGCACCTACCAGTACAAGGATACCGGTGCAAAGTACAAGGGCACATGGGTGGATGGCAATATGGAGTTGGCTGGGGAATACATCTACAGTAACCACAGATACCAAGGCAACTTTGTCAACAACAGGGTAAGTTTGGACTCACAGACTGTATTTTTGTAACATTCAGCTTGATTAAAAGCAGAACTCACAATATACTCAAGGGGGATCTGTCAAAGGAATCAGGTAAAATATGCCACACCAATTCATTTGAAAAGAGATTAATTATCCAACCACTCATTAAGAAATTTGTTGATTTTAAATAACAATGATTTATTGTTGTTACAGTATCTGTAACATAACCACTATGTGAGAAAAGACTCACACGGTCAGATCTGTGCAGCGGGAGATTTTGCTTTGATTGAATGTTTAAAATGAGTTAAAAGTCAAAGGAAATAGATAAAACAGAACTCAAAGTTTGTCCCAGCGCCACAGAAACGTGCATGTGGAAACCTGATCAGAGTTTGGAGCCAGAAGACGATGCAAAAATATGCTACCGGACTGGACTTTATTTTTCTTTTTGGGGATTTTTGGGGATACCACTCTTTTTTCTTATCTTTTTTGGATGGGGTTTTTCCATTTGGAACGGGACTTTGGACGCAAACGGGAAAACATTTCCAGGTCTTTGTTTTGGTTTTGGAGGATGTGGAACTCCGTTACGGACATTATTCTTAAAAATAAAAAGAAACAGACAATTTTGGATTTCACTTATTTAGGTTCTTTGCTGATTCAAATAAGTGTTTTGGATTAAACATAATTAATTTTGGAAGGATTTTTGGTTATTGAGTTATTTATCCAAAAAACTATTGTTATTTTGTAATATTATGACTTTTTTTAGAAATCATTGTTGCTAAAAATCAACAAATTACTTAATGAGTGGCTGGATAATGAATCTCTTTTCAAATGAATTGGTGTAGCATATTTTACCTGATTCCTGTGACAGCTCCCCCTTGAGTATATTGTGAGTTCTGCTTTTAATCAAGCTGAATGTTACAAGCCAGTGAGCAAAATGTTTCATAAGCTCTGCATGGTAGCCTTAGTATGCTGTGAACAGCGCAGCCATTAGGATAGGCAACATGCTGCCTTTTATTTGCCTATCCTGAATACGTTTGACCGGTGACACTATCAGATAAATAAGGTGTCCCTTCCAATTCATGGACTCTTGTTTTGCAGCCTCTCGGACCTGGAAAGTATGTCTTTGACATTGGCTGTGAGCAACATGGAGAGTACCACAAACAAGAGGAGGTGAATCAACACTTATGTTTACTAATGGATACAAATGTATTGATAGTATCATGGCATAGAGTCAATTTAAAGAAGTTGTCTTATCCTACCACCACTCCAATCTCCATGCATCTGTCGATCAATAAAAGCACATGTTGATTTAATTAGAGGCAGGAAATGCCATAAACTGAATAAATGACCCAGGGTTACGCAGACACACTGCACTCTGACGCGACATTGACTGTGGCAACTCTAAACCTTCAGCCCGTGGACAGTGAGCAGAGGGGTGGGGAGTCTGAAGCCATGGAGCAGGTGCTGCTTCTTCGTCTGCCGATGCTGTGACTTCTGTCTGTAGCATAGATGATTCAGCCACATCTATGGGATGCATGTTTGGGGATCTTTTGAACCTTTTCTAACCTTGGAATCAAGAGGATCTTTAGCTTCTGCATATCTTTACTGTCATTTTTAGCATGCTCTGTTTCAAATTGCACATCTTGCTTTATATTGCCTATGTGCTGGCCTGTACAAATTATAGTAGGCCTGGAGTTTCCATACACACTGATCAGGCATTACAATATGACCACTTTAAGTTTATACAAAAAACATTAGTCACCTGCTAATAGCAGCTGTCAGTGGGTGGCATATATGGCATTGTATGCCTTTATTTCTCAGAGTTGATGTGTTTGGAGCAGAAACAATGGACAGGTGTAATGACTTTATATCCAAAATTGCAGCTCTTGTTGGGTGTTCCATGTCTGCTGTGGTCACCATTTATCAATATTGGTTGAAGGAAGGAGGAGTTGTGGACAGGCAACAGGGTCACATGTGGGAGTGAAGGCTGGTCTGTGTGTTCCAGTCATACATGCGAGCTGCTTGAGCTCATATTGCTGGAAAATGTAATTCAGGTTCTGATTAGAGAGTCAAAGAACACAGTGCTACACAATTTCTTACTTAGCTGCTTATTCAGATCAGTCAGGATGGAAACTGCACCCCCTGATGGCTGAGCCTGTAGAATAATGCGGAAAGCCACAGAGCAAAACTAGTTTAGGCGTGTTGTGACAAGCTCAACAATGAATTCAAGGTGTTGACCTGAGCTCCGAATTCCACAGATCTCAATCTAATCAAGCATTTTTGGGATGATCTGCACACACATGTCAGATCTAGGAAGGTGCCATCTCCCATTTTGCAGGATTTAAAGGATCTTCTGCTAACATATTGATGCCAGGCACCACAGTAATTGTTTGGGAGTTGACAGGAGTCCATAAATGGATGGGTCAGGGCTGTTTAGGCGGGACGAGGGGCGACAAAACAGGAATGTGGTCGTAATGGTTTGTCTGATTTGTGTCTTTGTGTGTGTGAAAAACGTGTGGTGTTGTAGCTTATGGATCATTTTGTAGCATCTTTTCTTGATTGGTGTGTCTCTCCCTCTGTTTTGTGTAGGAGCGACCAGAGGAGACGTTGGCCCCGGAAGTTACCCTCACGTGGATTCCCAAGGGTGTTAGTAGCATGACATCGTTGGCTCCTGTAAAGGAAAACTAAAACAAACAGCAGTAATCACATTTCAGATATACCTGTCTAAAAGCGGAAACGCCCCCAAAAACACTTGCAGAATTTCTAAAGTATTCAAAAATAAAAACATTCAACTATAATAAAAAAAGCACTATTTTTTGTTGCCTTTCATGCTACTTTTATTGGTGGATTTGTAAGATAAGTTTCATTGAAATGTAATTCTAAAAAGAAAGGTTGTGATCATTTTATTATTTAATACAACCTGGAGTTTAAAAGCAACAACAGATTCCACACTTCCGTATTTATTTAGCTAAAATTGAACAAAAACGCAAAAGCAGCAATTCAACTTGGAAGTGTGGTAGATGTTTTCTCGCTTCATCGGACTGATCAGTGAGAAGAAATTTTGACTCCTACTTTTTTACAGCATGGATTTATTATATTTGAGCTCATCTACATGCATCTATCTTAACGTCCTACTCTACTAGCATATCAGTCAGGTTGAGGTCTGGAGCTGGACCAGTGTATTTTTTTTTAGCCACTTTGTTGTTGATTACCTGTTAATGACCTCCTTTTAAGCCAAGTTTTCTCAACCAGAAGCATCCTGTGGCTGAAAACCATCATCCCTCCGCCACCATGCTTGACAGTTGCTGTGTCTGGTAAAACAGAGCCTCGGTGCATAATGTCCAACAATTTACGTTGGTGTCATTTTCTAAAGGTTATGCCTAATTTTGTTTTTTAGTTAGAAGTATCTGAACTGTAACATTGAACTTTCTGAGATTAAGCTCTGGCATTTTCTGTCTGATGCTGAGGAGAATTTCAAAGTTCTACAAACTTGGAATTTTTTTTTTTTTTTTAAATAAACACATCTCAAAAATGTAATGTCTATGAGACATAAAGTCAATAAAATTCACTGAAGCATTTACCTACTGTGTTGTAAATCTGTTTCTGAATTTAATATAATACATTCTTTGTAGGAAAAACACTGCCACCCTTTTGTTCATCACAACAACAGAATTTGCAGCTAGCTTTTGCAATTCATTTATCATTTTATGCATTAAAGAAGCAAAGTTTGTAGTAAGGATGCAAAACACTCATTCTTGTTCTCGTTGATCAAGGGCTTCAATGCCAAAGTGATTATCGATATGCTTTTCACATGTTAAAATAATTACCATTATCATGATCGTAATAAACAAGGAATTGAAAATTATCAAAAGGAATGATTAAACTTTGAAGATGTACATAAGGCACAAAAGTGATGTAATGTGTAAGGTGATTTACAATTTTATTTAAAACAAGTTATTTCACAATACAAGCATTTATTAATTTGCAAATGTGTTTTGCTTTTATGCAAGTGTGAACACAAATTTTATTGAGGTGGTGGGGGGCATCTTAATGTCTAATTAAAGCTCTGGCATTTTCAGTATGATGAAAATACCAGAGCATTTTCATCATACTGAAAATGCAGGCAGTAAGGAGATACTTACTGCCTGCATCGATCAGCATTTACAACAACTCCATGAAGAAACCCCTAAAGGCATCAATACTTCATTCATACTTTATTAATGCCTTTTGGATTAATAAAGCATTTTTAATTTAATCGAATTTAAAAATCTTGTCCTAAGACTTGTTGTTTGACCTGTGTTTTTGTGATGACCTGTCCAGGATGTAACATGCCTCTGGCCTTAATGACAGCTGGAGACAGGCACCAGACCCTGTCAAATAGACAATATGTGGGTAACTAAAAGCTTGTGAGATGGATTAAATATCTTCTTAGCTGCAAATATTGTGTAACTTCTTGGTGGACAGCTGCAAAAGGTATTTCTTGCATGTATATGTATTGTAACACAGTTAATACAGCCATAATGTATTAAAACTATAAAACGGATGTTCCTATGGGCGATAGCGTCGTCACACATCGGTTTCCATGGTTATAGAACCTTTAATTTGAAGGACTCGGCTGCCGGAAGTGGTTTTATTGCGCCGCACTGTAGCGCACTGCTAATACCGGCGTTACACAAGCGTTTTTAGCGCTGTCATCACAGAGACAGGCCGGGAGACTGAACTTATGTAACAGCTGTCCGGGACGCTGCTTGCCAGGCTTGTGCTGTCGCTCCCTCGGCGGATACCGGAACCTCCCCTCTCTTCGGATGGGAACCTCGTCAGCAATGGACCCCTGTGCCCCACAGCCGCCGCTGTTCACCTTCGGCCTGATCGCCGACGTTCAGTACGCGGACATCGACGACGGGTTCAACTTCACCCGGACGAGGAGGCGCTACTACCGGAGCAGCCTGCAGCTGCTGAAGAACGCCCTGAGGAGCTGGTCCGAGTCGGCTGTCAAGCCCGCGTTCATCCTGCAGCTCGGGGACATCATCGACGGCTTCAACAAGCCCCGCGGCGCCTCGCAGCGGGCGCTGGACGCCGTGCTGCGCGAGTTCGCCTCCTGCCCCGTCAGGGTGCACCACGTGTGGGGCAACCACGAGTTTTATAACTTCAGCAGGAGCGAGCTGGTGGGCTCCCCGCTGGACAGCAGCCCGTACGCGGACAGTGGGCCGAGCGAGGTCCCGGGTCAGGACCCGATCTACGCCTACCAGTTCAGCCCGTTCCCCGGCTTTACCTTCGTGGTGCTGGACGGGTACGACGTGAGCCTGCTGGGCAGGCAGGAGTCCAGCGAGCAGTATAACAACGCCATGAATCTGATTAAGCTGTACAACAACAACGAGGATCTCAACTGTCCACCAGGTACAGCTGCTGGGTGGGAACATGTGTTTACATTACAAAGTTACATATACAATGTCTTGTTTTTTTCCTTCCTTCCTTTGGCTAATTGGCTACATGGCTAATTAACATTTATTATCGTTTCCATTTTGGACAAAAACAAAAAGTCAAGACTGGTACTTGAGAGGGAATTACGGTATATCTCCTTTAAAAAAAACATATCCCACTTTCAGATTTTTTCACTTTATGTCAGAACACCACCCCCAACTAAAAGGTGTCTGACAAAGTTTGGTGGACTCACACAAGAGTAGTGCATAATTGTCAGATGGAAGAAAAGAAAAGAAAAGAAAAACGATGCATGTTGGGCCCTTGTTTTCAGCCACCGTAAACAAGGATTCTGTAGAACATCCTTCAGCTGTAGTTACAGCTACCAGTCTTTCAGGCTGAGCCTCTACCAGCTTTGCTCATCTAGAGACGGAAATTCTGCTTTCCCAAATAGCGCAAGCTCCATCCGACTGGATCAAGAACATCAGTTTAAAAAAAAAACTTACCAGATCCTTCACTGGATTTGTTTGGCTACTCAAAGCCTCTATACATCTGGCTATAAGGAAGGTGCACCTCTGCCCCAGTCTGAAGGGTTCAGGTCAAAGTTCAATTGGGGTCTCATTGGGGGGTCACCTGCTTCCACGTGTTTGCTCTGCGCGGCTCGTCCGATAACCGCTGACACCACAACGTTGTTCTTGCCGACCTTGCGAAAAGGCAACACTTGTGTAGGGCGTAGCTACGCCGCGCAGCTAACAGTTGTCCTCTGTCAGCAGGTTTGGCCACCTGAGCTGCGGATTGCTGCAGCTCCTCCAGAGTTACCGCAAGCCTGTCGGCTTCTTCTCTGATGAATGCTCTCCTTTCCAGTCCAGCTGGACGGACATGTCTTGGTCGGGTTCTTCCGCACCCTTTCCATTCTCAGACGATGGGTTGAACAACACTTGGGGTGTTGCTTTACTCTCTTAACTTCTTCAAACGTCCCCACTAGGGCTGGGTATCATCTAGGATGAGCCGATTTGATACGATTCTCGATACATAGCTCAGAATACAAAGCGATTCTCGATTTAGCACAGCTTGATTTGATTGGACTCCCAACATCGTTATGTATTACTTTAAAATTCAATCAACAAAACCAGCCAAATATTATATTTATGTTCAATTTATTGAACACTGATATATTAACAGGAAAATAAAGTGCATTTGGTTCAATGCATTTAACGTGTCACAGAAACCAAAAAATGTGCCCAAACGTCTGATTTTAGGGACGATGGAGCTTCTAAAATCCTGTCGGCCATTCTGCAAATTCGTCTAACTTGCACTTCATCGCTGTGGAAAGTAATGGCGCGGTGTAATAACGCCCCCTAGGGGTTGGGAGGTATATTGATATTTAAAGCCATAATATCGATATTAAATTTTTTTTTGAAACATCAGTATTCTGCACTAGGGCCAGACGATATAGAAAAACAGCATACTGTTAAAATAGAAATCATATTGGATTGTTATCGATAATTATTTTATGCTGTTGCTTAGCGACCTATTTTTAGATACAGAACACACGAACACTGACTTCAAACTCAACCCTTTATTCAACCAACTTTTTACCAAAACTGCAAGTTTTTTAAAAAGAAAAAAGAACATGTGCTCTCTGAACTCTTTGAAGGGGGGCGGAGCTTGGTTCCTGGGTCTGCGTTTGTGATTGGTTGGGGGGGATGTAACGACTGTAATATTAACCTACATGGCTAGAAATGCATAAGAAAACTGTTATTCTATTAAACTTTTTATTGACCCCTTTTTTTGCCCCTGCGACGTCTGTTCTGCCCCATTGTTGCAGAGCTGGAGTGCCACAGTCGGTTCACCATGTTCAACGGCGGCTACAGCCGGGAGCAGCTTGACTGGCTGGACTCTGTGCTGTCGGCGGCGGATGAAAAACAGGAGCGAGTCACCATCGTCAGTAAGTGAACCCTGTCCCTGGATGACGCACGTGCCGCCGTCAGGCCTGGCAAGCCGACGGACAACCTACGGCTTCTATACCCAGCGGTCCGACATGATTAAGTTCTCATTTCCACCTCCTGGTTTTTCAGTTGCCAGCACTTAGCATGTCGTTTAATGTGGGTTAAACCAACCTCTAGTGAAGGTTTGCTCCATCTCATACGCGACCTTTATCAGTAAGGTCAGGTAAAGACCGCAGATGATGTTTGCGCAGATGATGATATCGAATATCCGTTCAGCTAGACAAGATGCATAGATATGATGAGGGCTGGGTATCATCTGGGATGAGCCGATTCGATACGATTCTCGATATTGCTCAGCTTGATTTGACTCCAATATCAATATTAATTACTTTCAAATTAATGCTCAAATCAACAATCCAGCCAAATATTATATTTATGTTGAATTTATTGAACACTGATATATTAACAGGAAAATAAAGTGCATTTGGTTCAATGCATTTAACGTATCACAGAAACCAAAACTGTGCCCAAACGTTTGAATTTTTATGTACGAAGGCGCTTCTAAAATCCTGTCGGCCGTTCCCGAAAATTCGTCTCACTTGCACTTCCTCGCTGTGAACGGTAATGGCGCGCTGTAATAACGCCCCCTAGGGGTTGAGAGGTATATCGATATCGAAATCCAGAATATCGATATTAAATTGTTTTTAAAAACATTGATATGAATCTTTATATTGATTTTTATGCACTGCCCTAATGAAGTAGGACACGGTGGGTGGACCCTGGAAAGCCTTCCAGAAAGAAAGGTCTAAATGCTTAACCAGACCCCCATCCCCAACAGCTGCTGCTTTAGTTTTCTGAGTCCAGAACAGAAGATGGAACCAAGTGGCGTGTGATTATGGATCTAATTGATCTTTTCTTTGTCCAGGTCACCTCCCAGTCCACCCCTACTCCACGGGCTCCGTTTGTCTAGCGTGGAACTATAAGGACCTTCTGGCCATAATCCGGTCCCACAGCTGCGTGGTGTGTTACATGGCGGGCCACGCCCACGACGCCGGCTACTGCCTAGACCAGGACACGGGCGTGCACCACCTCACAGTGGACGGGGTGATCGAGACCGTTCCCGACAGCGACGCCTACGGGACGGTCTCCGTCTACGCAGACAAGATGGTGCTAGCGGGGAAAGGCAGGATGGCGGATCGGGTGTTGCTGTTTCTCTGACGACGGCGCGACTCGGGTCTTCAGGGCAGAGTCGCACGGCTAGACGGACAGTTTCAAAATGTCCGGCACCCTTTTTTATACGAGTCCCTTTATTGGAAGAATTGCACTTCTCACAGAAGGCCTTTTCTGGGCCCAGTTTTCCAAAGCACTGCGCTACTAATGCACTGCCCCCCAAAAAGTTTCCTGCAGTTATGCATTTTTAATGTACTAAAGTTAAAATACAAAAGCACACTACAAAAAGAGAACTAAAAGGAAATATTTTTTTCTTAAAATGAGTGTATATGTCCTTGATTTGAGCAGGCAAGTTTTAAATTATCTTCCAGTTGAACAAGATTTTTGCCCCCAAAATAGGAACAACTCGTCTTCATCTTATTTCAGGTGCAGTATATCTAATTATCTTATTTTAGGGGTCAAAATGCTCATTCCATTGTGAGATCCTCTTTTTTTCCCCCTGCTCAAATCAAGGACAAATAAACTTTTTGCAGTGCAGTTGCCAGAACATTTGCACATTTATTTATATCTAAATATATAAAGAAAGACTTGGTTTCTGTGAGGATTGCTGCTGTTTGTTTTTATCCCATCGCACTTAACCAAGGTTCTTATTCTGCCTTATAACTCTGTACGAGACTGCTGTAGTGGAATTCTGATTATAATAAAAATATTTATGCATTTCTTTGACCTGTGTCCTGCTGAATGATAGCACCGTGTGATGCATTCAGGTCATGTGGGCGATTCGCATGCACCTTTAATTAGTATATGTAAGTTTTACTGTGAACCTGTATGAGGGTCTGGACTACCTCAGGGGTCTGTTAATGTGTTTTTTTTTTTTTTTAAATCTCCTTCCTTTGCATTTTTAATACAAGAAAGAGATGGCGCTTTATTTTATTTTTATAGCATCTGTAAGTGCTGGGCTTTAGTCGTTTGGTGGAGGTAAAATTTCTGCGTCATTATGTTTGCTGTTTATTCCTGGTATGTAACAGTTCACCCACAAGTTTTGCTTAATATGAATAGTGAATACATTTTCAAAGATATATTTTAGGAAGTAACTTAGCGCTTTTACAAATGCAGAGGTTATTATTAGTTCCCCCAGAACAATAAGTGGCAAAATTAATTGTTTCACGGAAGGAAGACAAACACTTTTGGAGTATGTACTCGTCAAAGACAAATCTTAAGTGCCAATTCAGTTTTTTGTTTTTCTTGCATGCGTCTGGAATTCCAGGGAATTGTGGATGCTGTTGTTTACAGTTTGCACTTTGATTTAGCCGTCTGTGACAGTTCACCCAAAGCAGACTGAAAAGCCTGATAAGGTCACTGTTTGATAAGCCATGCAAGTGTGTTCTTGACTTTTGCAGGTCATGATTGGACTTGCACAATCTTTTGAGATGCTGACAGTCTAACTGTAGGACAGATATGTAAAAATGCAGGGATATTTATTTATTTATTTTTTGTATTTGTGGAATTATTACACATACACCAGAAGGCACAAATGCAAATCTTAAAGACAGCCTTGTGTTTCCAAAAGCTTAAGTTGTAAATTAAACTAATTTTATTTCATACTCTGAGAGAACTTTGTTGTATTATTATGGGGTGCTGTTTGTAAAGTTACACTGTCAAATATTACAGCAATGTTTTGGGTTATTTAGCCTGTCATAAAAGGGGAAAAATAGAGGTTAATTTTTAAAGTCATAATTTCACAATGTCATTCATACATTTATAAATGTCCCAGTTTCAAAATAAACATTTTTGTTTAAAGGTGTATTTAGTTTAAAGTTATACTAAACTTTTAAATATTGGTCTATAATATTCCCAAACTAAATATTTAACTTGCAAATTAAATATTTATTCTCCAAATTAAGTATTTAGTTTACAAACCATTTTATATCCAAACTAAAAATTTAGTCTGGTAATATAGGGCAACATTTAAAGGTTTAATATACCTTTAAACTAAATATACATTTAGTTTAAAGGTATATTTAGGTTATACCTTTATATCAAATATTTAATTTCTAAACAAAATTTTTAGTTTGGACCTAAATATTACGCTAACTATTTGCAAGTATTCAGTTTGTAAACAAAATATATAACTTGGAACTGTGACATTCATAAATGTATGAATAACATGGTGACTTTGAAAAATGAACCCCCATTCTTTTTATCTTACGACAGGCTAAATAAACCAAAATACCACCGTTAATAATTTTGACAGTGTACATTTACAAACGACCAATATTTTATATCAAAAGAGACTGTGTTTCACTGTAAAGTTGTGTTCAACTGGGTTTTCGGGGTGTCCTTAAAGGCAGCAGCGGCCCAGACGTGGCCGTGGTGCAGCTGCTGCGTTGCGTTCAAGTGACGCAGCGTCCCGTCTGGAGGCAGGTAGGGGAGGGCGAAGTTTCACTCTGCATAGCTGCCCGAGCACTGGCTGCTGCCGGGAACACAACAATGGCGACTCCCAGTCCGAACAGCAACTCCACAGGCTCCGGCAACATTCTGGGGGCCACGTCGCACCACCTTCACCAACAGACCCAGAGCAGCAGCATGCAAGGTAGGCGCCGACGGCTTCTCTCTCAATATTCTACCATGTCCGACGGAGGCGTCCAAGTTAGTCGGAAAATATAGCTTGTTGCTTCCCAGAAGCTAAAAACCCTACCGCGGTCAGTTAAGACCATGTACGTTCGTTTCCATTTCCGGTTAGAACTTTCAAAATAAAGGACGCATAAATAGGTTTTGTCCGGAGACATTTTCACTCGCTGTAAGTATATTACTTTTCAGAGTAGGTGACTATTAGTACTTTTAAGTTACATGTTTTATCATTTCTCTTATATTGTATTATGACGCACCATTGCAATGTCAAACAACAAAATATGGAATTGATGTCGGACTGTAAAGTAGGCATGGGCTGGGAAACCTACTAAACTTATTAACAGGAGTTAATTCCGTAATAAAAAATAATAATAATATTGTACATGAAATTATTAACTGTAAAACTGTACAATATGTATAGCAAATCTCTGTTGTAATATTAATGTGTTCACTGCGAAAAACTAAAGAAAAATTGAGTTTGGAGATAACATTTAGCATGCTGTGATATTTCAGATGCCGTGCATTCAAACTCCTTTTGTTAGTTATATATTTGGCCACTTGGGTGGACTTTTAGTGTACTTTATCTCCAACTATGAATTGTTTTAAGATGAGGAGGCGGATGCTCAGGTAGAGAGAAGAATGCAGAATACCATCACCTTAATATTTTACTAGTGTCACTTCCCTAGTGTCATGTTTACTTAAGATATTGCAGCACAAAATGAGTATATTGCATTATTTTAATAGCTATTGAAATACGTAAATCGATTTATGCTAAAAAAAAAAGAAAAGAAAAGAAAGTTGAACACTGTGTATATACGTGTTATAAAATTCTGTAACAACATTTTCTTAGTTATACGGTGAAAATTTCATATCAGCCCATGCCTATTGCAGAGTTACCTCTTTGACTGCCGAGAGAAACGTCCAAGCAGAAACATAAAAATCTGCTAATGTGGTTCAGTTAGGCTTGACTTTCTTTCTCTCATTGAGAACGAATGGCGTCAGCGCGGGCTTTTATTTCGAAGGTCTAATAGCTTAACTTCCGTTTATGCTCCGGCTAATTGGGTTAGCTTGAAGTAGCTCAAAGACTACGCTGCTACTGTGTTAGCTACTAGTGCCGAAGGTTTAGCTGAGGACAGTCTAATGTTTCTACACCACAAGACATATCTACATTATAGTGTTAATATTAGAAACTTAGCCCTGTTATGGCGTTACGTCCAATGTTATTAGCACACGGTTGCTACAACAAGCATAAGGCCCTAGTGTGAAATTTATTTTGTCTCCCTAGCCAGGTCAACCTGACATTACAGCCCTGACAGGGGCCAAGTGTTACATCCAGGGTTGGCAAATACTCAACTTGGGGCTCGTAGTTATTTTTCGCGGAGTCATAATTCATGAATTAAATGCTACAGGTCCGAGTCGTCACGGAAGACTTCAGGCTGTTTGTGTTGCTAACGCTAGTTGGGTTATCGGGTAGTAAAATGTGCAAAGACAGATTACATTATGACTGTTCTCTTAACAAAACCGTGTATTGTTGTTTGTTGGCGTTCTTTGCTGCTAGTTCTTCAAATGTTTAGTAGTTTTAGACTCGGTTTAGCTCATGAGCTAGCACAAGTTAGCACACAAGTTCCATTATCGGACAGGAAGCAAAGCCATGGTTTGGTGCTAGCTAAAAACTAGCAAGCTAGTCTCCATTTGTTTTGTCAGTGTTGGCTAGTTATCACAATATCACTGACAAATAGAGTTAAATTATGAAGTGTACCCATATTGAATATAAACATAGCTGTTATTAATTTTATGTTTGTACCGATTGGTTTAACTCATTCAGACAAGGAACTCTAAAAAGTACAGATTTGTATGTATTGTGGATTTTCCCCTGATGCACACAGGATATGGATTACACATACAACCCCACTAATATGTGGCTAAATGTCTCTTAGCAGTTTCACCTCGATCACACACATTTTGTAGGCATCAGCAAGCTTCTGGCCTAATCCTGGCTTGATACATACAACCAATCAGAGTAGCTCAGCTCTCTGACATGTTTTATAGTGGGACTGAAACCTGGGAAATCCTGCAAGGTAAAGACAATGGAGGACAAACTTACTGCCGTCATCAGCACAGGGGTGCCCGATGACGACGTTCTCTTGCTTTATTCAATAAATAAAGCCAAGCCGCTCTCTCGATTGCATCTGCCATTACACAAGAGACCGGCAAAGAAAAAGAACAGGGCAGCTTCTCCCAATGCACATCTGTCCACTCTTTTCTCAGGCGCGCGTCCAGAGCGTTTTTGATGCTCTACACCCGAATCTGAAAGTGCATAAGTGTCTGAGTCGAAGCGTTGGATGGCTTTTGACGCTCAAATCGTGTTCGGTCTGAAGGCAGCACATGGAAAGCACACACGGACAAAAGAGAGCAATTTGGCTATACTTCATTTAGTCTTCCTGCTGTCTGCTGTACGTTTCTTTAAGCAGTAGGCTTAATGAACATGGTTTCATAGTGAATGTTTCTATTCCAAAATATTTTTCGTTTTGCATAGCCTTAAGCTAAAACAAAGAAGAACTCTTCTGCTACACGCTTGACATACTCTCCCCTTCTTATCAAGGCTCAGTTCCCTCTGCAGTCCCAGTGTCTCTCTTGCTTGATAAATCAGCAGCCGTCAGGTTCAGCGCTTTTAACTGTGAGGGAACATGGTACCTAACGCTGGTCAAGTCGTAATTCTGACTTATCATCAGCTGAAGAGGAGTCCACCCTCAGTATTAGTATCACTTATTCAAAGACGTGGGTGAATTTCTATACATTTGAGCCTGAATTTCTACCCTGTGTGACAGAGAAAATCCACAATAAATGGAAACTTGTGTATCTAATTAGTGTAAAAAAAAATCAATTAAGCCTTTGGTTGCAGAATCATTGAACACTGTACAAAGACCAGTTCAACTAAATCATTTAAAGCTGAAAAAATCAGTTGTATCCATGCCCTTCATGAGTCCATGCAAGTCTCTGACCAGAATAAGTCCTTACATTAAAATAAGCTCTGCAGAGGAGCTCAGGTAGATCCCTGTCCGATAATGGATGTGTTGATGGTAGCTGCTCGCGACACACAGTTCGCCTCCGATCACCTCATGCATGTGATCCTGTGTCCAGTGATGAACAGATCTAAGTTGCATGTCCTTGCTCTGTGACAGATGTCTAGCATGAAATCTTTTATCTAAACCTTACAGAAACCAACACCTGCTGGAGATGTCAGAATGAAACAGGTATTCTCTTTTATTTTCCAAGGATTTAGCCTTTTTGCTGGTAGCAGATGTGTGTTTGTCTTTTGTTTTGGTCGGCCGTTTCTTGGCCAAGACAACCCTTCAACTTTTCCTCATCCATCCTCTCTCATTCATTGACTCTTCTTTTTTTCGTTGTTGTTTGAAAATCTTTTGAAAAACCTGGATAAGTATGGAAAAAATGTATCGAGTGGAAAAGTGTTTGTGTTTCCAGACATTCATGTATTCCTTTCTTGTCCTTCCGTCTTTCCAGCTCTTTTTAAAATCCTTTCCTCCTCACTTTCTTCACTGTGTATTCCCTTTCTTGTTCATTCCTTTTCCAAAGATTTCCAAACATCTGCCATCATTACCGAATCCATCATGGCCGATAACAGAAAGAAGGAAAGCTCATGGCAATAAAACGGAGTAACTTTGATGTAATATGTGCAGCCTTCCTGGTGTCTGGTGAAACAGGCCAGTGTTCAGTGACCTTACATCCCCAAGGCGGTTATAAACTGACCTCCTGTGGCAGATGGCTCCTTTTTGTACCTGAAAAGGCCGGGTGGGGAAATATGAAATTGTGATAGAACAGCTCATTTTATTTTTAAAACACCTTCTTTGTGCTTTTGTGCTTCCTCTGGCATCACCTCACTGATACTGAATATCAGAGAACGGAGTCTTCTCTCTCCCATCTCCGCTTTCACGCCAGAGAATGTAGCAGTTCAACCCGTCAGTGCTTAGGTGTGTTGATTGGCCACCAGGCAGAGCTGGTCTAGCTGAAAAACACCTGATCCTCGTGGGCGTACCTTTAATTAATGCTAACTGGCCACCAGAATTCATTACTGTAGAGCACAAGACATCCGTTTTACTTCTCTAGCTGTAGCAGGTCCAAATATAGTCACCGTCCCAAACAGAGAAGAAATGGTGGATTTGGATTAGACAGCATAACCAGCAGTTGATGGTGTGGGAACCAGCAGATACATGTGGTTTGATATGAAGCCATGTTTTATGGAGCATCTCCTGGGAATGTTTCATATGACTACCAGCTTCATGCAAACCCGCTCCATTGGCTGGTAGTGCATCTACCAGGCATCCTCTGAGTACTAAGTTGTGTTTGACAGAACCACTGTACAGCGTATGATACTGCAGTTCAGGTTTTATTAAACTAGTGCTCATCAGATGGAGTCCAGACTTAGCAAAGACCCGTAAACAGCCCTTTAGGATAGCATCGATAGGAAGCTGCAGGCAGATGTTTAATTTCTTGCAGTTAGCAGCTAACAGTTAGCCAGTGGCTAACTCTGTGCTTACAAATCACAAGTGTTTCATGTCTCTAAGTATCTTTTTTTTTTCTACAAAGCACTGTAAATGCTGCCAGATGAAGCATTTAAATGTGGCAGGACTTCTTCAGCGCTTAAGGCTCTCGGTCTTCGGCTGACATTTGAAGTTTAGGTGAAACGGAGAAAAGATAACAATGACCCAGATACTGTTGTGAATTCCTGCGCAGACAGTGGTAATGAACATCCAAACAGCAGACCTCTGTGCTTTTGCTTTAAGTATTTCTGGATATCCAGTCTACAGGCTTACATGAACATAAAAACTGAATTTTTAGAGTTTTTCTTACTAAAAACCCAGTCTGGATGTGGATAGGAGGTGCAACCAGAGGTAAACAGCACAGAATACTGTTACGTTTCTAAAATATTCCGATATATGTGTCTGTGTAGACCACAGATAAAGAGTCTCAGACAATGTGTTGAGCTGGGAAGCACCCATTTAGACTCAGACTCAAGGAACCGAGTAGCACTTCAGATAGATTTAATTTTGTCTAGAAATGGGGCTTTTTCATTTCATGCCAGGAGGTGTTACAGCTTCAGTGAGTTAGGGTCATCTGCCAGGGGATGGGTTTTCTATCTTATTTTAATTGTTAGCAAAGGAATAAGAAAGTTGGGATGCCACTGAACCAAACAAATCTAGAATCATTGTCACACATTTTGTTTTTGGTCTGAACCTGACAAAAAAAAAAAAATCTAAAGTAGAACCGGTCCTTGTTCCTCTTATGTCCATGGCCATGTGGTAACCTGCCCTGTGTTCCACTCCCAGCACCAAGATTTTCTGAGATGTCACGTCTGAAAATCAACCCTCTTGCACTAAAATCGGCCCTGAGAAAATGTAGTAAAAGCTGCTTTTTTTTCTTTACTTCAGGGTTTCAGATAAGCCTGTCTGGAGTGCCCCAAAGTAAGCATTAGACCTTTGCTTAAAGCACACGGACCTCTACTCCTTGTTGGTGCACATCAGTAGTCTAAAGTGGTTTCTGTCCCACGATGAGCCATCCTCAGGATTAGATACGGCTCACTGATCTGTACTGATACTGACGCCCAGAACGGGTTTAGACGGGACCGCTGTATTCTACTGAAAGAGCCTGTTTGGTGTTCTGGGTAGTCTGTCCACTGTCCTCAGCTCTTAACTCTGACATGAATCCAGCCACGGAACATTCCTTTGCACTGGGGCTTCAAGGTTAAGGCATCCGTTTGCACTGGAGCTGGTTGGACAAGGCATGGCAAAGAGGACCCAGCTCTTAACTTCAGCACCTTTAACATAAACCCTGACACAGGTGGCAGTAAATCCACCTGGATCCATTCGGCTCCATCGGCCGAGTCAACCTCAAACGTTTCTTCCTTGATTCGGACCAAAGTGCTGATTGAGTGGTGGGGACACTTTGATGATAACCAAAGGGAACTGGTGGGGTTCTTACTTATTCTACCTGAACTGGGATTTCACTGAGCTTTTCACTGCACCTCAGTCTTTTCTAATAACATGACCTCGTCCTGCATGCCATTTGTTTGAAAGCATCCAGCTTTTCACAAAAAGCTTGTGGACATCGGGAAACTCTGTGTGAGCAGACTCTTTGCTTTCGTTCCATGATGCATTTCATTGTTCTAGCGAGCTTACGAGGAGCTTTAGATAACCCCAAAGCTTCATTCCACTTTATGGTGCTCATTGGGCGTATTTTTTGGGCTTATCTGAAGTGTGTTACTGAGTCGACATATTCTGTCGCACTCTGTGTACAGGTACATCTTAATACTTTAGAATATCCTCAAACAGTTCATTTATTTCAGTTATTCAGACGTGAAACTCATGTACTTCATACATTCATTATATGTCATGTAATGTAATAATTTAGTTCTGTTTATTTATATGAAATATTATATATATATATATATATATATATATATATCTATATATATATATATATATATATATCTATATATATATATATATCTATATATATATATATATATATATATATATATATATATATAATAGCTCAGTTAATGAAAAGCAAAATTTATGTTTCTCAGAAAAATTTGAATATTGCAAAAGATGGATTAAAAAAAAGGTAAGTTATCTTATGACCCACAAAGATATGAGTAAGACTGCTGACCTGTCATCAGCCATCACAGGAGCAAATTAAGCCACTGCGATTAAAAACGCTGCCTGTTCAAAGGGCTAAATCCAAGTATGTTAATGGTAAGTTGAGTGGAAGGACAAAAGTGTGGTAGAAAAAGGTGCACAAGCAACAGTAATTGCAGCCTTGGGAGGTTCTTTCAATAGTTTGATGGCTTTCCACAAGGTGTGGACTGCAGCTGGAGTCAGGGCTTCAGGAGCCACCACACACCCAGCATGTGGGGCAACAGCTGTCCCATTCCTTGTGTTAAACCACTCCTGAACTAAAAAATCTTTTTTCATCGATCTTGTGTAACATTCAAACTTTCTGAGAAACGTATTGTGGGGTTTTCATTAGCTGCAAGTGATAATCACCAAAAATGAATAGAAATAAACACTTCAGGCAATCCACCCTGTGTATAATGATGAGTTTCATGTATGAAGTAAATCACTGAGTTGTATTGTAATGTATTGAGATGGATCTGCACAGCCTGTCGGCATCATCTGGGTGACGTGACGTGTGGCGTGCATGCTGTGGCAATCCGGATGTGTTTCTCTCTCTCTGCCTACTAGGTAAACGTAAAGCTCTGAAGCTAAATTTCGCCAACCCTCCGGTGAAACCCACCGCCAGGCTCCCGCTTCAGCCCACGGCTCCTTCCTTCCAGAATCCTCACATGTGAGTAACGGCGGTCAGGGCGGGAGGGCATGGGTGGCGATGGCACAGCTCCTTTTTAAACGACGCCGTGACAGAGGGCGCTCTAGCTGTGGCTTCTGTACTCATGCTAATCTAAGTCTTAGAAATTTACTGAAAGAAAAACAGAAGGTTACTGTAAACATTTTTACGGTGCACGGCCAATATTCAGAATAACATAGTATTCAGGGTTGGAAAAGAAAGTTTTTTAATGCTGTCTGACATGAAAGGTGGACAGCAGTGTGTCCTGTTCAAAAGGTTTTCTGAAGACCCTTTCTAATTCTTTTGTAAATGGCCAGACTAATACAAAGGATTTGTAAGTATCATGTTCTTTTAGCAGTTTTTGCTCACAAAGTGGTTTCAGGGCTGAATTATACTGGATGCTTCCTGTTTCCACCAACAAAGCCATGACTCTAGGCCATAAAAATGTAAGGTACCAGCTCCTAGCTCGGACAGATTAAAGAACATTTTCCCTCAAGCGGTGGGATCGTGGAGAACACCTGATTCAAATAGTCAATGTTCTGCTTAAAGATGGCTTCTTCTCAGCTGCCTTTACCCAAAATTTATAAATTCAGAGTGCAGCTCAGCTTATAAAAACACTGACAAGTCTTTCGTCACCAGCTGGTGTTTATAAATTCAGTTTGAAACTGTGTTTGCAGCACTGTTTAGAAAAACAGGCCAGAAAGGCTGGTTGGGATCGTAAAGAGCATTCACCAACTCAGCGGGTGTTCAAAACCAAGTTTTATAAAGGAAGCTGGTGACTTTACATTAAAGCAAATGCTGTCACCGTGTACCGAGATCCACTGTGGAAATTCAGATCACAACCTAGAGAGGATCGAACATTTGATGGAAAAGATGTTTTTAGGGACTTAAGGATTTGGCTCCAAGCTGTGTCTCTGGATGTTGAAACTAAACCAGCTCTTTGCTGTTTGCATTGAGGAGCTTAGTGCAACTCAAGCACCGATCCTGGTCTAGCACTGGAACCTGGATCAGACCCAAATACAAACCTCAACACAGGTTTTGGAGATGCGTCTTCTCTTTTCTGAAGTTTCCCTAGATATAGGTGCCCAATACTTCAATCATAACAGTCTTGGCATGGTGAAGATTTTTTATGTTTTTTTTTTGTCATCAGCTGAGAGCACACATGGGTGAATTCCTTAAATTCATGTTTAATTTTTTTTTTCTCTTTCTGTAATTTCTTCCTCATTTCTTGTCCTCTGGCCTCTTTCCTTACCTTTTCCCTGCACGCCGCCTAATCTTACCTCCTTCCTCTGTTCCTGGGCTCTGTAGAGAGCGCCTGCGGACACACAGCATCGAGTCGTCCGGGAAGCTCAAGATCTCCCCAGAGCAGCACTGCGACTTTACCGCAGAGGACCTGAGGGACCTCGGGGAGATCGGCCGCGGGGCGTACGGCTCCGTCAACAAGATGGTCCATAAACCGACGGGCCAGATTATGGCTGTCAAGGTGACACGCTGACAAAGATACAGAAAGTTATCCTTATGAAGATGCCATGTGATCTCGACTCTTTCGTTTGCATAATTGACCTCGTGAGGCAGGCTTGTTTGATCTCTGTTATGTTCTCCTCAGAGGATCCGCTCCACTGTGGACGAGAAGGAGCAGAAGCAGCTGCTGATGGATCTCGACGTGGTGATGAGGAGTAGTGACTGTGTCTACATCGTCCAGTTCTACGGCGCCCTCTTCAGAGAGGTCCAGAAGACTCAGCATGATCTCAATATACAAGCGTTCTGTTTTTTCTTTACCTAACAGTGTTCTGCTGGTATTTTCTGCTGATGTAAAATATCTCCTTTCTTTTCCCCCTTTTTGTTGCAGGGCGACTGTTGGATTTGTATGGAGCTTATGTCTACCTCATTAGACAAATTCTACAAATATGTATATTGCGTATTAGATGACGTCATTCCAGAGGAAATATTAGGCAAAATAACATTAGCTGTAAGCAGCCATGTCTTGTTTTGATCCTTAGACTTTACATAAATCAGTTCAAGAAGCACCTGAAACTGACCTGATGGTTTTGTTCTATTTCTATTTTTTTTTAACAGACCGTTAAAGCACTGAATCACTTAAAAGAAAACTTGAAAATAATCCACAGAGGTAAGAGTGTAATTTTCTCCGCGGTGGTAATTTCTTTCTTTCTTTTTGCCTCGGTGGCTGTGCGTTGTGTTTGCTAACAAATTGTCTTAATTTTTCGTATCTTTGCAGACATCAAACCTTCCAACATTCTAATGGACAGAAGGGGAAATATCAAACTATGTGACTTCGGCATCAGCGGCCAGCTGGTGGACTCCATAGCCAAGACTAGAGATGCGGGCTGCAGGCCTTACATGGCAGTAAGTGTTTATCACTTAAGTCGCAACTTATGTCTGAAGGCCAGCCGGGCCTACAAGTCCGTGGAGAAACCCTGGTTCATAATGACAAAGTTAAAGTAAGCCTATAAACAAAAGCAAACACTTGAACATAATGGATGGGTAAGTATTTTCAACCGTTGCTGGGACACATCTGATTCCCACTGAGGGTCTTTGGGATGCTTACCTTGGCTATACGTGACCTGCAATGGATCTGCCACGGCCCCCGCATTATTTGGTGATATGCGGTACAGCTCCAAGCGTTATGGCTGGACGAGAACCGCTTCACCTGGCTGACACATGCTGTGAAGCATGGTTGGGGAAAGATATCGCAATATCTAGTATGGTTTTTAGCACCTGGATGCGGACAACTGGTTTGCATACAGGATATGATAACAGCAGCCAAATATGGAGCGATTCTTCAGAGAAACATGCTTCTGAGTGCTCTGGATTGTAGACTAAAGAGACAAAAGATTCACTTCAGTTGTTCTGAATCATTAAATAGTTCTGACCAATACCTTCATTTCTGCTGCTGAGAAGATCTTTTTGGAGCTCACTGGTTGAGGGGACATTTTTCAATAAAACACCCACAAGTTGTGCTTTGGCTTACACGGGGCACAGATCTACAATAGAGGTTCTGTTTGGGTGTGATGGGCTGCATGGTGGAGCAGTGGGTAGCACTGTTGCCTTGCAGCAAGAAGGTCTGGGGGCTTTCTGCATGGAGTTTGCATGTTCTCTCTGTGCATGGATGGCTTTTCTCCAGATACTCCGGCTACCTCCCACAGTCCAAAAAACATGAGTTTTTCGGTCTCTTTAAATTGCTGGAATGAATGAGAGGACGTGTGCGTGGTGGTTTGTCCCGTGTGCCTCTGTGTTGTCCTGTGATGGATTGGCAACCTGTCCTGGGCGCACCCCGCCTCTCCCCTAATGATAGGCACCCAGTGGGTGTAGACAATAAATGGATGGGTGTGAACGATGGTAATTGACAGACCTTTTTGAGAAACCAGCAGACTTTCTTAAATACATAGATGCCTGTCATGATGATACATTTTGCTGGATTTAGCGATTCTCTGGCTCTCTCATGTTTAACTTTAACTGTACTTAAACCTTTTGTTATCCAGTCTCAGAGACAGGAAAGGGAAATACTAGAGGGGAAAAATGCAAGCGTGATTCAAATTTATTGTGTGATTAATTCACTCATTGCTTATTGCAACAGGCCTAAATACAGACAAACAGTCATGAAATCTGACTCTGAAACTAAATACATTTAAATTTGTTTGTTTTATTGCATTGCAAAGATTAAATAATAGGAACACATATGATAAACTTTAGTTAAGACCAGGGAAACTATGAAAACAAGCTTAAGCGAAGTCTGTTCATGTTCAGAATAAGCCCTATGAATCCTAGAATCCAGGATAAAGGATCAGATCTGCACATTTAAAGGAACAATAAGAAATAATGACACCTAGTGGTGAAATTCGGAACAACACATACACAATGCCTTTCACAGAGACCCCCTCTTTTTACACAAGGGATCTCTTGTCGGTGGGAAACTCCTCTGAATTTTCACTTCCAGGATAGGTATATGGTGTTTTATTCTGTTCCATTTCTGGTCCGCTTCTCTTATGTTATGCTATGTTCTGTTTTGGGAACCCTGGGAACTCTCATTTTATTGGCTGAGGAACCAGGAAGTAAACACGGGCTACACTCTCAGCTGAAGTAGTTCTGGATCGCTCCTCTGCGTTTGAAAGGAGAAAAACTTGACTAAGCTATTGTTTATGGAGAGGACCCCATGTTTATACAGAATGTTATTTCCATCCCGGGTGACAAACGAGAATGATTTAGGCTTGATTTTACAGTAAATATCTTACTTATTGCTCCTTTAAACAAAATTCTCTTCTGGTGAGGGGTGGAAAATGTCAAAAACATGATTGCTTTGTTTGTTACTTATAATTGTAGATTAATAGTTTTTAATTTAGAACTGATCTACTGTTAAAATATTATAGAAGACCTTCCAACAAAAGGCCAGTACAAGACTGTCCTTGATTTAATTTGTTGTGGTTAAATGTTGCAGACTAATCTGGTGTTTTTTTGTGTGTGTTCTCTTTCCAGCCTGAAAGGATAGACCCCAGTGCTTCCAGGCAGGGCTACGATGTCCGATCTGACGTTTGGAGCTTGGGAATCACTCTGGTAACCAATAAGATCTCCAGGTTTAATGTTAAAACATTATGCAAATGAGGCCAGCATGGATTGTTAATAAGTGAAGCCCTGTTTTGTTTTTGTTCCCAGTATGAGTTAGCCACAGGAAGATTTCCTTACCCCAAGTGGAATAGTGTTTTTGATCAGCTGACACAAGTGGTGAAAGGAGAGCCTCCGCAGCTCAGCAACTCAGAGGAGAGGCAGTTCTCCCCCAAGTTCACCAACTTTGTTAATCTATGGTAGGTGTCAGTGCAGGGGAAAGATTTCCCCCGAGCAAAAGTTAGATGCTGATGATTTTAGGTTCAGGTTTTCCTCTGAAATGCCTCGCATTTCTACCCCCACCACTTCATTTTGTTTAATTTTTTTGGATCTGAAGTCTCACCTGAACTCTGTTTACATCGATTTGTAATCCCGTCTTTTTCTGTGCAGCCTTACAAAAGATGAATCAAAGAGGCCAAAGTACAAGGAGCTTCTGGTGAGTTGCCTTTCATTGTCTGTTTATATAAGAGGTGGATTGAAGTAATTTGTTCATAAATAAAAATGTGCTCAGTATAATAGTAAACTGACCTAAACTGGAAGAGGACTCGTTTCCTGCATTCTTAATGTAATACATGTAGTTCAACTTTTTCATATTTAAAAGCTTCACTAAATGTTTTGTGAAAGTTCATTTTGTCATTGTGTCAGAAGTGCCCACAAAAAATAAATAAATAAAACTGCTAAAGATCTGGTTTTAAATCTAGTTTAAAGTTAAATGGGAATATTTTCAACCATAAACTCATGCAGAGGAATTTGCAAATTCTACTTAATGGTTAATTTGATTTGAAACACATTGATACAATATATAGAGCATTACTGCTGACTTTTTTATTTTGGTAAAAGAGGTGTTGCAGCATTTCTGGTTGGAATCGTACAGTGTAGACATACATTTATCAAATTTCTTTTCCCAAAAAAACAGAAGAACTATCCAAAATACTGTAAATGGGGCACACAAATACTTGGATTGCTTATAACTGAGTTTGTCTACGAGTTAATATCACAGATTAATTTTTATGTTAGGTAAAAGTTTGAACCTGCATTTCTATTTGCATATAGGCTATATTTAACCTAAATGTTGCCAACTTAACAAAAAACAATGACCTATAAATCAAGATGAAGCTTGTGTTATCTCCCCAGAAACACCCGTTTATCCTGATCTACGAGGAGCGCTTTGTGGATGTCGCCAGCTACGTGTGCCGCATCCTGGATCAGATCCCCGCCTCGCCCATCTCTCCTATGTACGTTGACTGATGCCAAGAGCCGTGTGCCGGGTGGGGTCCCTTAACACGCAGCGGGCGGTTCCCTAAGCTTTGTGATGCAACGCTAGTCGTCTTAGCCTTCAGTTACGTAGGATCACCTGTTTGTTCACATTTTCCAAAGAACAAAGGAATTAAATCAAGCTTTCCAGTGCAATGCAGATGAATATCAAACAAAAGAAACCTTTCCCGCTTGTTTTAGGATTCTGAAATGTTATCTTCCATCTTACAGCAGAAAAACTTGAAGCAGTATCTTTGTCTTAGTAAGGCGCAATGCATCTTTTATATGACACAAAGAATAGAGTATACATACATGGAACATATATATATATATTTGAACTTGTTCACAAAAATCTACCAAATTAATTTGTGTGGAGTTTATGATGTATGAACAAAATAGCAACCTAATGGATTGTACATTGTATGCATATTTGTCTTTGCTTCTAAAATGATGACTTGTATAGATAAATCCTGATAGACCTACTTTCTAAAATCATACACACTTTCACACGTTTTTGCTGTGAGTACGGTGACACAGTAAATGGACGGGTCTGCAAAAGTTTTTCTTTTTTTCTGAAAGCTTATGGTAGCATGGCTTTACTGTTTTGTTGTTGTTGTTTTTTTTTTGTTTTTTTTCATATTTGCAATGTGCAATCCCTGACAGCTTCTCTTATTACATCATTTGGAAAGTTTTAACTTCTTACACCTACTGCAGTGCTGGCCTCAGTATGAGCTTTGTCCTTTTTTGACTCGCATAACTAGGTTTCCCCTTTCCAGAAGATAATTTTCAGTGAACAGTTCTCTATTAATGCTAACCACTCAAAACCAGTCGTTCACAGTGAGCCAAGCTGAGACACCAAAAACAACATTGGTATACAAGAAACAAACCAAAAACAGGGGAAATTCCCTTGAGAAAGACTTGCATGTAAGATGAATTGAACCAATGTTGAAATTCTGAGCCGTCTACGATGTTAATCCAGTCATCCCAACGTGTTGGTAAATGCTATTTTTGCGTGAACCCCAAACTAAAAGTTGATGCAAGATTAGAATTGTAGATTTGTTACATGTAACACAGTTGATCTTTGGATACTTAATTTTTATATATATATATATATATATATATATATATATATATATATATATATATATATATATATATATATATATATATATATATATATATATAAAATATTTGATGGATGTGTCCTGTAGTTATTACTTTTACCCAAAGAAGCTTTAATTTGACCCAACAAATTTTAAAGAAAGGGTTAAAAGCTTGCTTTTACTGAAAGGTTTAATATGTTGCTGACATGTGGACACTCAATACATCCATTAATAAACTAAACCTACCAAAAGATATTAGATTGCCTTTATTGCTTGCATCTATTATATCATTTCTTTCTCTTTGTGTTCTTTTTGGAAGACAGATTCACTGATGCTTCCATCTTAGCTAAATACCAGACAAAGAAGAAAGTATGTTTATTTACTACTTCAATATAACACAATTGTTGTGACAAATGAAAATAATCTGGATCAGTTACGCTTTCCTTTATTTTGTTACAGTGAGCTAACCTTGACAAATGCAAATTCTAGCTAACGCACAGATTCTAGCTAATGGCGCGTTAGCTAAAGATGTCATATCTAACAGAGGAATACATTTTATAGTCGCGGGTAGTTTGTGTTTTCCTAATTTAGCAGAAATCATGTAATATTACACGTTTGTTAGACCACAAATTATGTTCTGCACACAATATTATTATATTCGAAAATGTCAAGAAGCTTGTTGTAGAAGAAGGGAGTTCTAGCTAACGGTACATCTAGGCTTGGTTGCATCTAAAGCTAAGCAATGTTTTCAAATGGCTATTAAATTTGTTTTGCTAATCCAAAAAGACCTAATAGTAATCTGAAGATCATACAAGGTTATATTTGAGATTAATGCTCACATTGCTTCCCAACCTGAAAAGCTTTTAAACATTTTCAACAGCTGTTTTCTGAAACGGGAAGATGCTTAGTTTTGTGACAAAAAAAAAAAAAAATGCTGGCACACACAATCAAACTGTAACTCATCCGATGCTACATTGCCTGATGTAAAGTAACCTTAGGATGTTGTTTTCACTGATGTAAATAGACATGTATATAGCCACCCTAACCTGCTGTTCTTGGCAGGTTCTGTTCAAAGGTTATGGCTCATTCCTAAACATGGTCATCAAGTCAGACGAGGAGAGGAAAGTTAGGTTACCATATTGAGTATGAATGAGTGTTTTTATTTTTTTTCTCCACACCAGTCTGTCTTATCACTGTACAGTCAAACTCACCCATAATGATCACAGGTCCTCCGTGCTGACACATACAGGCATTCAGTAGTTACTACTTTTTTATATGTTCCGACATCTTCCGTCAAAAAAAAAAAAAAAAAAGCGATGCAATAACGGTAAAATGCTACTAAACTCATGCTATCAGCTTCCGTACCATAACAGCCAAGAGGAGGACAATCTCTCCTCACTCAGAGTCCTGCTCTCAGACCCCTCAGGTCCCCCTGGAGCCGGCCTGTTCTGTGATTTGGCATGTGTCTGGGCTGAACTTATCACATATTTCTTCATCAGCTGACATGTTTGAGCCAAATGTGTCACAGTATCCTAAACCAGGTTGGACTATGGAGACCCAAATTTGGCATTCTGGGGCAGATTAAGGGGAAGCGACAATTTTGAGATAACCGGAGCTCACTTTAGCAGAGCTTGATTGTTTCAGATGAGCTCTCAGCCTCTAAATGGAGGAAGAACAGTCAGACCTCATGGAGTTAGCTGCTTAACAACACTTGTTGTACTTCATGCAATGTTGCGGTGACCCTTCTTGCAATACATTTTTAATGTTTAGAAGAAACATGTCTTCAATAAAATAGCTCTTGTTCTCATTGTGTTTCAAACGTGTGGCGCCTATTGGATTCATCACCAGAACAGGTACTGCACAAAATGTCTTTGGAAACGTAATTATTGCCTGTGCAAATTCTCAGTTATCCGGGTCATCGCAACAGCAAACAGGCTTAAATCGGAGGCAACCGGACTTTCGTTCAGGTCTTTCTGAAAACGTGTCGACACCTATGCAGGGATCTTATTATGCTGTATTTCCTAAAAGCAGATGAGTGCTGCCGTTGTGCAAATCCCTTACCAAAAAAGCTTTACGCCATTTTTTATTTTTTTTTAACCATTGTCCCACTGTTCTCGTAAGCTGCAGCTCAAATGTAGAAATAAAGCTTCTGTGTTTGGGTTTATATGGGCCTCTACAGCCATTAGCTGTCATGCTTCCCATGATGTGGGTGGACATCAGGTCATGTGTTTTTTTAGCAACAGTGAAATGTCATATTTGTGGCCTGTTCAGGGATGTAAAAACCATCAGAAAAAAAAATCTGTTTGCAAGAAATTCTTGTCAGCCCTGTATTTTTTGTCTCCATCTGAAATGGAAAAATGGTGCAGACTCCACAGCGAGCCAGCAGATGGCGCTCTTTTGTCTGTAGACAGTTACTGCCTCTCCGCTTGTGTCATGGGATTTCGCTTCCAGGAAGTTCACTTATCACTGGTGAACAGGAGTCTCCAGGGTACATGTTGTATAAATTGCAGTTTACTACAAAGTTCATATTAGAATATAAGATAATATTAAGGGCTGTGAATATCATGATGTATGTTGGCAAGGGTTACAATAAAGGTTCCCATGGAAAAGACTGAAAGTGTGTTCTTTGCGCTGCTCGAACACAAATAAAGACAACTACAAACACTTAGTTGTGATAATTTTATTGCTCATCTTTTAGCTGTATACAAAAATTAATCCAGAATACTTCTTTTTTTTTTTTTTCAATAGGCAAAAGGCAATTTGGTGACCAAGCAACATGGAAGCGTCTGTCAGATGTAATATTTTTTTTTTCAGTTTTTGCTTTCTGACCATGAGAAGAATAATTGCAAATAAGGCCAGATGGCTTAAAAAGATCGGAAAACATACTTTAAACAGTGAAATCAGTTTTGATATGATGGAATCAAACCGTGTAACCCATTAAACACTTCGTTTAACAGGATAAAGCGTAAGATGGACAACAATGCAAAGTCAGGCTTGTGTTTACTGAGTAGATAGATGGCCCACTATTGGAGAAGCAATTGCCATATACACATTTTCTGAGCATCAAATGGCTTGGTTCTAAATCTCTTTCATGTCTGCTTCGTATATGAGGTCGGCATTTGTGGTGGCCGCAGTTCAATACCCTTCTTGTGATTAATAAAATGTATTTAAACAGTATTTCAGTATTCAGACAATAAAGGAATATGTTCACAAGTAGACATATGGCTGATTGTTATTGAAATTCAAACCACCAGAAAAGGATATAACTGGAACTTTTTGCCTTTTAATATGCAGGGCAGCCATATTGGATATGATTAAGGGTTTCCATTCCAGTTTTTTTTTATCCAACTTTCAACATGGAAATTCAGATTTTCGGCCCCACCTTTCAAATGTCAGTTAGCGCACCAGTGGTCGACATCTCTGTAATTAAATCTCTTGTTTCTACAGACTTTTATGCAGCTCTGAAGTGGAAGCAGCTCCAGTACAGTTTTTGTTTCATCCATTCGACAAAGACGCACACAGAAAGGGATTGTAGGCTAGTTTTAACCAGGACTACATTCATAAAAGAAGTAGAAATGTCTGAAGTCTTAATTTATCAGAGAATGCTGCTGGTTAAAAATCCAGCCTGTTTTTTTTTTTTTTTTTTTAACCAAAACTAACCAGAATCAAACGTCTTCGATAATACACAGTGATAGTTTTACATTGAGTCACACTGGTCAAAACAAATCGATAATGTGATGGATTAGAGAGCAAAGCTTGCGTTAGCTAATAATACAGAGGGTGACATTGATTGGATTTAACTTTGAATGTTGAATGGAATGGTCTGAGGACAGAAATATCAAATTTTGCACTATTTAAGTCAAGATATCAGAGGGCAATTTAAACCCAAGAATGCTCCATGGCACCCAGAAGCTAATTAGCATAACTTTTATATCCACTAAGGACAACAGAAGCAGCTAGCACAGCTTCACCTTCAAGCCCCAGATCTTTGTGTCTCCAAATGTAGGCCTCCGGGTGAGAACTTACCAAATGTCTAAATCAAGTTTCGAGCCTATAATTTACATCCACATTTAGCCTGGCAAAAACGTTTCTATAATGCCAGAGATCAAATGAATCCACTCCTTGTTAACGCTACAGTAAGCTAGGTGTGACAACCTAAGTCCATTAATAGTTATGACTGGAATTTATGATTCAGACTGAAAAATGTTGCTATTGCAAATGTTCTACGAGTTGTTTCTGTCCTCCAAACGACTTAATATGCCTAATCTTTCCCCTTCAGCCCTCTGCCTGTTACCCACACATTGATATTATAACCATAAGGTCTGGGATGAAATGGTGGTTGATGAAACGGGGGTTTACAGACATTATGACTTACTAGAAATATGTCAAGCTGCATTTTAGTTTCAGTTGTGCAATTTGGTAATATTTTATGATTTCCAAACCTGTGTTATGCTCTCTAGAAGTTTTCAGTTGTTGGAATGGGATATATTATGTTGAAACCAGATTTTTGCATATCTTTTATGAAAAGCGACAGCAATTTCCTTTCATGTGTCTGGCATTAAATAAGACTAAACCTTAGCTGTTTTAGGTGAATTGAGATTAATTGTTTTTATTTGCTAAATGCCAGGATAATGGGATTTTTTTCACAACCATCAAGTTCAGAGGTTCATATACACACAGGTAACAACAAGGTAACAAGGTTACTTTGCCCTCAAACAAGTCCAGATGATGTTATGGGTGTATAAAGGTTTAGATATTTGATTCATGTTTGAGTAAAATGTGGGCACACCTGCATTTTAGGCCAATACCTCAAACGCACTGCTTCATTGTGTGACATCATGGACAAATGCATCAGCCAAAATATCTTGAAGAGAACTTTTGGGCCTCCACAAGTCTAGTTCATTCTCGGGTACCGAGAAGTCCGGATGTCTGAAGTTGCCATGCTCATTTCCTTCAAACAATTGCGTACAGGTATAAACACCATTAGAACGGTATCCCGTTCACCAAAAATATGGGTTCCGTGCTCAAGTGATTAAAGTATGTTTGTGTGATGTGCAAATAAAGCCCAGAACCAAAGTAAAATACCTTATGAAGAATCTGGCTCTCTGGGGAAAAAAGAGATTCTAGCAAGTAGAAGAATTGTGTTTTATGGGTTTATGCCATTCTCCAAACAGAAGGCATCGTGATGAAAGAAAATAATCTGGAAGTATTGAAGAAACATCTCAAGAAACCAGCCAAGAACTTAAAGATCAGGCAAAAAAGAATAAAGAAAGGTCTGCCAAATGGACAATGGCACTTGGCAAACCACCAAATTGGGCACCAAGTGTCTTGAGAACAGAGCCAAAGTGTTACAGTGGCCTTCACAGAGCACTAGAAAATGTGTTGGCAGAGCTGAAAAAAATTGTGTGAGCAAGACAGCCTACAGATATAACCCAGTTCCACCGGTTCTCTCCAGAGGAATTGACCAACATTTCGGCAAACTATTGAGAGAAACTTGCGGAAATACACCCAAAACATTGAATCTAAGTCGCGTTGGCAATTCTACCAAACGCCAGTGAATAGTATAGACACCTAAGAAATTCATAAACGTAGCCTTATTTAATGTCAGACAACGGGAATAAAAGGATTGGATCTTTTTATACAGCGCATGTAAATATCTGGCATCAGCTGGAAGAGTTTGGGAATATTGTGGACCAAACAGTGATGTGTGGCCTCAACTTTAATTAGTGGATGATGCTACAGTAAGCTCAAAGATATAGTAGAAGTACGGACGTCTTCATGTTACTCAATAATTTGCAAGATACTTTAGAATTTCAACCAATTGAACTTTTTTTAGTGCACTGAGAACATTTCTGCACTGAGTAATCTCGAGCTGACCATCGTGGATGTTGGCTGTAGGAGAATCATATGAAGTATTCACAGTTAAGATTTGAATATATTACATTATTCCTATTCACAAGTGCTTACAATGGATGGTTCAGACAATTGATAACTGTTGGTTAACGGTCGGCCCCTTCATTTTGCCTCTCGTTTTTAAGCTGTTTAGCCTAAAAGAGGCAGTGGTCCAAAAACAAACAAAAAAAATAACATTTTTGGTTACATCAAGAAAGTATCAAAGGAATGTCGGCATAAATACAACATCAAGTATAAATACAAAATCACAAAATAAATAACTGTGATTGGCCTTGAAATAGAGACGTTGCAGGACAAAAAATTGATATGAAATTCTCTCTTTTTGTGTTAGTTGTCTTCTTGTAGCTATTAACATGTCTTTTTGTAGAATTTTCAATACAAAACTGGAAAATTATATATTCTTTGTCTTTATTAAAATGTTTTACAAATAAGGCACAGTTGGTCTGCTGGCTTAAACTGATAAGACCGAAGACATCTCGGACACCCCTACTCTTTATTTCTCCCTGCACTTGAAAATGTCAGGTACTGCAGATAGTTGCATAGAAAGAGAACAACACTCGTTCCTATATTCAAAGCTCAAGCAAACTGTGACAAATGTGTGTTAAGCAAGAAGTGCTCCGTGACTAGTTTTTTTTTTATATATCATATTTACATCAAACGATGAAACGATTATATTGAACACTTAAATTTGGGGTTTGTACTTTCTCCCACACCACTGACAACAACATGCAGATGTGAGACTTCCCTAAAAAAGTGGGGATATTTACAGTTTTTCCGCTCCTTTCGCAATCCAGATCTGCTCATTTGTCCCTTTTTGGGATTTTCTTCCTTTTTTTTTTTTCCAGTAACACAAACATAAACGCAGGTAAGTATGCAGTGATTGGCGAGTTCCGTCTTCAAGTCTAGGTGGTGTAACACTGATGTGGAGACAGAAAGTTCTACATGTGTCCACTGTCGGTCCTCAACTCAATGACAGTTGTGCGCTTCAGATTGCAGATTGCATCAGCAAGCACCTGGTTCTTTGGCTATGACGACCTTGGTGGCAGATAAGTTCAGTAACATTAAGATTCAAGATGAAATTACACTGGACCACATCGTACTGGACCGTCAAACCGTAGGTGGCCACATCGGATAAAATGTCACTGTATGACAGCAAGGGGTGACTTCTCATACTTGAACTGAAGCCAGTAAGGGCAGAATTCAATAGTCCTTTGATATTGTTGTCAACACTACTGCTTTCACCAGTGCTCCAGTTGAAGGTCCATGGCAGAGTTCAAGTTAATGTCTGTCGCATCCAGGAACTCTGTGTTGAAGATGCTGGGCGCACTGGGCTGAGCGGCGCTGAAGGCGGCAGCCGAGCTGGGAGGCGTCAGGTCCAGCCACTCCATTGTCTCCCACGGCGTCTCGCTGAAAGCCATGCTGACCATCCCCTGAACCTCGGGGACAGCGAACACCTTGCTGCCAACGGGCGACAGAGGCGCGTCTATCCGATCTCTGCTAGTCTGAAGTTTGTCCTGCTGGGAATGGTGAGGGCAGAAGTGGTGGCCGTGGAGGCTGCCGTAGTCTTCGGCATCCCTGTTCCCTTCATCTTCCTGGTGTCCGTCCTCGGCAGCCATTTTAAGGAGGGCCATCTCCCCTCCCCGTCCCATGGGACTGCCCAGCAGAGTCTGCAGGTGGCTCTCGGTGGCGTGATTGGTGGCGTGGTCGTAGGGGAGCTGGTTAGGGGACAGGTGCTCGTAGTGCCAGTGGAACCTTGGGATGAGGAGGCCGGGACACCCTGGGGACACAGTAATGTGAGGCACAACTTGGGTTACAGAGGACCTCTCCCTCTCTTCTCTTGGGTTAGCTGGCATCTCTTAAGGAGAAAGGAGAGGATGGAGTGTCTTAGCATTTCGAGGAAGTGGAGGCCAACATTTCCGATAAGATTCGGATTAGTTGTCACACTCTTTTGTCTGGTGGGGTTTTGCTTCAGATTTACAAGTAAGAGTGGTTTTGGGGGCGTCTACTCTTCCTAAAAGCTAACAAGTCCAACAGATATTCTGCTTACCTCCACTTTCAATGAGCACGTCCAACAGTTCATCCATCTGCTGACTGCGGGTCAGTTGCTGTAAGCACAATAGAGAGAGAGATCCCTATTAATCAAATGTTTAAATCAGTAAACATGTGATGTGACTTTATATTCCAGAATTTCACATTCAAATCTCCAGAAGACCCTTAAGCCTGCAAAAGGGGAAGCTTGTTACATGGACCTTGATAGAAGGTGAAAGAAATTCTGGGCATTTGAGAAGGAGGTTGTGAAAGTTTCCACAGGAAATCCTGGCATTAAACACAGCTATTTGGTGAGGCATGCTACTGCTAATGTAATATTCTACCAGGTAGTTGAATTTTTCTGGAACTGACTTTAAAGTTGAGCAAACGTAATGTTCCAAACTTGCGTGAAATCTCTAAATGACGTGATGTGAATTTAGTGAAAGTAAACTTGTGTCATCCAGAGCCCAGGTTCTTCTGCTAAACCTCTCGACCACAGGTTGTTATGCAGGATTTAGGTCTGGGGACTGAGATGGCCCCAGAAGAAGGCTGATTTTGAGTTTGATGTTGGCCTCATGCTTTGATAATAAATCTGATGAAAGACCCATTGACCACCCACTTTAGGTTTACTGGCAAAGAGTTCGCCAAATATCTATCTAAACTGTATTAACCAGTTCAGCATGGCATGCACTCTGACAAGATTTCTAGGGTGTTTGGAAGAGAAACAGGCCTGCAGCCTCACAGAGCTTCCACTCTACCTAACAGTGGAGATCAGGTGGTTTTACATTCCTCTTACATTATGCTCTTGCCCTAAAGCGTAGACTCAACTGACCAAACTGCGCAGTTCAAGTTATTCTTCAAATTGCATTAAGGAAACGCCACTCATTCATCTTTTGTAAAAGCTTTTTCTTGGCAGGCCTATCAAACAACATGTTGGCACATTTCCTTAACCTCCGTTTACCATCCTTTGACCTGTGAGTGAAACTACATCCTTGTGCAGCCTTGTTACGGTTCCAGTTATACTGACTCACAGTATGAGCGTCAACACACATCTGCCTTAACTGAATAGACCGTTCACTTCTCTTATGGCGCCGGCAGCATCATGCTGTGGAGTTGCTTTCGTCTTCAGTGGGGATAGAAAAGCTGATCAGAAAACCTGCTAAATGCGGGAGATTGCTGGAAGGGAAGCTGTTAGAGGCTGTAAAAGTATCACGTTCCAGTCGGGCAACACCAGCCACTAAGCTAAAGCTACTTGGGTCACAGCACATCATGTGGAAGAGTGGCCCAAAGTCCTCATAAATATCCTATTAACAAACTGTTGAAATACTTGATGCATTTATTTATGCAACACGACTGAGCGTGAGCTATTTTACCCTGGAAGACTTGATGCTGTAGCTAATAGCAGCGAAACGTGGATGTATGAAACATTGACTCGGGTGGCTAAATAACTGTCATACTTTTAAGATTTTTATTTAAAACTATTTTTTTTTCTTTAAATAAGATATCCAGACTGCAGTGAATCATTTTGCTTCTACGTCACATTGGTGGCTCGCCACAGCAAATGTAGGAATGAGCAGGAAGAGCACAATCTGAGAAAAACGCAAAAAACCTTCATTTTCGGAGAAAATAGTGACTTTTGTTTTACTGCAAAATATGCTTTTTGAAGTTAAGAAGAAACCCCTCGATGCTTTAAATGACAGTTTCAAAGGTTTTAAAACAGTAAATTTTGTGCTTAAACTCTGGATTTAAACTGGCTGGGGGTGATTCTAAAGAAACTTTGAGGCCTATTTTCTCACTAATCTTCTTTGCAGAGTGCCAACATTCAAATGGTTATATCTTCTTCAATTCTTGTTTGATTTGCAGACGTTTGACATCATTGCAAAGCTTAGATTCCACTCTTTCAGAATCTGTAAATAACTCAAAAGGTCCCCAGAGAGACTTGTCCCTGGTTTTGCTGTGGCCGGTCACATTTATGCACTAGTTTTTGTTGAAATACAACAAAGTTTGTGGTTTTATTGCGAGACGATGTAAAACAGTTTAAGGGGAATGAATGCTTTTTGCGAAACAGTGTTGTAAATTCAAGTAGCTCACTCTTGAAGTAATTGCTTGATGGAGTAATTGTGTTTTTTTTATCATGTATTTAACTGGAATGCTTGAAATGGAATTATCTGTAACTTAAGGTAGAATACCTTGGGGAAAATCAGCTTATTTTTCTAAATTTCATTTATGCTATTAAAGAAGTCTTTATAATATCATGTGTCTTGGTGGAATATACTGTAACTAAAGGGAATTTACACAAAAATGTTGAGAATTGTAGCAAAAAAAAAAAACCCTGCCTTTCTTTCCTGGCTAAAATTTAAACATCAGTAAAGGTCTGAATCAGACTCGGCAGAAGGGTTGAGAGCTCATGCAGTGGTAAAAGCAACGGCGACAAACAGGTGAGACACACACACACACACACACACACACACACACACACACACACACACACACACACACACACACACACACACACACACACACACACGCACGCACACACCACCACCAACAACAAAAAACAGACAAGGAAATGAGAGAGGAAAACTGGAACTGGAACCGCACAAGATCAAATGAAATCCCTGGCCAGCAAACTCCACTAAAATTTAGCACGGAATCGAGTTTACCTGCTTGACTGCATCCTCATAGCATGGGGGCTGTCTTAAGTCAGATGCATCTGAATCTGAGCTACTGAAGGCAGGGGGGGAGACCTGGCACTTTTGGCCAACATGCCGGGGAGATGGCAATGCTGACATCTACATGAGAAATAAGTGAAAAGTGTCATTAACATGTGGTAGGGGAGCTCACGAAATTAGAGATGCAGAAGAAATGCTAGAAATGAGGGCTCCGTGTTGGAGTAAGCTCATCACATTTATTTAGAGACTGACTGGCGTTTCACACAGGTTCACCCATGTACGAGTGTGATCATGTATAACAGATACGAAGAGAGGGACCAATGAGCTTCATACCAAGGGAACAATTCAGAGACAGGTCAGAAATGAACAGAGACGAGGAGGAAACAGCACGGGTAGGAGGTGACTCAGTTAGATAACACAACAGGACAAGGATTCGGGGACCTGCACACAAGACTCACCTTTGGTTGCATATTCTGACTCTCGGCCTTGACGGGGTCGGCGTGGTTCAGGCCGCAGTCTGCCGAGCTCGGATATATGGCCTGAAGGCTTCTTTGGTCCGAAGGGTAAGAGCCGTTCAACTGCTGGCTGCCGCTCCGCTGCTGCACCTGCAGGAGGCAGGACGCAGCAGCAATCAGCTCAGTCGCAAAGACACAACGCACAGAAGGGGACACGCATGGAAGGAAACCTCGGAGACAGTCTGTCAAATGAATCCACGCGGCGTCAAAACGATTTTTTTTTTTTATTTGCCAAAGTTTTTCTGCCTTACAGCATTCTGCATGTAGACCAAAAAGCTCAACTTCTTTGTCCTTATCTGACAAATAAAAGCATTTGCCAGCTGCAAACAGGACTGCTTCTGGCTTATAACTTTATTCCATAAAAAAAATTATTCCATGGTTTTGAATTTAGTAGATTCCATGTTTTGAGCCAAGGATCTCTGCAGCTCCTCCAAACCAAGATTTGCAGCAATACCATACTATTACTATTCTCAGATGATGGATTAACCCATTCTTTGTGGGGTCTTTAAAGCTTGGCATATTTATCTGCTGTGTTTTGTGTTTTTTTTATGATGGCTTTTTGGCCCTAATGTTCTAAAATAACATTCCTTTTCAGCAAAAATGACTCTTATGCATAATTGTGTGACTTGTGAAGGTGCCTGGTTGCTCTAGACTTCCAAAAGTCCAGTTGTTGGTTTCATTCCTGAACTTGTACGCTAAAGCATTTACGTTGTACGTTAAAACATTACTCTAACACAGTCGCGCTTTTGACACTCGATCTAAGTTTATGGGTTTGAAACGGTGCTTGATCTCCTTTGCATCCATAAAATGGAGCCTCTCCCCATCCGCGGCTTCTCACCTGCATGCTATGTCCTCTGCTTTGTCCCTGTGGGTGTCCACAGCTGTCTCTTCCAAGCAGAGGAGACAGCAGGTAGGGGCTGTTGGGAGATGAAGGCTGGGAGCTGCTGGCGGCTTTTCCAATGGGGGAATCTTGCGGCGAACACTGGGGACTCAGAAAGGCCGACATGGTGGAGGGGCTGGCAGAGGAAGGGTCCGTGTCCATGCCCTGCGGCCCAGCAGCGCCGGCCATGCTTGGCATGGGGTTGTTGCAGCAGCCCAGGTCGTCCATGCAGCTGCCAGCAGGTCCCTTGAGCTGCTTGGAGGAGGACAGAGGGCAGCTAGAGGACAAGGCTATGGGCTCCTGCTTGATTGTCACCCCTAGAAAATGCGGGCCCATCATAGCTGTGGCCTGCTGCTGGTGGAGCATGGAGGGGTGAGACGGAGGAGGGACAACGTCCTCAGTTGCTCCGTAGCAGCGTTTCCTCTTGTGAAGTTGCATCTTCAGCTCTTCCACCTAACAAGCACGATCAGAGGTGGACTGGTCAACGTTATGAACAACTTTGCATATATGCTGTACATCTGAAACTATCCTGGCACTATTGTTTAGAACAAGCCCAGCGGCATGGTGGCCCCTCACCTGTCTCTGCTCCTGGTGCAATTTCCATGTCAGCTCCTCGATAACCTTCTGCTTTTCCACCAGCATCTTGTCTTTCTCTGTGTCCAGACCCTCGTTTTCTCCCCCCTCTCCTACTCTCTGGTTCCCCTCACACACCCTGGCACCCCCTTCTCCGCCTGCACCCAGGCCGTCCTCTACGCCAATCTGGGTCGGGGATGGCTGCAGGTTGAAGTGGTTGGGCGAGGACATTGGCACGTCGCTGAAGCTGTCCGGGAGGGAGCCGCAGAGAGAGAGGTCCGAGGAGGCCGGAGAGATGGGCGGCGTGGAAGAGGTGCTCGGGAAGTGGTAGTACCCGCCCTGCGACAGGTTGCTGGAGGAGGAAGGGGACTGGTAGGAAGATAGGGAGCCTGTGGGCGTGACCGGAAAAGTCAAGGTGGCGATGTCGGAAGATCCTGATGGAGGGGAGTCAGCACTGGAGTCCTTAAAGGGCCGGAGTCGCTCGATGAGGGCCATTTTGGTCCCTGAGACTGGCATGCCGCGAATGCGCAAGTGCTGCCTGAGCTCAGAAACCTTACAGGACAAAGTATAAAAGCAAGAATGAATACAGATTAATTGCTAGGTTGGAATGACTGCCGTTTTTAGTTTCGGTAAAACCTACTTTAAGGTCGTCCAGGTTAGCCGGGAGCGGGCCGACTTTGACAGGGGAGACGTTGTTTTGGTTGGAAAATGTGTTCTTGATGGGAGAAGAGGAGTTGCTGGTTGAGCTGCTGGGAGTTCCACCGGAAGCGCAAGCTGGTAACTGCTTGCTGGTGCCCCTGAAAGTGGATCGTGAAAATAAATTAGTGCGTAGAAACACACGATGTCGCCCAAGGCACAACAAAATACTCAATCTTCTGTTGTGAGTTTCATCAGGCATCATCTCCGATCTGACCTCTTGCCGTGGCAAAGGTTCATTTTTCCCAAAACCAGTAACTGAGTGAGGATAATTATTGTTCCCGCCTACATTTAACAGCATGTTGCGTAATTTCTAATTGGAGCGCATGAGGCCTTGAGGTCCATGGGAATCTTTCCATTAGGGCGTTCAGCCTGTCACTGAGCTTGATAAGGGGGTTATATTGGCCCCCACATTCAACGCATTAGCTCCAGATAACATAGCAGAGAGAAATGGCTGTACCAATACGACCAGACATTTCCATTGGAGGTATGTTTTTGGGGAACCCGAGATCTTGTTCTTCAGCTATCCTTTTGGCATGACTTACTTCTGGGTACTGGCGGGCAGCTGAGGCTGGTAGCTGAAGGAGGACTGTCTCTGCTGGGCGTGGGCCTGCACGGGGTGTGCGTGCTGCTGCTGCTGCTGCTGTGGCTGCTGCATCTGTGAATGTGTGTGCGTGTGTTTCTGCTGGCTGAGGATCTGAAGCTGCAGGAAGAGCTGCTGCTGCTGCAGGAGTCGGGCGTACGCCGAGTCCATGGGCGGAGGGGACTTCTCCACCTTTTGGTCTGGAGGAATGTACTGGTGGTACTTGAGCTTCTTCACCTTCGGCTTCACATCTTTGGGCTTCTTGTGTCGGTTCTTGTCCGACGTCTTGGACTGTTCAGGAGAAAGGCAGGGTGAGCTGATCTGCTGGTGCGTCAAAAGGAAGATGGAAATGAGAGTCAAGACAGACTGACCTTGACTATTGCAGGAACCGGAATTGGTGGAGCTGCCTGGTTGGTGTTAGGAGCGGACAGCCCTTCTTCCTGGCTTTGGTCTGGTGGGTCTCTGGTTGCACCACCCTGTGCAAACAAAAACAAATAAACACATATGTATTGATATTGAAGCATATGCGTAAAATACTTCACTCTGCCACCACAGGGGGGCAGCAGAGTCACAGCTGTGAGGGCTGACAGCAGGAGACAGGTGGAGGGGACAGAAGAGATGTTGGGCTGTACCAGTCGTGGGCTGGTGAGGGCAGGCGACGAGGAGGAGGAGGCCGTGCTGCCGATGGCATCAGACGAAGGGCAGGCTGAGCCCTGCGACTCGTCACTGTGCTGCTGCTCCGGAGACAGGCTCTCGCTGCTGCTGTCCTCCTCAAACGCATACGAGTCCTCCTGCTTGGGGAACTTGCCATGGTTCACTGTAAGGAGAGCAAAAACAAAAAGGAGAGTGGTCGGTTAAGGTGTGAAGATTACATGAGTGAATCCATGTTCTGGGTTGGCGTTAAACAACCAGAGTAGGAAACCAACGTTCCAGAGGAATGGTTTGTTATTCCGGTTCGCGGGACCCGCTGTCTGACGTGTTTTTGATGTGCCTCTGCTCCAGCACACCACAATCAAATGATTGCATTACTTCTTTAGCAGCTATCAAGGGCTGCAGAGGCCTCTTCATCACCAACTTATTTAAGAAGAAACTAGGGGGAGCCTCGTCACTCTTCACTGGTGTCTGTTTTGAACCATACAACAGCCCGTTTGAACTCCACTGACCGACCTTCTGCGAGATGAAATAAGGAATGGAAAGCTGGTAAAAGGGGTCAATTATGGTTGTGTCAATAGGTTGTGGTGAAAACATTAGTTCACACTGGAGAGTTTTTAACTAAAGTAACATCAGACTTTTACCTGCCAAGTAATTGGCATAAGCTACTGCTACTCATCGGGTCAGTCAAACATGAACATTTTGAGCAGACGGTCGATCATAAAGTCAATACAATCATGCCATTTATATTTTATGCAGTGCAATACATTGAGTATTGATTTGTCAGTTGCTCCTCTAATGGAGAAGTTTTCAGCAGCGTTCTCCGAGAACATTCATGGGTTAAAAAAAACATACACACACATGAAGATTCAAAGTCTTGAAATAGAACTTTTTAAAACTTGGTATACCCTGACACAGGTAATTCACCAACGCCTGGTGGTGAATTGTCCAAGCCAGGATATGCCCCACCTCTGGAGATATTCACCAGCTAAAGTAGGAAGAAAAGGATGAAAAGATGGAATAAAATAATGACTTTTAACCCAAACAATTCCTGTTTTTAACAACCCACGTTATTGGTTATTCTAACCAAGCCACTCTTGGGTGGCCTTAATGCTAGACATGACACACTTCAGCCCAGTACTTAAGTTAAAAGCCAAAGCCATACACTAACACCGTTGTGTTAAATCAACCTAGTAAAATAAGGCAAACTCGTTTATTTTTAACGCAACAGGTTGTAGAGTGTAAGGCTTATTAACTAAAGATGTTATTCATATTTTTGGTTCTTTGGTAGCAACCAACCCAACTTCATATATAAAGCACTTTAAAGACAGTGGGCACTGACAAACGTGCTGAACTAAAAGAATGATTAAATGAATGCAGGAGCTTCCAAAGTGATGCAATGTCATACCAAGGAGTGTGATCCAGAGGGTATTTTAAGCACAGGGGTCCGCTACTGGCTGAATGGCCTAACTCCAAAAACCGTTGTACGTTACACGCGGCGTCTCTGGCCTCAAGTATTCACACACTGCCTGTCTGTCACTGACACCTACTACAGCGCTCAGACCCGAGGTGTTACGCTGCCCGGATGTGGGATCAACGCAGTTCTGCTGCATCGCTTATTCGCCCGCCTGATAGATAGCAGAGCTTTGATTGGAGCTGGCAGCAGCTATCTGACAGAGCTGAAGGCACAGAGCCAGGCGGAGGGAAATGGTACAGGTTGTCCTGCGTCCGTGTGTGTGTGTGTGTGTGTGTGTGTGTGTGTGTGTGTGTGTGTGTGTGTGCCGATCGGGGTACAAGATTGTCTTTTTTGTATCCAAACATGTGACAGGCTGGAACAGACCCTGGTTTCAGTCACAGTACCAGTCCCAGCCTGCACAACTCCATGACCTTGTGGTAGACACGCACTCTTGCGCACAAAGCTCAGTACACAGCGTTGTGCTCAGGGCTGCTTCCTACCACCTGTTCACGTTTAACTCTCAGCACTCACACACGAACAGACGCGCTGTGTCCCCGTCTCTGTGGCTCTTTAACATAATTTCCCTGTCGTCGGGAGATTGATTTGGCAGAATTACAGGAAACCGGCACGCTGCGCACACTTCCTCTTTTCAAGTGACGGCTTTGGAGCTCCCGCTGCTTCGCAAAACTGTTGAACGGAGGTCAAACCAATCAGTGGGAGTGTTAGGTATGAGGATAGAGAGCTTCGAGGTGAAGGGTGAATGCTTCGGGAGTAACGGCCCGCCTCCATCATGCGCCGGCTTTGTAGGTGTATTTCTGGAACCGGAGAAAGCAGATGTTTGGCCGACGCTGTGTGTAAACATGCACACAGGTATGTCCACACAAGGACGCACTCGAGCTTGAGGACGATTCTCGAGAAAAGGGTTGGAAGCAAATACAGCTGCGGCCCGTCTCGGTAAAGGCAGCTCTCCTCCTCTACTGTCCTCCAGCTGCCTCCGGCACCCTGGCTCCTTTCCTGCGACATGTTGTGGTGTTGGACGACCAACGGGGAGAAGTCAGAGCTAAGCAGTTGGGACGACCAAAACCGAAGGCTCTCAACAAAGCTCAGTCATGGGCACTTTGAGAGCTTACAGACGGCGCCTTTCCTTAAATCAAGCATCGGTGGACATCACGAAAGGAATCTCCAAACATTTCAGTTCACAAGGGACGCTTTATTTACAGTCCAGTGATGCACAAGCAGCTCGTACCAAAGAGCATGGTCTTCTCACTGCCACTGCCATTTAAATCCATTTTAATATTTATAGTAAAAGACAGACCTAAATGTATTTTAATGGACATTTTATATGACAGGAGAACACAGAGTAGGGCGTGATCCAGCGTAAATGGTTTTTCATTTTTGTGCAAATAGAATCTAAAATGTATGGTAAGTCCCCCTTAGGTATTACTTCATCAGATCACCAGGTCTTTTGGGATAGGTCTCAAGCTAAGTCAGAGTGGATGAAGAATGTCTCTGCACATCAACTTTCGAGTTTTTCAAGCCACAGTTCCTGACATAGACTTTGACTAGGCCATCCTAAGATGTGACTGCGTTACTGCAAACCAGCGTGAACAATTTTGAGAGCCGCTGTTTTTTGTTTTTTGTTGTTCTCCAGGGTGCTGATTTTTAATTAGCATTGCAGAGTGACAGTGTTTTCACATCATAATGCATGTGCCCAAATGAATTCTGCAAATCCATTTTGTAATAAATTCAAGATTTCTTAAAGCAATTCTAATAGCTTTTAACCCTGCTTGGTTATTCTTTGGTCCATCTTCTGCTCTAATTTTCAGATGTTCTTCTATCATGTCTCCTGTTCTCTAGCCATCACACTATCAAGTGGTGCACCACACATGTAGGGTTCTTTGATCTCCCAAAAATCCACGTTGCTGTGCCGGCTCAGTTCTAATGTGTGCCTGTCAAACACTTTGAGTGGTAGAAAAATAAATGGAGAGGTGGTAATTTTTAACTGAACCACAGTCTCTCTTAAATCTAAGATAAATAATCAGGGCGGCTGAAGACCTGGCACAGCCTCTGTTCTATCTGCAGCGCTCACTGGCCTGTGTGATTACCCGGCAGAGGACTGAGGAACTAAATCAGTCTCTGAACGCACAAAGAGAGCAAACTTATTTGATCAAATGTGATTTTAGTAACGGATTTCACAGGGATGACAAGATGAAAGATATTGAGCTTATTGTTGGACACCTAAGGCAGGATATTACTGCTTGATGAAAACTTCATCAGATATTAAATATTTTATATGAAAGTGAAAAGAGAGTTTTTTTTTAATCTAAAATAAGAATGATGTGGGATATTAAAGATCTTTAAACCTCAGATAAAGGAAATATATAACTTTTGTATCTCACTCACATCATACATCTATAATTTCCAGGAGGTCTGCACTCCAGGCATTTAGCCATTAGCTTAAAATGCCATTGAGTCTTTGTTCTGGAGATGGTCGGATTTCTCACCCAGTTCATTTAAATAAACCCTCTGCATGTGTTGTTGAGGAAAACAATGTTGAGGTTCCTCAAAGCTCAGGTTTCGGACCACTTTCTTTTACCATATCACTGTCTCAGACAGATGGATAAACAGCCACCTTCTACATGCTCCTCCTCAATCAGATCATGGACTACTACACCCTCTTGTGCCATACCTATACCATTGACTGTTCTACATTGTTGTTTCATTACGAAGCCATTTAAATCAAGTTTTGTGTATTTATCTGACAACAAATTGCAACAAATGTCATATTAAGTCAGTTTACAAGACAAATAGCTGAAATTCATTGTATAGATTACTGTCACCACGTAAATGCCCCCATGGTGTCATTAAACGGACATGTTTGGACTTTTTTCCAGCTTAATGCAATAAAGACAGGATTTGTCCTTCTTTTTAGCCCAAGACTCAAGCTGAAAACAACAGAGAATCGAAAAAACAGAAGTATGGTTATGGAGTCAGACTTATGTTTTAGCTGGCTCATAAACTCTAGTACCAAATCAATGTACAACCAGCAAAAATGAGGAAGCCCCCAAAAAGTGGCACCTGTGAACCATCCTGGCCAGACGACTCTACCTCAGTCGATTTGTTTCAATGCTCTAGGAGCATAAAATGTACAAAACGGAGCTTTGCGAATAAGTCTGTTTTAAATACATAATTCACCAGAGTTCAAATCATGAAAGGAGGTAAAAATAAAATGCCTTCCCTGGGAAAATGTAAAATATAATTTGGTGAAAGAGCTGACATGAAGCAGAAGGCTATGCTGGATTAAACAGCAGAAACAGGCAACAGCATTTAAATATTTACAATTTCACTAGAAACCTAAACAAAGTTTAAGCAGAAATAGTTTAAACCGCTTTGTAAGATATGAAGAAGACAATGTCTGAGCATCGGGGACTCCTTTGTGATCTTTGACAGCCTTCTGACAGAGATTCTGAGGCAGTTGGGTCCATAAGTGTTTGAGGAGGTGCTCCCAGAGAATAAATGTGAACAAGGGCAAATTTCCCAAAGTTTTGATGTGGAACTTGTGGATTTACTGTGAAAGGTGTAGAAGAGGTGTGGTTTTGTGAAAGCAGTAAAAAATATATATTTATATTAAAACGCAGAATCATTTAGAATAAATCCACAGTCTGAACTGTTTTAAGTTGAAATCATTTTTTCTAGCTCAAAGTAAGTGGAAGTAGAGTAACATGTATCTGAAGGATTTCAAAAGCTCCTCCCTACTCTATTTCTAAGAGACTTTTTTTTTAAAGTTCAATATTCAAAGACGTTTAAACGGTATAAACGCTCGAAGTTCTGACAGACGTCAGCTGGATGAACTGAATGTTGTAAAAGTTGAATGGTTAAAACAGAAAGTAAGCTGGAGGAGTCGGTAACTTAGGCATTGCAACAGGACCATGAGGGCGTGAATGATTTATAGTAGTCACAAATTAGGAAAACAACGCTCTGGACAAAAAGTGATTGATTAAGGCGAAATAGAGGCTGCACAGATGAGGATCATCCGGGTAACCCGAATCATTCAGACTGACAGCGGGTCACTTGGAAGATGTCGAAGCGCCAGCTGCTAGAGACGTAGTCGCTTTTTTACCTTGACCGTGGGTCTGTGGCTGTGACACGTCAGCCACGCGTGAAGCTTTAGGTCTGGTCTACTGATGCAAACTGCATGAAAACACGACACGAGTGGCATTACAGAGAATGTGCTTTAAACCTATCATAAACTATATAATGCTGAGAGAAAAAAAATGTTTGCATACTTTATTTTATTTGACCATCAACTACACTGCAAAAACGGAACTACAAATAAGTAGAATCTTCTTGAAATAAGTGTATTAGTCCTTGATTTGAGCAGGTAGATAAGATGATCTGTTAATGGAATTAGTATTTTGGCCCCTAAAATAAGATAAAAAGATATACTACACTTGAAATAAGATGATGGAGATGAATTGTTTCTGTTTTAAGTGCAAAAATCTTATTTCATTGGCAAATCATCTTATTTACCTGCTTAAATCAAGGACAAATACACTAATTTCAAGAAAACTTTACTTATTTTTAGTTCTGTTTTTGCAGTGTAGATTTGAATATCAGACAAACAAAATGGTGCTAGCTTGATGGGCTCGGGCTGCTTGGCTACTTGCAGTGATGGAACCAAGAATTTTACTCTCTTCCAGAAGATCCTGAAGGAGAATATCTGACCACCGGTTTGTGACCTTAAGCCTAGAAAACCTAAAGCATATCATAAAGCCTACATCAAAATGGCAAAAAAACAGACATCACAAGAAAAATGAAGGTGTTGGAGAGGTCTAGTTAGAACCCTGAATTAAAAATTAACAGGACGGTGTGGCATGACCTTGGACAGGCAGCTGACTGGTCTAAATTTCTCCCCAACAACCCACTGCCAGTTGTCACAAAGGCTATGAAGAGCCAGGTCGGTTTGGATATATATATATATATATATATATATATATATATATATATATATATATATATATATATATTTTATCCCAGTTTAGAAGTTACAAACAAAGCTACAACAGTATAAATATGTTAGGGGGAAGGCATTTTTTTCACAGCACTGTATGCCAGCTGAAGGACAGTAAGAGGGTGGCTTGATGGGATATCAGTGTTTCCATCCAGGTTTAAAGCATCCCTGCCTCTAAGACGAGGATTTTAAAACACAAGCAGGAAAAAAAAAAAGCGCCGTAAACCTGCAGCCAGCTACGGCTCTATTATCTTTATGAGGAAATATTAGATTGGATGTGTGTGTGGAGTCAGACCCGAGGCCAGCGGGGAGACAGCGTGCTTCTATGCAGGCCACACGCCGGTCAGGCCTGAGAGGCTCGGGCGGATTCTTGAATAGTCTAATAAACACCAGATGTTCCCTGGCTAATGTATACACAGACCCTGTGCCGTGTCCATCTCCCCAGCAGGAATAACACAGCCCGGGCCGAGGCAGCCGGCGTTTGAAGATTCACATCTACAGAAGCGGCAACAGGAGGGGGGGGGTGCTGCGTCGCCTTTTAGAAATGCCTTACTTTTGGTGGCGTTGACAGAATGCTGTAAGAACGGGTGATAAGGAATCTGCAGCGTGGGTGAACGAAAAGTACAAACAAACAGCGCAAACTTAATTCCCCGCAAGTCGCTCTCGTACCAGCGCCACTGCCTGCGACCGGGAGATAAACAGCCAATTGAAATTTCTTTTTTAAAAGAGAGCTCTCGGGTTCCCGTCGACCAATTGCGTTTCCCGTTGTTGCCTTATCTGTGACAGACTCCTGGAAACTGATAGGGCCTAGTCGGACCTCTGGATTCCGTTCCCCCGCACACTTACTAGGGCTTTATCTGGAGGCTGGAGTCTCTGTGAAATGGCAAACGGTGCCAGAGATATCGTTCAACAAATCCCTGCTACCCATGTCCTCCATTCACTGTGTTGATTCTGCATGTGGGGAAAAAAAGCCTTTCTCAGCTCTGCTGCTACGTTTGCCGGTATGAAACTGTTGCTATTGAGTAAAATGACAAATAAAATGCTGATTTACGTTGGCTCGAAAAAGTATTTATGTCTTGAATACTGTTTTTCAGTTTTTTTACAGGTGAAAATCTGAAAAGTGTGGAATGCATTTGTATTAAGCCCCTCGTGTCTCAGTAGTTTAAAGAATCACCCTTTGCTGCTGGGGTGTGTCTTAACTAGCTTTGCACATAAGAAACGGAAATATTTACTCATTCGTCTTTGCAAAACAACTTCATTATGAAGTTAGTTTATTGCATCGAATTAAAGAGATGATAAAAGGCAAAAAAAGTGTAGTTTGTCCTGTTACAAAACAGTTGAAGATCCTTGAACGCTGCCCCAAGTTCTCCTGATGCTTTCTCATGAATATTCCAAAGAATAAAATGTTTCATGTGCTGCGTGTTGGCAGTCAAAACTAAACAGAATACCTGCAAACACTGCAGTGCCTCGCTGATCTGAGGATTATGAGGCCCCATAAATCGCAGGAACAGCGAAGATTTAGGAGAATACTTGATGCGCACCGGCCTGCATGTCATCGCAGCTGTGACTTATGTGACATTAAAAGAACAAAGACAGAGACTCTCTCTGCACGTTGTGCTCGGGCGCGCCTTCACTTTGATGGAGCGCGGTCCTGTAAACAGGTCTTCTCTCTCTGAATCCGGCCCAAACACTCGCAGTCTGCTCCGAGGCACAGAGCCTCTTCCATCACGAGAGCATTCCACAGCGGTCACTCGCCGACCTGCTTGCAGCCTGCAGCCACCGACTGCCTGCTTCTCTCTAGTTTCTGGCTGGATGCATCCACCTGCTCCATGTACGTCCACCTATACATCTGCCACGTGACTGGAGTCCGGATTCATTTTGCTTAAATGTATTTGTTATTCCAAAAAAAGAGAAAATAAACATCAACAGCACTGTTTAAGACCTCTAACTCTACAGTGAGCGTATTTTGTTCACATTAAGATGGAGAAACTCAGCTTCACTGTGGTTAGATGCATGTCCCTTGCGGTTAGCCACAAGCTGGTTTCTAGTTTCAAGGTATACCAAAGTTACACACAGGACCAAAGAGTAACACTTCAAATCCCAACCTTTACCAGCAAACTGTCAGTCAGCTGTGTATGTTGGCTTTGGGATGGGAAAACTCTACATTCACTCCAGTGAGCTGCTTTGAAAATATCTCAGTAGGGAAAACACAGACTAACCTGACCTGGATATTGCTGAAGCTCCGCCCATTATATTTTAAGGGTAGCATAGTTTTAAACATGTTAGAAGCAACAGTAACTGGCTAAGAGTGCTTGTAACCTAGCCAAAATCCACTTCATAAGTTAGCACAAAATTGCAAGTGTTGGTCCGATTTACCTGAGATCAGCTTCCAGAGTGCTGGTCAGTTGCTGTCTGTAATGCAAGGGATGCTCATAGACATGGATTATAATTGCCTTAGCCTAAACCTAAACACTACTCAAACCAATACCAACTATGTATGCCATGCGCATGTGCAAAGAAAAACTGACATAACATGCCAGCTGTACTCACTATGAAATATTTCAGCTTTTGTAAAGGCATTGGTTCACATTGAAGTGATGTAATATTACCCTTAACCCCCACCAGCTGGGTTTGAAAGCAGCCCCTAACACTCCGTAGAGTCTTGTATAGATCAATTAGAAAGAGAAAAGAGTCTTGTAGCATGCTGCAGTTTCCTCTACACAAAGAAAACTAAATCAGACGCGTTCATTATAGATTTGTAATGTAAGAAGTTCTGGTACATGATACTTTCGCCATAGTTTTTTTTAGTTTAATATTGTATTTTAAAGCTACTTCTGTTTTTGTTTTTTTAACACGTCTTGTAGTGTGTTAGGGGGCCTTCACACTGGACATGGTATGGTTACACAATCTGTAACAATTGGGCTAGATCATGGGAAATGTGCCTTTAGTGTGAAGCTAAATCTACGTTCCCACGAGACTCTACTACACTCTTAATCTACAAGCCCACGTCCACAGCAGCCCTTGCACTTCGTTTTTAGACTTATGTTCATGTTGTAAATGTGCTCCAGGAGACTAGTGTCCCCCAGGACACTGATCCACTGCCACAAAGATAAAAAAAAACCTCATGACGCTGCACCATAAATTTGATTCCTGTTCAAATCCCTCTACAGCCTCTTCCAGGTGTCACGGGGAACCCACTACTTTTCTAATATATGTTTACAAAACCCTACAAAGACAGTCAACCGTTTAAATTCCACAATGTTACCAAATCAAACTATTATCATTGCTCTGGTTCATGTTCAGACCCATCAATAATCTTGGGATGTGTGATGTAATTCTCTGTGTAATTTAACCGGGGTGCAGACAGACCAGTAAGTACAGAGCTTCACATTTATGGCTCAGATCTTTCTTCCCCAAGACAGACTGGAGCAGCACCTGATTTACTGTAGAGAAGGCTCTAATCTAGGTCTCTCCCACTCCATTCTAACATAATTTGTGATCAACACAAGAAGATACATTAACTCCTCTGTATGAGGCAAAAACTGACAACCAACCCCAGAGTGAGCAGTTCCCTTTGTTCCCGTTGACAAGTACGGCCTCGGACTCAGAGGAGCTGAGTCTCACCCCAGCTGTTTCACACCCTTGTGGATTTGCCGCAGCGCACGCTGAAGGTCATGGCGGATCGGCCCAGAACCCCTCGTCTTCATAACTACACCTTACAACTTTGACCATGCACAGGCAGAGACCAACACATTTTTGGGGAACAAGCTGAACAGAAACTTGAGAATGTGGAGCTGGGAGCATTCTCCAGATCCAGAAAACACATGCAGAGGTGCCAACCGAACTCTGTGACCCTTTCAGCAATTTTGTTGGGACAAAAATCTGGTACACGGTTCCACGACCAGGATGCAAGCCAAATGGATTCTCCTGAATCAGACGTTCAGCAATCAGTCTGAGCCTGGTTTCCATCAACCTAAAGCAATCTAAGACAGCTGAGAAGTTTGATCCCTTGATGAAGATACGCTTTATATTAGACACTGGAAAACCATTCCTGGAACCCTTTGTCTGGACTACCACTTCAGTCTGCCACTTCGCAGGTGTTGTCCCAGTTCTTCGTATGAGACAAAGAGGCATGTCACCCACAACATCCAACAATGTCAAGAGCCATCGGCATCTTGGAGCAAATCTTTTAAAGCCATGGGATCTCGTCTATCTGCCAACCCTTACCTATGATAATGAAATATGTGGCTCATAACCGAAAGAACAAGATTCTAGAAACAAACGGTTGAGATGAGCCTTATTGAGACTCCGGCTCTATCCAAATATCCTTGATTATAGCTCCTAGCTCCTGTTCCTTGAACTTGCATGGGTCAACAGTAAGAACTCTATCGTATGGAGGAAAGGAGCTTCGGACTGCTGTGCCGTTTTCAGACAGCCTCAAACTCCGACGTCATTACGTGGCAGAAACGCACATGGAGGCTACTGAAGCATTTCCGATTTGGCTAAAGAGTCGTTACCCAGTAAGGGTATTCGAATGGACCCTTCGAGATGAGGTAAGGAGCTATGTTATCTGGGGTGAACTTGAAGTAAGGTGCAAAGCCAAAACTTGCTGGAGGGACTATTTGCCCCTTCCGGCCAGAGAACACCTTTGGACATCTCAGCAAAACCTGGAAAGTGTCGCTGGGGAAATGAGTGTAGAGGTTTCCCCCTGGACCTGCTAACCTCATGACATGATCTCAGGTTGGTAGAAGACGACGGAACATGGGAGAGAAGCAGACGGGTACTAACAGCTAACACTAGCCAAGTATCTTTCTGGAGTAAGAAACGGCTGATTGTCTTTGAGATCAGCTCAACACACAAGTGTTAAATGTGAATAGAGCTGACCCTTCATCTTTCGATCTTATATGGCTATCTGCCAGTGTTGTAGTCAAGTCACTATGCCTCGAGTCCGAGTCCAGGTTCGAGTCTCCAGTGTTCAAGTCCGAGTCAAGTCCAAGTCATTAAAAAAAATCAGAGTCGAGTCCGAGTCAAGTCCACTACTCATCCGAGTCAAGTCCGAGTTGAGTCACTATTGATCAATGCCGCAATGAAAATTAACGTTCGTTGTAGGAACATGCCGTGACGTGTGATGTATGACATGAAGCAGTAACATTCCATTGCACTAATAATTTAGATATTAAAATCATACACCAAATAATATTCTGACATATTAAAATTATAGCCTAATGATATAAAAAAAGTCAAGTCTTTTTCTCAATTTCTGAGTCAGAATGATCTGAATGTAGGAGTCCGAGTCCAAGTTCGAGTCATCAGTGCTCAAGTCCAAGTCAAGTCACAAGTCTCTAAATTTAGCGAATGACTCAGACTCGAGTTCGAGTCTTGGACTCGAGTACTACAACACTGCTATCTGCGCAGGGTAGGATAGTTATCTACAGTTATTCCTGCTTTCTTTTTAGAGACAGGAAGCACGAGGGCCGCAATGTGTGTTTGCATGTGTTCTTGAGTGTGAGGCAGCTCAGTGTTGGAAGACGTTACTCACGAGGCATGATGCCCTGGTCTGCCAGCTGCTCTCGTGTCCTCCTCTGCTGAAGTCTTAACTGTAGCACTGATGGAAGGAGAGCACAGGAAACACAGGAAAGAGCAAAAGAGGTGTGAGGAGACAAGTGCGGGGCAGAGGAAAATAAAAAGACGAAGCTCTTTCAGAATACTTTTTTTGTTTCACTGACCTGCAGGCTAAAGCTACTCATCAGAGGCAGGATGTGCATTTCACGAAAAGAACACAACTTTCCAAGTCAATTTGAAATAAAAACCCCATGAATATTTCAAACCCCCGACTCCAACTCCCCCACACATCATCCATATCGATACACACAAAGAAAATAACAGATTGACACCCATTCGCTCTTCATTTTGCCCCTTGGCAAATCATTACAGCTTAAAACAAGGCTTTATAGCAATTTCCTTGTTTTTTGTATCGCAGAAAAAAAAACACAGTCCAAATGATCCAAACTATTAGGATACAATGGTGAACCCGTAGAAATGTAACAACGCCTACAAGGAGGGAATACAGATAGCAAATTTTATTTGTCACATAAATGAACATGTCACAATCACGATGAAGACGGGTGTGTCTTTATGCCCTTTCTGATAGAGCATATGTTTTTGGGTAAAATCGGTTTGCCTTTACCATTTCTTGCAGTCGTCTAGTGTCTGTTTTACACCAGTCCACCGGGTCAACGCCGAAAATGTGGCAAGAGACAATCGCATTGGGAGCGGTGTCAATGAGTCCGTGCTCGGTGACCGTGTTTCAGGCCTGGCAGAGTTATTATACAGTTAAAGCCAAAATGATTTGTACCCCTGGAAGATTTCGATTTAAATAATTTTTAGCTCCCTTTACAGATTCCATGAACCTGGCAGGGCCACTCCAAATCTTAACGTTAATCTTGCTTCCAGTCAAAAGAAGCATGTTGTGGGAACTAAACATTTTTTATCTTGAAAGTGTGTCTTTTTTTGTTTTGGACTTGTGGAGATTATTTTCCTTGAATACATTGCAAGTGGATGGAGCTTCAGCTGAACGCACTGTTCAGGGGCGACTGTGGCTTGATGGGTTGAGTAGTCGTCTGGCAATCAGAATGTTGTGGGTTCAATTCCAGCTTACCCATTGCCACATGTCGATGGGCAAGGCACTTAACCCCAAAATTGCCTACCGAGTTGCATCTAGGTGTATGGGGAGTGTTGGTCTAGTGGTTAGAGCAGCGCGCTTGCACTCAGAGAAGGATGCAGGTACCCGGTTCGATCCCCAGAGCCTGCACTCTGGGTCCCTGAGCAAGACCCTTAACCCCGGAACGCTTCCTGGGCGCCGCACATGGCAGCCCACTGCTCCCCAAGGGTGATGGGTTAAAAGCAGAGAACAAATTTCTTTGTAATGTATGTTTCAATGACAATGAAGATGATATTACTAAAACACATTGTCAAAGGATGTTCTTTCTGTTTTCTTCTTAACTACTATCAATTACTCTGTTCTTGCTGTGAAACACTTTGGTGTGACTTTTCTTTTGTAACGTGCTTTTTAAGTAAAGTTGACGCTGACAAGTACAGAGATGCTGGAATGCCTTAAATGGTTTGCACTGGACCTCGGTTTGGTTAATTTTTGCGGAAGAGTTCTGTACAGAAATGGACAAAAGAGACTTTAGCTTTGCATTTTTCTTTCTTACTTTAAGGTCTGGTGTCAGAGTTTAAAGTTTCCAGGTTCCCAAAGTTTCTGGGTTTCAAATTGGAAAATTCAATCGAGAGGCCTCCTGAAGCTACAATACCATCATGGAGCCAGTTGGATGTTCCAAGCCTGGCATCAAAACCCAACATGGTGTGGCAGCCATATTGCACCAATTATCCCATTCCACGGGTTTTCAATATTACAACTGAAATACCGTATCCTGTGTCTTCTGTTTCGAAGAGTCTAAACTGTTTGGCACAGATTTTGTGTGACTTTTTTTTTTAAACTGTGGTATGCCTAAGGGGGCAAAAGCCACAATCCGAAACGCATTAGTCAGCAAATAAAGTTGTTTCCCAGTACTTCAAGCATTGCTAGAGTCTTCACTTTACCAGATCTTTGACCCTCTCCAAGCACTTTGGGTGTCTGTCAAGTTGTTTTTAGAAACCTTTGAGTTCCAACCTCGGCGACGAGCTTATGTTTTGTTAACACAGCTGTCTTCTTCTTAAAGGCCAACGAAGAGAACATGCCAATGTGGCACCAGAAAAATCTTACAACCTGTTGCTGCCTAAACGTTCAAACTTCTTCCTTTCCCTTCTTCTTCTTCTTCTGTTTGACATCGCTTTTAGCAGCAGCTCATTGCATTTAGCAGCTGTTAAATAAAACAGCCATAACAACCTTGTTGGAACCGATCAAATTCTTACAATGCAACAACAAAGGCTTAAAATTTTGAGTCAGACTATATTTACGGTGGCCTAAAATATGAAAAAACGAAGACGTGACGTGAATAAATGGTATGAACATTGTCTGAGGTTTATAAAACGCACTCAGAAGGCAAACCTCATTTTGTCTGACTATCATATCTGCTAACCACGGACTGACTCTGACCCAAATTGGTTGTTCTGCTTTACAGTACACTGGTCTCTTATGCACCCTATTAGCGTTATGCATGTCCACATATGCATAAAGAAAACATGCGCACACATGCACATACAAAACAACACTGCTTTCTCACAAATATTTCTGCGAGCAGGATGTAGGAAAAGATAAACACGGCTCCTGGCTTTTAAACAGATCTGCTAGGCAGTGTGTGGTCCACAGCATGTGCGTACAATTCTCCCTGCTGTGTCTGTGCGGATGTGTGTGTGTGTGTGTGTGTGTGTGTGTGTGTGTGTGTGTGTGTGCAGAAGTGGCCTAGGTGGGAGCTCGAGGTCATAAACAAGAACCTCCTCTGTGTCTGTTGGTCTGCTTGCGTCCTTCCCTTTCGTCTCCTTTTTCTGTGTGTGCTTTTCCTCTCCGCCGTTATCTGGAGGTCTCCCGGTCTGATCCGGGATCTGACACAAAAGTATGAAATGTTCCCACTCCGCCTGATCACGTTCTGTTCGTCTCTCCTACTGTTAATCATCTCGCTCAGGTGGTTTCAATTCCTGCTCCTCTGGCTGCAGCCTCGTAATGTCAGCAGGAAACTCAAACCTGCCTTTGTGCAGCGCCGCGGCTTTGCTAACGTTTGGAGCGGGACGTGGAGCCGAGCCTGTTTGCCACGGCGCGGCTCTATCTGCGAAGAGCACCTCGGTTATGTAACACCAGGTCCTCCCCTTCTCTTCCCTTCATCTGACATCTGCTTTGGTTTACAGCAAGGGGGGGGTCACGACCCGTAGCTCGCTACATCACAGAGAGCAAACACAGGCATTAGTCGCTGAGTGGAAGCTAACTAAAACATGCAACTGATACGACCACTGTCAAGGAAATTTTCTGTCGTCTGCCACTGGAGCGCACGCTTCCTGGGTTCACGTGTCTTTGGACAACGCCAGGTGACAGATGCAGTTTAAATGTTATTCCTTAATTTGAATTTTTCAAATTGTGCTTCTTGTAAACATTTATAATCCGGTAATATATTACCTGCAGTGGATAACTGTCTCCTTCTTTTCCTGGCTACGTTTCGGATGAATCCAGATTAGCTGAACCTTGTCCGTGAAGCTAACAGCTAGTTCGCGAGAGCACAGGACCAAAGCAGACTTCTTAAAACAGCTACATTCTGAAAAAAAAAAAAAAAAAAAAATCCAAGCAGCTGGAACAAACCCAACATGCTACCATTTTACCATAGTAGCCCTTGTTTCGCAAAACTCTCTTTCTCATTCAAATAAACGCTGAAATCGAGGACATTTCTGGGAACAGCTGTAGGTCATCCAAAACGGGGACAGTCCCCGGACGTCTGGCCACCCTATCGTAGATGCATCCCTGGTCCAAGAAACATGCATCAAATGGTCAAGTCTTACAGAAAACTGCTAATCGCTTTGATTAAGGTGTGTTGATGGAGAACCTAAGCATCTAAAATGTGCAGGAAGAAGACCCTTGAGGAGTAGAGTTTCAGACCCCTTCTTAAGAACTTTATCCCTTTTGCATTTTGGGGTCATTTACAGAGAAACCAATGATTACTTACACAGGAAATGGAGGTAGGAGGCGTTGCACCACCAATGATTTTCCTGTGGGAATCCCACGCTGAGAGCAGAGCATAAAGCGTCGTTCATCAAATATAAAATTAAGGCTCGGGTTAAGATAGATTATATCATGTTTTCTACACCACTTTATTTCTGTCAGACACACACAAGAAGAAGATTGTCCACTGCCTCCTTCCCCCACTTCCTCCCTTAAAACTAATTGTTTAAAGGTTTATAAAAAAAAAGCTGCATTGCATTATTACTGTGTTACAATGCACCCAGAATACCAGACTGTAGTGCTTTTATAAGCAGAGTGGATACTGTAAGTTCATTCAATTAGTTAATTGTGTTCATTAAAGTTCAGAGTGTAGTACCTCTCCTTGCTGAAGGAAGTTTTTTCGGTTTGTTCACTAACTGTGGCTGTCTAAACAGCTGGGGTGAAAGTTAACTTACTTAGATTTGGTAGCTAGGCAGCTATAATAGGTGACTTCAGTCCTTTCTGTCTGAATGCAAATAGGAGAAAACATCCTCAAAAAACCCTTCCCAGCACAGATAGAATATTCAAAATACAGCTACGGGAAACATTGGGTGCTCTTTGGTGGGTGAAGTATCTCGGTTTTGCCTTCAATGCTTTCTGTATCCAAGCATTTGCTGTACTAAGCAAGCTAAGTTAAAAAAGACAACTCATTTTTTAACTTAGCATGGTAAAACAAAACTCTATTAGTTTTATTTTGAAATTTCAATACTAACTATTTAGTCTTAAATGACCATGTTATTATTATTTTTTTCAAATCGGCTGTTTTAGCCCCACCACATTAGCTAATGAAGCTCGGAGGGAAAAGGAGGAAAGCAAAAATGACCCCCATCCCTACTTGCGGCTTGAATCAAACTTTGAAAAAATTACTTGCGACACCTCCAGTGGACACTAAATGAAGAAACCAAGAGCGCTCACTTTGTCTTCATGACGTTTCCGCAGAACCTCACTTTAAGAATCCTGAACTATCCCTTTAACATGTCCTTGAGCCAAATCCTGAAGCATAAACCCAAACGTATTCTTTCTGGTCCCTTTGGGTGCTGCCTGCAGGCTGATAAAACAAGTTCATATTTCACGGAGGTGACAGCCTTAATCTCAGCCATACATGCAGGTTGTATGTCTTATTTTCTTGGAGTAAGCAACACCAAACTCAAGCTGCTCTGTGTTGTGCTTACTGACGGGTTATCAATAATTGTGCCTAAGAAAGCACAGCAGCTGCCATACAATCTGCTCTTTCTCCAACGTGTTGCCTTGCCCTGACTGCAGAGTGCACAGAGAGCCGAGCCGAGCCGTGTAATCAAAGATAGCTGAAACACACTGTTGACTTTGAAACCGAAGACGTTTGTTTCAGCCCGGGGTGTCTTGCCAACAAAGGACATACAAATTGACAGCTGCATTTACAAGTGCTCAGATTTATTGCGTAAATAAACCCGCCGTTCGAGCTGGTTTGTGTGGCCGAAGTGGAGATAATTAAACTAGCCAGCCGAGTGATTTTTGATTTATCCACCATTTCTGTGCCTCGCGCAGGAGAAACACCTCTGACATCATGCTTTTACGGCGGGACTCCGACAGTTTAAGGAGAGCGGCTGCATTTGTTCCCTGAATTCCTCTAAACTGTCATCAACACGGACGGGAATGCGTTGGCGACAGGCGAAGGAGTGCTCCTGTCAACCATCTCATAAACAGGTGTTCCCAAATGAAGCATAAGGTTTATTTTACTCTAATACCTCTGCGGCGAAGTGAAAACCCACCTTAAAACAGAGCACCGCATATTTTGCTCACAACGCTTTTGGCCACTTAAGAGTCAGGCTTACGAACGAGAGCCAGAGCCTGACTGCAGGGGAGACAACACTCCACCATAAATATTTCTGGACAGGTTCCATTGGCTGTGACTTATGGACAACAGCCGTAGACTGAAAACAAGTGGACATACGTTTTTTTTTTAATCTTTTTTATTTATCTCATGCCAGAACGCCCTTCAGTGTCAGAACGTTGGAGTATGTTGCCACAAACTATTTCAGTCCGGTTAGTGGAACTTAATTGAGGCTCAATCAAAGGAATACTGCATAAATTACTGCCACAATAAACTGAATCATTTGGCGTTGTTTCATACTTGGAAGTCCCTCTCAAACCTTGATAAATGAGCAGCTGACATGACAAGATTGGAGTAAGTCTCATCCATATGAAAGGACATTCTTTATGTAATTTGCATGTCTTAATTATTCTCACCAGTACAAATTAGCATTCCATATTTGTATTTTTGCCTATGTTTTTTTTTGTTGTTGACAAACTTCAGCTAGAGATAATCTACCATGCACTTATTGACAGAATCAGTTAGGTTTCCAGAACGAACGCTTTGACTTTGGCACATTTTTTCACCAGTGCAGACCGGTGATTAAAATGCAGATAATTACATTCTCCAGGAGTTGCCATGTTTAGAAAGAGCAACAGGGTGCGTAGACGGTGGTATTGTGAATTTAATGAAAACATTATCAGGTAGTAACCAAAGCACCTGACGGTCAGCTGAAACACAGAGTGAAGGTCACCAAACATAGAGGACGTCTTATAGACACGGTCACACACAGAATTACCCGTACTGGATGGAGGATGAGGAAGCTTGTATCGGCTCTGCATGAAGTCCGATGGATGGATTTATTGGACAAGTGCCCAGCATGCAGGGTGACATGATAGGGTGCGTACCTCACCTTAACCTGACCCCATAGTGGGATCCACTGCAAACTCTGTCCAGAGCTGCCTCTGCTGTTGGATGCATCTTGTTTTGTCTTGATGTAACAGATAAAACGCACTTTATTTTTATACTTGAAATTTAGTTGTAGTTTTTTTTTTTTTTATTGAACCTGGTCTGCTTGAGAGTGGCTGATTTTAAACCAGTATTTGCGTCTTCATAGTAGAACCAATCCTGCAGCGCTAAAAGCTTCTTTGATCAGGTGTGGTCACTTAAAGAGGTCTCGTATGAAGACGTGCTCCCTTGCTGTTCCCCATATAGCTGACCCCTCGGGTTCTGGACTTAATTCATGCTCAGCCCCTCTTTCACGCTGCAATGTCACAGCTCCGAGAACGTGGGCCACTACCGTTTGAGCTGTTAATCAAATCGGCATGAGCACTAGCGAGTGACACACTTGAAGAACATTGCGCGGTCCACGGGGAGCTCAGAAATGAGATCTTTATCTCTCCTTTTAGCCTCAACAAAGCAGAGGCAGTTCCCATGGCTTCAGCAGCGCAGCCAAAGTGCAGCGCACGTAGAGCCAGCGACGATTGGCAGCTTTCACATGGAGCTAAACGCTCCCTTAGGCTACAGGCAAGCAGTGGCGGTTCCCATGGCTGGGATCATGTAGTTCAAGCGTGGCGGAAAAGTATCAACAATCGGCTGGTTTTCACAGGGCGCTGAATGTCGCTCAGAGTGCTGTAGCTGAAAGAAAACGGAATATCCTCCACACGCTGATTGTCTCAGACTCCCTCCCGTCTTCAGCAGTCAGCACACAGAGATTTACAGGCTGTCTTCCTTCCGTTAGCTCACTCACACACTAGTAAATTAGCTTGAACAGTGACGTTGGCTATTACACGTACCGGTATTGACTCCACTAACTGTAACATCAAGCAAACTTTAGTTCACAGTTGGTACCTCTACATCTGTGCCGCATTATCCTTTCAGGGCGCACGGGTTAGAGCAACACAGACTCTAACAGCTTTGAGAGAAAGGATTTGTTACAGGAATCTTTTTTTTCTTCTTCTTCGTCTTCTTCTATATTCCCCACAGCAAATAATGTCCATTTCTATCAACCTTCTGCGCTTCAAACAGCTCAAAGGGAAAAGGGGACATATGGCCCACAACCTCTGGAATGCAGTCGCAGCCGACCGGCACGAGTGGAAGCATGGACAAGAGAAACGGCTCAGAGAGCGTCACCTCCACACCAGCCGGCGCTCCTTCCTTCAGTAATCTACACGGAGCCACAGAGAGGATGCTCCCCGCCATCAGTTACATTTTCCTCAGGGAGGTGGCAGTGTTGGTCAGAGTACACACACTACAGTGGTGCAGCACAAACATACACACTCAGGATCACAGATCGGACCTTTAACACTAAGACGAGTGCATGAATAAGAAATCCATTGGGTTGAAGTTACCTACCCAGGGGGGTACCCTACCTCTCACCTACTGATTGCTGGAGATGGGCGCCATCTACCCTGCGACCCTGCCAGGATTATGCGGGTACCATCCATTCATCCATTTTCTAACACGTCTATCCTTTGTGGGGTCGCGAGGGGGGCTGGTGCCTATCTCCAGCTGTCAATGTGTGAGAGGGGGGGTACACCCTGGACAGGTAACCGGTCCATCGCAGTGAAAATGGATATATGAGCAGATATTGTCAGAAACGAAGAGTGCAAGAGGAAGAAAGAATAAAAGTAACACGCATTCTCGTGCACCGTGAGCCATATTTAGTTGACCTCTGACCTCTGACCCCTCGTCAAAATCTAATCACCCTTTTATCAGACAGGGGGAAACCTGGACAGCCTCCCTCAGCAGCAGCAGCACCAGCAGAGAACAAGTGCACCGACTTTCCCGAGGCATCACAAGCATTTCTTTACATCTACAGTCGGACCTCGAGACATCCTTCCAGCTATAAATCCATCACGGTGTGACAAGGCACGCCGCTGCTCTCAGCTCTCCGGAGACTCACTCTGGCGCGCACACCTGTTACCAGGCTGCCGTGGCAATTCGTCCAAACAAAGAGGGAGGTAAATGCAGTGGCATAAAAGACATCAGACAAAGATGCTGGCCGGCAAAGTGCTGCGGGATCAACGAGCGAGAGCGCAGGAAGAGCTTGCAGACGAACTGAGAGTATGCAGTCAGAAGCAATCCCAAAAGGAACTTACCTGATCTAAATTTGCTTCGTATCAGTACGGAGTGCTCAGAGCCCAGAAGAGTCATAATGATTTCAGTACAGTTCCAGCGTTCAAAGGTTGCAAAAACAAGCCGCACAAATTCAGGAAGCCGAACACACTCTGAGCCCTCGGGCCACCTCTGGACCACAGACTCATGGGAGACAGAGTTGGTCCTGGCTGCCTCATCAACAGCTTAACAAGAACACTAACTTCCAAAAGTGTATGAAAACAAAACAGTTTAGATCTTTCTGGCGCTGAGGCTCTCAGCTGTTGTGGAATCTAGCCCTCCTCCGTCTGCCGCTGCTCTACTCTGCTCTGCTCTCACCCCTCAGCCGCTGATGTGGGAGTGTGTGATTTTTGCGGGCTGATGAGGCTTTGGTCCCTTCTGGCTGAGAGCTCTGAGCTGGGGCCGGGGACAACACGCAGAGATATGCCCTGCTCAGGGAGGGGCCAGGGTTTCCTCCAAGCCCCGCCTGCCGCAGCCCAGAGGCACAACAGGGTTTGGCTGATGACTTCTTCCTCCCTTGCCACCAGTGTAAATATATCTGCCTATCAGCCCAGCTGACTGTCATTAGTGCGGAGAAAGGCAGATCGAGATAGAGACTCAGAGGAAGATGGTGGAGCCGCGACACAGGCAGAACGGAAGATGTCCAGTTTCGCTTCTTCCCTGCGTCTAGAAGTCAGAGTGTAGAAGCGAAACTTTGCCCAAAAACTCTGACCCTTAAAGTTCTTTCCCTTCAGGTGAAAATAGTACCCACATGAGAAACTTTCAGAGGGGAGAATCCAAGAGATTTGAGCTCTCTGATAAGCTTTTTAAGGAAGGAAAATCCAAACTGTTGTCTGACGTCAAAAGACCGACAGGAAGATTAAAGAGACGCTGAAAAAGCAGCGCCCTCACACAGTCACAGTAAACATGACAATCGTTAAAGCTTTATACTGCATATGCAACAAGGAAGCGGAGACTTTGGTACTTTTGGCCTGTTTTTGACAATCCCCACATCGCTGTAAAACAATGAAAGTCCTGCAAATGAAGACTTCAACATCTTCATACTGTAAAACCTACCGCCTTTTAGTTTTTCAAAGCATCGGCTCCGCAAAACGACGAATATGCTGCGTTGCCTAGCAATCTGAACAGACAGTAAATGTCATCTGCCAATATGTAGCGGACCCATTCCTCCAGTTTCTTTTGAATGTTTGTACAAAGGAGCTACAGTAATAAGCTGGGTACCTGGCCTCTTCAGGGTGATCTTTTCCATCTCTTCCATCTGAAACGAGCAGAATCGTGTTGGGACTTCAGGTAATAGACCAACACAAAGTAGAGCATAAATGTGAGGTGACGTGGAAAAGGATGCATGGTTTTCAAATATCGGTCACATTAAAATAGTAAAGTGATTGTGTTTATCCCTCTTTACTTTCATGTCCATGCAAAGAAACCAGATTATTTGGAGTTGGCTACAAGTCATTCGGGGCAAATATGTGGAAGAATAGCCTCTGATCAAGAGAGACCAAAATCTAACTTCTTCTCCTACATGTAACATGAGTATGTATGGCAGAAAACTATCACAGAACATGACTCTGGAAATGCTGCCACAAAGGGGACGGCAAATAAATTCACTTTGTCCACACAGAGATGAACATGGTAAATTTTCATAAACAATTAAGAAAAAGAATACCTGGACTGCTGACCTCTTGTGTGATGTCGTTGGCTTTTTTTTGTTTTTTGTTTGCATGGTCAACATTTCACAACATGACTGGTTGCATTTGCCTTCAATGACATATTCACAGCCATAGCTCATGTCTACTATTGTCTGACATTAACAACTGAGATTCAGCTGAGTAACACTGTGGAATTATTTCAGCTAAAAACTTGTTATATACTAATCTCTGTAGGCTAATAGACGTGATATGAGAAAAAATGAGAATAGAACAATGTGGGAATTAACCGATCCATCGGTGCATGGATATTTTCACCGCAGTAAAACAGCTCGCCCACGCAACTATTGGTTTATGCATGTTGGAATAGATATGAATGAGTGGAAATTCCTATTATAAAAACATTTTATTAAAGGTTCAATTGGCTCAAAATATGCTGAAAAAAATCCATATTAAAGGACAAACAGTTACTCATACATCATCCTGACATACACTGATTAATAACATCCTAACTTGTAAGAGAGCCTCTTTTAATCTGCGGCATCTAAGCAAGTAAAACTTTTGTTTAAAAAAATACGTTTTAGCAGTCATTTTAAATGAACTTACACGAAAGTCACTACATATCTGGTCTTTAGAAGAGTAGCAGGATAAGTTAAATCCAGACCGCCGAAATTGATGCAGCTACAAGTGTCCCAGGCCAATTGTGAAGGCAGTTTGAGAAAAATGGCCCTCATGGCTTCCTGTATGTGTTGACTCCAGTATTAAGTATTAAGTCATTTAGGATGAGATTTTTTGAGATTTTTTTTGCTATTTATTTATTTACACAGGGACAGCGTATAATATACATTAGCCAGGATTCCTCTTTTCTCAGATTATTAGAGTATTACACTATCTCTCTTGACAGTGATACCTTAAAAATGAGGAAGACCTCAAAATGATGTTTAAAAAAATCTGCCATAACCAGGATAGGATCCACAAAAGCATTCAGAAAGCTATGCACAAAGCTTCGGTATTGAGGTTTCCTAGCACGGTCCTGGTGTTTCAGCTACCTGGCTGGAAAGTGGACTCCTATGTGCACCAGTGCTGATTTGCCACAGAGGAATTGAAGTATGTAGACATGATAGCAACATCATAATAATATGGCATGATCTTGTATGATGCTTGTTCAAATATTGGGAAAACATTTTTTTTTTCCAGATTTGACGTGACTTCATCCAGACTTTTTTCAAAAAAATTGTGATTGTCTTAACCAGTATTTTCCCCAGGTCAGTGCATGAAAACAGGTGAGAAGAATCATAATCAAATTGTGACATACAGTATATTTAACGTGGAAACAATGCAACGTTTATGACCAGTGCTTAGCCAAATTCAGTGATGCTGAAAAGTACAGCCCATGTCTTGCTCGAACTTCAAATCTTGAAACCCATGACAGCATGTTATACTGTGCAGAGCTTTACAAAAGCTTTACTCCTCGAATCCTTCTGCATTTGGTCATGGTATACCACAAATGCCCTTTAACTGTAAAATGCAAGGAGAATTAAATGTTTTCTTTTTTATTTCAGTTGGAACTTTGGCTAGGGCATTCAACACATGAATTTGACCCAAACAAATCCATTGTAGCTCTGATTTTATGTTTAGAGTTGTTGATGGAAGTTTAAAGGCTTTTGGAGCATTTAACAGTTTATTTCCCCAGCCTTGCCCTGTATATCTCTTTATCCATCGTTTTATCCATTCTGACCAGGTTCTGTATCCCTGTCAAAGAAAATCATCCCCACAGCACAATGCTGCCACCACAGTGTTTTACAGTGGAGGTGGTGATGTACAGTATTGTCTTGCCTTATAAGGTTATTATCCTGGTTTGGCCTCTTAATGACGCGCTCCAGGAGTTAAGTCTCGTTTCTTTGTCGTGATTGCTTTTGTCTGTTCGCTGTTGTTCATTATGTTCGAGATACTTGCCTTATTAGTTATTCCTTTGTGCTGAGTTTCTTAGTTTTCTGCTTTGTTCCAGTCCCTGGATATTCCAATTTCCTCTCCTTAGGTAAGTATTTATCTTTTCCCCTGGATGCATTGTTTTTCGGTGGTTATTGGCCTCCCTTTCTCACTCTGCCTTCTAAACCGTCCTTCTCAGCTGCTCCACATGTCCCCTGCCTGACACACCAGTAGCCGGTGTTATTAACCCCACCTTCCCCCACTAGATTGACTCACTGGTTTTCTTGTCTCTTTGCTGGTCTCTTGCGCTGATTTCATGTTCTCTGTCGCTGCGTTGCCCTGTCTGATTTTTGGGCCAACAGTAGTTATGTTTATATGCACAAAATTTCACAATCGGATTGAAATGTATTTGGATGAAATAATTGGATTGTACCATTTTATGGGCACACAATCAATTAATCTCATCATAATGTGCGTGTTTATGCACCTGACTTTATTCAGAACAGAACCACCCTGACATGTGCAGTTGTTCCCCTAAAAAAAACAAAGAAGAAGAAGTACTTCCGTCTTTGCTAAATCACAAAAATTAGTAAACAAAGCGGTACTAAACAATTTTTTTTTGTTTTCTGAGTGCCCAGGCTGGACTTGCACAATGTTCTAATTACGGTTGAAATCTTACTGAGTAAGCAACGATTTTGAGCTCTTTTACTTTTTCGAACAGAAAGGTTGTATAGGGAGCCCCAAAAGTATTTCCGCCACTCACCAACACGGAAATACGTCACATTTACGTCGGGCACACTTGCGCCCTCAGGTCAGTTTGCCACATTCGGGAATAACTTGAGCCTGACAAGCGTTTATATGCATGTTGATCGGATTGTCAATCTGCATAAACTACCCCTCTCATTCGGATTACAATTACATTCTTATTGAGCTTAAACTGATCACGATATTCCGATCGGCTTGTTTACATGACACATTTTTATTCCGATTGGCCCTTTTATTTATTTACTTTTGTCCATGTAAACGTAACTACTCTAAGTTCCGTTTACTTTTTTTAGTGAATACCTGTTCATTTCACTGCTCTGCATTTGGGTCCTTTCTAAACTCATCCCTGACAGGCTTGTGAGAAACTGCAAACAGGGCTTCTCCTGTTTTTTTTTTTCTTCTAACAATGGCTTCAGATTTACCATGTACCTATCTGTTGTAATTCTTGTCCTCATAATACTTCCTCCCCCCCGCCCCCCAATTATGTTGTCTAATTAAGTCACACACAAGTGGACTCGTTATTAACTAGGTAACTTTTGATAGAAGGCATTCAGTTTTGCTTTACCACATAAATCCTTATAAACTATATTGCTGCCTGTGATGTTAATGCATTTTAACAGATTTCATCCCTGATGCTTGAATCAGCTACCTTCGTATTCTGCTTTTTAATTTGCCAAATACAGATTATGATAAATCTGACTGTATAATATACTGTATATCTACATCACGTGAAAACAACCACGATTGTTTCGGAGCTTTGTACAGCAACAATTCACCGCCCCCCCCCCGCCCTTTTCGCTGTAATCTCTTCACCCCCATAAACACTTGACCGGCTTCTGTTGCGGAGGAGCTCCTCCACGCGCCGCTGAGATGCTCACGCCGAAACGTGTGATATTTTAACGTAACAAACGACATGCCTTATCTGTTTGCCGTGAGTCTGCGCTGAGTCTGACGTGTGCTGGAGCGAGCTCCAAGAAGGCCCGCATAATACTCCAGTCAAATATTTACATTAAAGCTTCTTGGTCTGCAAATCTATCCTTGACATTTGCAAGTGAATTTGTCTCTGTGAATAAACACACACGCACACGCGCACGCACACACACGCACACACACACACACACACACACACGCACGCACACACAGATGCCGCTCCAGTGTCTTAATTAGCAGGTGAAAGTGCTTAAAGGAAAGGTTTGACAGTGTACACACAGTGTCTCGGACAGATTCCTGAGGAGGTCACCCAGCCCTGGCTTAATCCTCCCCTTTAATTGGGCCTCATGTCAACGAGTGTGACAAGTCTCATCTGAACCGTCTGGAGCCACATGCACGTGTGTGTCTTTCAGCGTGTGTGCGATAAAACCCACAAACAGAGCCGAAGATCATGCTCGTACACCAATTAGACAGATCTGACTGCACATTTTTAAACACCATATCTACAGCCAGCGCGCAGATGTGTGACCCACGATGGTCAGAGCCTTCTTGATTTGGGCCGTGATGCAAACGGCTAAATGGTTTTTGTCTAGACCGTGTTCGAACCCCACGTTGCGTAATGCAGCCGTAAGTGTTTATTGGCAAATCGTACGGACTTGTAAATCAAAATACGACTGTTAACGTTCTGTATAATTTCTGTTTTTTCTTCTTTTTTTTTTTTTTTTTAGACGGCGCAGATGTGAGCTGCTAAAAGTGGCCAAATCGTACAAAATGTCAAAAAATAAATAAAAAAAATGGCCAAACCCATCAATTATGAACAGTTACATACAGTGTCAGGATATTTTTTTTAATCCTACAATTTTTTCGACAAGACTAGCACATTGTCATTGTTATCAGTTCCAGTAAATGATGTCTTAGCAGGGCTTAGAAACTTTTGCTGCTGACAGGAACCGTCACATATTTTAAATGCCTTGAATACCAAACGCCATCCGCAGAATCCAACTGTCCTTCAGTCATTTTATCAGCAGTCACTGGTAGAGATTTACTGGTTCACACTGCAGGGTGTGTAAGTAAGGGTATATTTGCTGTACCCCTCATCCAGCAACGGACAATATTGGTAAGCCTTAAAACCAATTAGAACCTATAAAGGGATTTTCATGGTACCTGCCTAAGAGCTTCCAAAAACTTGGAAAAACTCCCCTGAGTCTTGCAGGATGACAGTCTAAAAAGAAAATCCAGCTCTAACTTAACCTGACATTCAAACCGGACACAGAGTTACGTTTTAAAAAGTTTATTGAAGGGGATGAGTAGTAGCAGGTGAGGCAGGCAAGCATAACCAGACTGGCCAGGGGTTGCAGGCAGTGACAGACCTAAACCAGAGACACCAGAACACCAGAACAGGTGATGTGGACCGAGGAAGCATCAGAATGGGCAGAGCGAGCGGCTGGAACTCACAGGGAAACAGGCAGCTTTCATCAGTGAGGGCTGAAAACACATACGAAGCAGAAGAGTCCAGCTGGCTGAGCCAACAGGCACTGGTAGAGGCAGAGCACATCACACAAGACAAGACGATCTGTCAGGGATGAGTTGGCTGAGGCAGGTGTATATAGACAGGTCAGCAGTCAATTAGCAATCTGAGCTAATTGACTGCTGACCGGTGAGTGGACTGAGCTGATTGGGTGGTGACAGATGGCTGTTGGCTGAGGGAAGTGGAAACTAATTAGTCCAGAAAAGTCCAAATCATAGAAAACATTGTAAATAAATTAAGTTGTGTAAACTTAATTCAATTACTTGTTACCAATTCAAGTGATTCATTTAAGTTGGAGCTGCATTCTCGTTTTCAAGAGACTTCTCACACCAAGTAAAACAGATACTAGCAATGCAAAACCACTCATCAGGCAGTATGTTATTACAATGGCAAGGTTAAGCGAATCAAAGTTATTTCTTCGTCATGGCACCTGTAAATGGGTGGAATATATTAGCTAGTAAGTGAACCATTTGCCCTCAAAGATAAAATGCTTACGGACAGGAAAAATTGGACAAGCATGATAATTTGAGAAAGTTTGAGTGAGGTTTTCTCAAAGTGCAGTGGTCAGAAGTTGTCTTAGAAAGGAGCAGAGGTTAATACTCAACGCATTGAACATGGAGTGAGGGTGTGGCGCTAGAAGTGATGCAATGACGCCGCCCCCACGTGCAGGCTCCGCATGCTAAGGTGGTGCACCTCCGAATTTCTGCAACTTGCCGCTTGACATGCAAGGTTCATTCAAAATTGAGGTCTTCAAAGGTGCTCTCGTTGAGCAAGATGCCTGTACTGACATCAAATGGCACAGACATTTGTTAAATGCTGTGTTGTTGCTGTTTATGTATTCTGGGATTGAAAACCGCATGCACATCTTGGCATACTTTCAGGGGTGAGTTTATTGGCCAAGTATGTGGGTTTCCATCATTTGGAGTGAAAATCAGATCTAAAACAACAACCTAAAGTGTATAAAGACATAAGCTTGCATTTAGTAAAGCAATCATTTGTCTCTTTATAAAACAGTTAATTAAAAAAAAAAGATCCCTGGCTTTACAGACAGGCTGCATTCCCCATCTTTGTCCACATTTTTCTGTATGCGACGGATGACCACACCATCTCCTTCTATGTCTCTAACCCTTTACTTTTTTTAGCTGCCGTAAACACACCAAGTATTCTTTATGCATGTTTACGATACCGCGCAGACCCATTTTCGATGTGTGACGTCAGCGGTTTCTTCTTTTGTTTACTGCATTTCCACAGGTTATGTTGAGTACTGCCCCCTGTGTTTTTGAAGAATACTGCACCCACGTCCATGTCAAGTATAAACGTCTATAGCACTATGACACAAGTCTGAAAAAATTAATGCTGGTTCTTACAGAAAGAGAGTTGGACAAATTTACAAGAATGTTCTGCAGGAAGACCTTAGATCCTGTCATTTTGACTGTGCTGCACTACAGCTCTCCCTCCACAGCGGGAGCAACACATTCACAAGAGTGTTTGACACTGCTAACAGCCAATCAGAGACAGACATTCATCCTGGCTCCGATTGGTATTTCTGAACGAGAGCGGCATATTTTCGTTTGAGTTTTTTTTTCTTCCACAGATTATCTGTCTCATATTTTTCTGTCAGGACATAGTGACAGTTTTAACAAATATGTAAAAAAAAAAAACAATACATGTGTACAAAATATATCTACTTCAGCTTTAAAGTAACATATTTTCTTTCGAATCACAGCTTAGGTTTCAGAAATACGCAAATATCCTGACAACAGCAATAAATACAAAGCATAACTGCCAATCATCAGTTTTGAACTTAGTTGTGACGCGATGTGCTTTTAGAATCGGTTTTATATGCTCTAAACTCAGTTATACACAGCATATCTTTGTTTAGTCATTCTGTAGCTGTTCTGAGGTTGATGGTGGGTGTTTAAATTTTTCAACCTGAAAGCTCCCTGCTTTATCAAGCCGACTCTGATTTTAGTTATTGACTCAATAATGAAATCACTTTTGTGGTTGTACATCTTACCAGTATAAAAAAAATACTGTTCCACTGTTTTCTGCCAGACTCAGAGACCTTATCTCTAATAATAATGAGAAGTGTTGACAACTTTCTTTAATTGTCAGGTGATCAATTCCAACGGATCACTCAGTCACTACATCACTCTCAACTTATTTCTTGTTTTGACTTCAGCCTTTGGATGCACCCGTGATTCTTGCTAGATGCCTCTTTGTTTCTTTTTTGGTCTCTATGTTGTATTTAGTGCTAACACATCTATAATACTGCATTACTGAAATTGTAATAGCTTCAATATTTTAGTCTGTTCCAGTTATGTATCTTGTCAAAGTTGTGTGTGGGCCATTTAAGCAGCTCCTTGAGTACTTTTACACATTTAGTGTAGACCTACAGATTTATAATATCCCCTGTTTAAACTGACCACCTTCCTGTCCAAACATCCAACATTTGTACTGAAACTAAAACTTGTGTCTGTTTGAGTCATGGTTTGCTTCTGATGGCAAAACCTAAGTTGTCACAGCAGGGTACTGCCATATCCTTAAATTGAAAATGTAGCTGATTTTGTATTTTGGGGAGAAATTTCAGTTTTATTTCGCAATCAAAAATAAATGACCATGCTAACATAGCCTCATCGGAGTACTACTCAACTAAAATGTCACAAAAACCAATGTCCTCTACATCCATGTAGATGTATAGTAAAATGGTAAATGGTTGGAGCGTTACACTGCCCTCAGTCATTCACACCCTGACAGCGGTGAACTATGTTAGTAGCCACAGCTGCCCTGGGGCAGACTGACAGAAGCAAATCTGCCATACATCGGTGCTACCGGGCCCTCTGACCACCACCAGCAACCAATTCCGGGTCAAGTGGACGACTGAGACGATGGGAGCGGGGGATCGAACCAGCAACCCACCAATTGCAGGACGAATTCCCCAACAGGATTTAGGGAGTATGATACCAAATAAATATTATCATAAATACTATCAAGGTACCATCATGTGGTTCTGAAGGTGATTTTTTTACAGACTGATAACATTGCAGAAACCCAAACCAATAAACCGTACTTTAATGCTTATTAATTTGTTGTCTTTTTGTCTCTAAAATGTAAAATTAGTATTACTTTATATGTAAATGCTTAATACCATGTCTATCTTTGTTTAAGAGTCAAAAAAAATATTTCGCCATGGAATGGTTATTTACACATTTGTTTACACATTGTGTAAACATCAGGCGGTTATATATTAGTGATTTAGCCATTGTTGGCCAGAGATTTACATTTTATGGCACCAGGATGTTTTCATTCCAATTCTGAAAAGTTGCTGAAAATAAAAAAATGTAAATATTTTTTGTACAATAATGTCTTTTACTAGTGTCATTTATTGCAAAATTGCATATTTATATATATATATATATATATATATATATATATATATATATATATATATATATATATATATATACACATACAGTACATACACACACACACACACACACACACACATGTATCACTTTGATCCACAGTTGAATAGAAGCAAGCTCTAAGGAACAATTACATTTAGGTTTTTATATGGATCTTGGACTCAGCTCGGTTTAAATTTCTGGACTCACTAGTAATAAGGATTCACACCTACAATGGCCCTTCTTGTAGTGAAGGGATTGCTCTATGTTCTAACAGAAAACAACTGTCCTTTGTAATTGTCACTACTAATGGTTTTACTGAGTAGATAGTTTGGTGAGGTTCTAGATTAGGTTAGGTGAAGCTACTTCAGTCTTGTTACATGAGGACATTCGAAACCTCAGGATCAATCGTGGTCAGGCCAGCCATACAGCCATACCTGGCTAATCCTCTGGTGCTTTGATTTATGCTAAGGGCTTTGTTGCATAGTCAAGGAAGATTGTCTGACCAACACAGGCTTCAGTGATGGTGTTTCCAGACAAACCAATAGGGCAGACTCTCACCTGTCAGAAGATGCCAGCTGTCATTTTCTGAGAGCAAAGAGGAGAGCTGAGACTTGTGCTTCACAAACCAGACACCCACCTTACCAGCTTGTCAATTATCAACATCAACAGGGTCATGGATAGGAGGCGTTGGTTGGACCCTCCCTTCCAACACCATAGACAATGAACTTTTGCAGGAAGACTTGTTAGTGTGATCCTTCAATACCTAGTTGATAAGCAGTGTAACTGAAATCTGGTATCTCTCTGAAGTCATAGTCTTTCGCCAGCAATGCAAAGTAAAAAAAATAAAGTTCTGGCATTACTATTATATCTGGCATTAACATTTGGTCTGTCTTGCCTTTGGTATTAATCTGATTTCCTTAGACTTACACTTCAAAAAGATGCTCTTCCAAACAACCAACATGATGACATCAAAAACTACGTAAGGACAGGTGTGAAGTCGGACAACAGGGCCTGTTTTCCTCAGCTCATGGTTAATCTAGGATACATTAGGACGACAGATTAATCAGAGCCACAGAAGCAGCCTAAACCTTAGGAAGCAGACAACCTTGTAAAGAGACGGACTTGTAGGCTGATAGCCTTCTGATGAAGCATCGTATGTAAAGGCACCCTGGTAGAGAAGAAGGATGAAAGATAAGACAGATGAAGCGCTGCTGAAGAGTTTGTGTGACAACAAGAGATGAGGCTGTCAGGTCAGGGGGAGACAGGATATGGGTGGAGGTGGGGGTGTTTGGGAGGGTACTCTGTCTCTGTGTGTGGATGTTTGTTAAGGCTGCAGACGTAGTGGCCTCTGTGGCCCCCGCTGAAGCAGCTGTGTCCCATCAGTCTAAGTGGCGTACTGCTGCTCTGTCTCAGATAGCCGCTCTGGTCTAGCCACCGCGTCTCAGGTAAACAGGGACTTTTAAAGAAGCAGTTGCTTTTCCTGGATTAGCACCAATGTTACAGAATGTTAACGCATTACGATTCTACAATTTATGGGTTTTTAGAATACAGTCATGTTTATGTTGTGAAGTTTTTTTTTTATTTGACTGAAATGCAAGATAAATGAAAGGGAAATGGGTTGATATGAGGTCAGATAATGGCACTTGGGGAGACTTTTATCAACACCCAATCAGCCTTATCAGAAAACTACGCAGTTTCTCACGACACAAGCTGACTAAAAACCCAAAAAAATATGGTTGAGAAAAGTGGAGGTTGTGGAATGCAAATAGAGTGAGTAAATTCTGAAGAGCAAGAAAGAAAAGAGGGCACGAGGGCAAAAAAAAAAAGAGATTGGAGGGGACAGAGTTGTGTTGTTGGAGGAGGAGAAGAAGCGGTGAGGGAGGGGAGGGGGGGGTGAAGAATGAGAAGCGGACGGAGCCAGACGTGGAGTCAGGTTCAGCTTCTCTCCCTCAAGTTTCTGAGCTGTAGTTTCTAATGAAGAAGTTCCAGTGGGAGCACGCCGAATCCAAACCAGAAGTGACTGAAAGACGAGCCTGAGCCAGCAGCCCCCTCCTCCCTTTTCCCCCCCTACGTCCCTTTTTCAGCTCACAGTCCGTCTGCGTCTGCTCTGAGGCTCGGTCACCTCCACTCCGCATCACCCTCCTTAGACCCCGGCGGCGTCCGAGCCGCCGCGCATGTCTGCCGCCAGGTTGGAAATGTCAACATGTTTGGGAGACACAAGCGCTGGAATCTATCTGGGAAGAATCCCAAAGCACAACAAGGTTGCACGGGAGCTGCACAGTCTCCGTGACATGTAAAAACCCAAAACGCCAAAGGGAGATACTATTTGGTGTTTCCGTGGTTGTTTAGACGGTCAGCTTTGCCTCTGGTACGCTCCGCTGGCGGGTGGCCACATGAGCGAGGGCTGGGAGATGGGGATGTCTATCTGTGAGGCCTGAGCTCAGAGCCTAACTCCTGCCTTTTAAAAAAGAGCTATACCCTGGCTTTATGTGGTATTCCTAAACCCTCACTATCAGAAATGTAATATCTCCTACCTTGTTTTTGTTAATGTTGTTAATGTCTGTCTTTGTGCTGAAAGGTTAAAAGAAGACATCACAGAGAAACCGCCATCGGTGCCAAGAGTCACCTTACTTCAATCAGTTCAAGACTAATAAAATATAGTACATTTATCTGAATTAAATCATTGATTCTAGAATTAATGGGGAAAAATATCCCTCCGGTCTTCATTTAATGCTACATTTGAGATGGATTTACTGCTGAAACCAGATATTTTATGCTCACTGAACAAAAATAAATTTTTAATGCATGGCAGTGACCTGTTTAAACAATTATACACAACTATAGATACCATGGTAATGTCCACCTATCATTTTGTTCAGGAAAGAGACAGGTTCAGTCCACCAGAGATAATCGTGAGTTGGTGGGAAACTTATATGTCACAACTTTAAAAAAAAAGCAACAGACTTAGGGAAAATGCTGGTTGAGCTGTCATGTCCCATACAGTCATGTGCTCTAAAGCCACTCAGAGAGGAAGAAGCCATAACTCAAACTGGGACGTATAAAGCCAGATCATAGTTTGCAAATGCACTCATAGAGAAAGACCTTAGACTTTGACGACTTGTCCTGTGGTTAGATGAAACAAACTTGAAGTGTTTTGCCCATAATTATTTTTACATTCGGGTTACATGCTATCCACTAGTATACAGTATACATTACTGCTAGCTAGTTTCTTTCTAACCTCGCTTATCTGTAACCTCCCCAGCCAGATTGATAAAGTGTAGCACTCTACGTCCTGCACGTTATCAATCTGGGACTGCTCTTATTGAATCTGTTTGGGGAAAGGAGCAGAACTCTCCAAGCTTATTGAGGGAAGCGACACCTAGTGCCCGCCTACCGAAGGTTGGTTTTAGCCAATCACGGTATCAAATAAAAACGTAAAAAGCACCGTCATGCGACACCACAAGAAGGTAAGCTAGTCAAGGCACTTCTTGCTGTTATCGTTTCAAAGATGAAATAGTGGATTCTTACAAAAGGGATGTGATAGAAGCAGCTACATGTGCGTCCTCTTCACCTGCCATGTTTATGTTGGCGTGGCCGTGGGCTTGGCAGCACTTGTTTTTGTTGCACCGCTATGCCCACAATACCTCAACGCGATTGGCCCAAACCGTTTTTGGTTTGGACAAAGACGGTTGAAGCCAGTGTGGTACAAAATGGATTCTCGTGTGTTTGTGAACGCACAAATACCGTGACAATTCATCTTGCAGGCAAGGTTAGCTTATCTGTTCAACAGAAAAAGCAATCAACCACATATATGTATGTGAACTGACATACATTGTTCTACATGAATGCATGAAAAAATTATGCATTGATGTAGAATTCAATACACTTGTCAAATCAATTTGTTTGAACATCTGAAATTAGTGTGATGGAGTTGGCAAAATGAAATATCTCCATCTAGGGGTGGACCATAATTCAATGTTTATCTATATCGATTAATAGACGTATATCAATAGAAAAAAAGGGCCAATAAAAAGTTCAATAGAACAGTTTTCTTTCATTTTGTACTCTAGCCTATCATGCAGGTTAATACTACAGTCATTACACCCTCCCAACCAATCACAAGCGCAGACCCAGGAACGCTCCGCCCCCTTATAAGAGTTCAGAGAGCACGCGTTATTTTTAATTTTTTAAATACTTGCAGTGTTGGTAAGAAGTTGGTTGAATAAAGGGTTGAGTTTGAATTCAGTGTTTGTGTGTTCTGTATCTAAAAATAGGTCGCTAATCAACAGCATAAAATGGTCAGGGCAGCACTTAAAATATATGTTTTGAATTTGTTGATATTTATTGATATCAATGTCGTTGATACCGTCAATAAGGAAAGGAAGAGGGTTTCTAAATGTCATACCTGACCATGACGTTGCCTGATTTCTTTTTTCAATCACAGACATTTCTTACTTTGTTTGATATTATTTGCTTTTTATTTTTACACGTTAAATTTATTTTCCTGAGGATATCATAGTGGCTGCTTGCTGATAACACTGCATGCACTATGAGATAGTAGGGCCTGTAAATGAATAAATGGAAAGCCAATAAACAACAAATGAAGCTAGTTGGCTTTGACATTTAGTCTTCTCTTAAAACATAATTTTCAAATACAAAACCCTGCTTTGCATGTTTTGTCCCTTATCTTAGTAATCTGTTAAATACTAGTTGAAATTACACATTTTGTATTGTATTCCTAAGCAACACAACAAACCGTGAATGAATGGGCCCTTCCAAAAGCTTTACAGGCAGGGCTAGCGCAATCTGAAATGTGTAAACCGCCGTGAGAGTTTTTTTTTCGAGGCCAAGCAGCCCCTGTGGGAGACTCGGAGGAAAAACCTGGTACGTGGTTGTGTTTCCGAGCCGCTCTAGCATCCAAATGACCCCATCACAACAGCTCCAACCATCATTCGCCCTCCTGACGTCTGTTTGACAACATAAAACATGCTTGCAAACATATGGAGGCGAGGTCATGTTTTTGCTCTTGCACACAAAAATAAAACAAACCGAGTCAAGTTTAGCTGCTGTGGGATCTGATCTGGGAACAGCATTTGAGATTTGAGGTCGGCTGACAGAGAGAGAGAGAGAGAGAGAGAGAGAGAGAGAGAGAGAGAGAGAGAGAGAGAGAGAGAGAGAGAGAGAGAGAGAGAGAGAGAGAGAGAGAGAGAGAGAGAGTAAACTGGCTGCGACAGGCCACAGACTAATCCGTGGATACAGAGCTGGTATCTGCTGGTCTGGACTCCACTTGACCCATCAGAATTCAAGATTTATTTTTAGAACTACATCTGTGTGTGTGTGTGTGTGTGCGCGCGCGGATGTGTGTGTGTACTTATCCCCCAAAGTGTGCACGTGTCATGTGTGCATGTTCTCTCAAAGGGGAGTACGTCTTATCAGCGCCGCCAAGCATTCATCAGGAATGACATTTTCTGCCACTCTACGTTCAAACCAAACACGCGGCTGCATGTTCTATCTTCTCTCTGCGGGATGCTGAGAGGCCTGACTTATGCCAGTTGTCAGAGAGACATTATGCTATTGTCGCTCTGCCCAATTGATTTGGTGCTTTGCCCAGTTTTATTATTTTTTTGTCCCGTGATAGGTGATTCTCTTGGACAAATGCGCCTTTCTTTCTTGCCCCTGTGCAAAAGCTGAATAAACAAAGGGGCACCAGCATCTACACGGTTCTGCTTGCTTTTAAAACTCCGGGAAACCTCAGTGGGTCACGATCAAATGTTGTTCTAGGGTTCTGAAAGGAGCTATATGGGTGTTTTTGTTGTCCTTTTCCTGTCGTATGTCTCGTGTGTGTGTGTGTGTGTGTTTGCTTTACATCCATCGGTACACTTGGAAACTGCTGCGATTGAGTGATTAATCGTATAGTGTAGTGCACGCTGTTGATCCATTCAACAGAATTGTGAACCATGGAACACCGTCGTTGCCTTTACCTCACTGGCCAGTATTTCATGCTGTGGAAGCAGCCTTAGTGCACAATGAGGTGGGTGGTCTTCAATGGGGGCCAGCCAGTAAATGGAAGGCACAACTAAAACACTGTGATGGTAGATAAAACAATTACTGACATGCCCATTTGGCCAGCTATGTATAGTGAGTTATGAACTGAAGGTAGAATCAACGCCATAAAAAATCTGCCATGCAAGTTCTGATCTGGTTCCCCTCTCCTAAAAAATCAGGTAAGAAAAACGTTGAGTGCGAGTCAAATCCGGCTCATGAAGAATTTCATAAAACTATCATTAATGGCCTGCAAGTACATTAACTAGTACTAACACATGCCCCGGGGTGCAATTTAGGTACTGTATGATGTGTAAAGCTAAATTTTTTTTTGAATGTAACTGCATCTTGATCGATATGGTTAGATCAAGGTCAGCATTAAAGCAAAGCCACGACATCCCAGTTTCCAATAAATCAATGTAGCAATTGTTATTGTCATGACACAAATTGCCTATATGTGTATTCACTAATTGAATCACCTCTTGAGGCATGTTCACATGGAAAGCAACGCTAAGCGAGGCCACAGAGGCAATTCTAGCGATGCAGAACACAATTTTTCTGCTCGCCATGAAGCTGGACATGACAAGGGGAAAAAAAAAGATGATTCCCTGAGTTTCTTTGTGTCCTCCTCTGCTTTACCATTCATACCATTCCTACTAGCTACTCCACATCTCCTCTGACTCCTCTCCCTGCATTTGGCTCCGGCTGCTCCTAATTCCTCCTGATCAGTTCTGGTTGCCTGTCCTTTTTCCACCCTGCCTCAGTTTATCATCTCTGTTCCTCGCTTGTTTCTTTCATTGGTTTAATTGTCCTTGTCCCCTCGTCTCTCTGTTTTTTTCCATGCCATGTAAAGAATTGATGGAGGGCATGGGAGGCACAGGTGCTGCTGAAGGCTTCAAGGTGTGTTGGAGACTGTTTCCCTGATTCCAATGTCTGTGTTAAGCTATTGAAAGCTACCTTGCATAAACGTGATATGTGTGTTACATATGTTAATTAAATCTTTCAAGCCTTTTGATGTTTATTCTTTGTTGGACATCAGTATGTGATAAAGGACATCTGACAAACAGATCAACCAACACAACAAAGTTTAAGGAATCTTTCAGTCTAAGGTCTGTTGGTCAACCGTCGCTTTAAAAAGATTATTTATTTTTATAGCTGGAGTTGGTGTTATAGTTGTGATGGAGTGATGGCGGAAGATTGAAAATAACAGTTACTGAAGCATTAGGGGAAAACAGGGTAGCAGTTAGAAGGCCTAAATTACAAAGAAAGTCCTCAAAAGCTGAGAATAAATCTGGAGATCTTGTTGCTGTAAGGCGACAGTGCTGAAAACAAAATCTCATGCGTCCACGGTTGTTCTACGCACGTTAGACTCCAGCAAAACCCATGACCCTGGAACAGACTTTAACTGGTGCTCAAATAAGGCCCCTTCATTACAGTGCAATCGGCATGAAATTTGTTTGACAGGCGTAGTAAAAGAAACAAACTTGCTTTGGAAGAGACACAAAGAAGCTGAACCTCTCTGATAATTTACTAGTGTCACCTTGAACAGCAAAAGCACCGGTTGCACCTAGCTTTGGCAGGTAATTTTATGGGATCCAAAATTATCCTTTGAGATTTAGCACTGACACATTCGAAGTAAATAATGCGACCTTATGCCGTTATAATCACATTGTGTTCGGTCACAGTGTCCACAGTGCCTGTCTGTGGATATATTATCTTGAAATGAATTTAGCTGTAAATTATTGGTGAATAGAAAGCAGGGTTGATTGCTGTATTTGTACAATACACACCCTAGCACACTGAATGAAATGATTAAGCTCTATAGTTATAATGGGAATCATACATACTTTAGAAATATTTGGAGATTTTGCTTTAAATTTTTTGCTTTAATATTTCAAAACATAGCTGACATTTCTCTCAACAGGTTTGCAGTGCAATTTTCCGTAAAGATCACAGAAACCTGAAAGGTCTTGTGGAGATCTTTGGAATAGCAGCATGAGGTACGCTCACAAGTACAATTAGATGTGAGTCAGAGCTGGACTTAGTGGGTGAGACAGATATTGTGTCACGGCGACCAGAGGTGTCACTTTCTGTCTCCCACATATTCATGATGAAACATGATGTCATGGGCTGACTGTCCACTAATTTGTGGATCAGGGCCACAAAAGCGCAGACCCAAAGACTCATTGGCTCCACTCGAGCCGGAAGAAAGGCAGGCTGCGCGAGGTTCAAGGAGGGAGGAGTGAACAGTAGGAAAAGGGAGAAAAAGTCTCCATAGTGTCATCTGCACAGGAATTATCCCCCAGTCTGTGAGCTGCCTGTGATTTATTGGCAGCATGCTGCTGGATATCATGTCCAGACTCTGTATCTGCTAAATATGTATACACAGTGAGGTGCCAGAAAATATAATGTTTTTGCCCCAGATCATTTGTATGTCTACTAAATTAATTTAGAAAACAAATTCTTTTATGAGATTAGATAAGAACGCAGTGCAGCACAAAACATATACATAAAGAGGGTTGACTCCACATGAGCAGTCTGATATTAGTTGTAAATAATTAATATTTTGACTGTTAAAGACATTAACAGATAAACTCAAAATACCCCTGGCAGATTTAATTTTTTCATTTTTTTTTCAGACAGGCTCCTATTAAAACAGAGAAAAAATCTTATAAAATGAGTATCAATTTTGAGGGAAAAAAAATGCATTGTATAAAATCTATTAAACATTGTATATTTACACTTCAATAATAAATGGAACAATTTTAATTGAAATTACACCAATAAATTAAACCATTCTTATAACTGCTGAAAAGCTTCTTGTGGGTTTCCATTGTTATGTCAAGGATTCATCTTTGGTGATGGGATGAATCCAAGTCTGTGAGGTTGGAAGGCCTCCTTACCATCACCCTCACTTCTTCAGAAGGTCTATCAGGCCATGGGAATGCTTTATCACAATTTGTGAAGTGGTGTGATGATAACTACAGTACCCGGACCTTAATGTGACAAAAACTATGCAGTTAATCATTGATTTTTAGGAAGAACCGTTTTAAGCCAGAATCCAGCATCATTCATGGAAAAAATGCTGAAATTGTAGAGTCATATAAGGAACCATGTTTGACTCCAACCTGAAGTTTGATAAAAAGCACAGAGGCAGTCACTAAGTGGGGACAGCAAATAATCAACTCAATGTGAAAGCTAAATCGTTTTAATGTATCTGAGAGGATCTTATGTCACAACTATTTGTTTGTGATGCATACAACCTGACTTTGATTAATGTTAAATTAAACAGATACATTAGCATAAACCAACACACTCGAAAATCCATTTTCTATAAGCTAAATGTTATTTAATTTTCAGACATAAAACTACAAATAAAGGCTCACTCATATTGTTCATTTACTGAAAAGAAAAGATTCACATCAATTCTTCAACGAGCCAGCAAGGACAACCAACACTAGATTATTATTTGCTTTTAGTTTACATTTTTCTCTTTTATTTTGATTAAATTTTCCTACATATTATTCCAACGTATTTTTTTTTTCTTGCTCTTATTGTTTTTATTTTCCCTTGTTTAAAACATGTAAAGCACATTGCATTGTCCTTGTACTGAAATGTGTTATACAAATAAATTTGCCTTGCCTTGCCTAGATGGTCGCACACTATCCGGCAGAACATAAACGTAACACGTGCGATTCGAGTATTTTGATTGGACGATATGAGCTAGAGGCCGTAAGATTTGTGCCCCACGGCTGTCTACTGAGAGCGTGTTGGGCATGCGCACTACGATTTCAGATGTTCATTATTTATACAAAAGTTGGTGGGCTGGCCCCAAGATCAAGGTGCCTCAAGAGGATTTAGCCTAATGAGCTGGTCAGTTTTCTGGCAGACTTAGATATATAGACACAAATGTTTCTAGCAGAAACATTTATTGCTAAGGGAATCTATCTTTTTTGCAATATTGCTCCATAAAGAACGATCCGGTCCGTTCATGTCATTTATTTTGCTGTGAAGCAGATAAGCAAAAGAGATGTCAAGGATTTTCTGTACACCAAGTAAGAAGCTTTAACAGCTATACAACAAGCGCTCATCTTGGATTATTATGGGTTCTTGATTACTAGGCATTATGATGATTGATGCAAGTGAAAATAGCTACAGAAATAACAGAACAGAACATCCAGTGTCCTGGTAGTGAAACTTTAGTTCCAATTAGTAGAAGAGCCTCTGTTCAGGTAGAGCAGACACCCTCGTCCCACTAGACCTTCCCCATAACATAGACCTTCCTGCTGTACACTTACACACTCACACACACACACACACACACACACACACACACACACACACACACACACACACACACACACAGACACGTTTCCAGACATGCTGATCTTCATCAGGGGTTAGGAGGCACCTTGCTGCCCTGCTCACAAAGAGGACTTTCACTCCGTGCACTTCACACAGGCCTGTGAACCGTCCACTTACGTCTCCATCAGGCTGACTGACAGAAAGGAAATGTCTTGGCTTCTTGACACATCCAAGGGTGTGATTTGTCAAATGAACGTCCTCTCAGAAGCGGACAGCAGCAAGCCTGTTGAGCAACAAGGCAACACAGAAAGCAGAGACGGGTGGCTTGTTTGGTCTCTGTGAGTGAGCCCTTCTCATTAACCGTGACATTAGTCAAGCAGAGAATGAGAGCCTCTGTCCTGGGAAATCTTTTCACCTTTAAATTGCAACGGGCAGAGCAGCCAGAACATTAGGTGCCTCGGTTAAAGTATGTTTTTAAGCGTCAGAGTTAATGTTAAAAGAATGTTGGATGTTCTGGATGTGTTCTGCAGGAGATAAAAGAGACAGTCTGAGTATTCACAAAACATGCAACCTTGTATGATTTGCTGGGCTTTGGGAGAATGTGCTTCCTGGTGACTCTTATCATGGCTGTCTGTCAGAGACAGGAACACTCATGGGGGTGGCTGTCTGAAATTCCCTGGAGAGGTCCTCTGTTAGCTCGGACTCTGCAGGTCAGGGATCACACAGGTCTCCGCTAGCACGTCTCAGAGACATGGGCTATAACAGCAGAGCTTTCAGAGCAACTGTTGTGTCGTAGCATTTTGGCTGGATAGGGGAAATCTGTGTTAATTAAAGGGAAATAATCAATGGTGATTATTTAACGATGGCAAATAATGCATGTTAGTCAAAATGTTTGGGAATTTGGTTTCTTTTACATTTGGAAAAAGATGAAATGCTGGGGTGAAGTCGTGAACCTTTGTCACGGCGGTTACAGCGTTAAAGAGGTCATTTCTAGTCCTTTATAAAATTAGGTAGAAAGTACACAAACTTCAATTTTATGGTTTTACATCCAGTATAAGGCATGAAAAAAAAATCAAAAATCTAACTCAAATGTGGCCCAGGAATGAGATGATGAGAAGAGATTCTCACGGTATGAAGGCCTTAAGTGGAAATCTCAGACCTTCACTACATTTCAACAAGAATGTATGTATGTATGGATGGATGGATGGATGTATGGATGAATCTATGGCTGTATGAAATATGTAATTGCTTTCATTTAAATACAGGCATAATTTCCCACTGATGCTAAAATATCAAAGCTTTTTTTTTTTTTTTTTTACAGATATAACGTTATATACAGCAACATAAGTACAGATCAGGGATTAGAATATCATGGAAAGTTTAATTTTTTTTTTAACTTTCTATGATATTAAGTTTCTGACTTCTGAGAAGTCATCAAGTTACTTATAAAGCCAAGGCCACATTCACCTGTAGATTAAATCCTACAGATCTAATTATATCTGTTTTGTTTTGTTGTCATGGCAATCTGCTCCCCTGATATGCGTAAGCTAGAATGGGGTCATGTGACCTAGGACAACGCTATAGGTCACATGACCCGTTCTGCGATGGATCCGACCCTCCCCAGTTACATAGGCGAGTTTTTGAGAAGGGCAGCCCACGCGGAGCGCCAAGAGCTATATATTGACCTCAAAAAAAAAGTGCTGCATGGCCGCGTGTTAACGTCAAATAAACATGCAAGCATATCGAGTTATTATTTTTTTTTTTTTTGGAATGTTGCCGAGGCGGTAGCGTGAGTTTGGCAAGGCGGCCGCCTCGCCAAGATAGTGCTGCGGGAAACCCTGTATATCAGTGACGTGCAGTCAGGGGAGGCAAGTGAGGCCTCATGGAAAGAAAGAAAATATATAATAATGATAACATAATATAATTTGTGATTCACTCACTCATTTGTAATAAAAGTTATATATTTTTAGCTAATTTCCTCATTTTTGATCACATTCTCTTTAAAATCGCAGACTTTTCGCTATTTTTCATGTAAATCCTTGGTGGTGCTTGAGAGCGTAGCCGGTGAGGCCGCAGTAAGCTTGGCCTCCCCTGGGATTGCGCAATCCCATGTTAACTACGCTGGCTTCCATTCTGTGAATGCATCTTCCTGTCTCTAGATCATAAATTCAATTGTTCAAACAGTTATGAACTGATTTTTCACAATTTAATATATGTGTATTACAAATTGTGTTTTGATCATCAAACTGTGTGCAGGTAACATGTGTAGGTGAGGCCGTTCCTTGGCCTCTAGGCAGGGGGCGCTCAAGGCCTACCGCTCGTGATTCCAAAACTGTAGAGTGACAGCAAGTTATGGATGTTTTATTACCGAGTTATGAAAAAAAAAAAAAAAAAAAAAAAAAAAAAAAAAAAAAATTACCGAGTTATGCTAAACAAGTACAGGACTGGTCAAGGAAGGCTTTCCTCCCTGGCAATGAGCTCCACTGAGACTGAGAGACTTTTATAACTGAAGAAGATAAAGAGAACTTTTACTGGAAAATTACCGATATTTTTGTGCAAAAAGAGCACGGCATAGACTTCATTTATAAGTAGGGGTAAGACAGCGATAATTATTCATGTTTTGTTTTTGTGATAAAATGTGCATAATGTGTGTTATATTTTTAGAACGTGTTACAAATGCAGAAATCCATCATAACTCATAAACTGTTACCAATCAAATGACAAATAATTTAGTTTTATTTTTTTCCATCAAATAATCAATATCTTTCCCATGTCTCTTGGTGAATGGATTTGGCTCAATTAGTCTCCGTCAGCACTTTGCAATGAGTCTACTCTGTAGAGTGTATATATTTGTAAATCTTACTCTGATGACATCAGTGCCTCACCAGCTATGAACCCTACCGCACGTCACTGATATATATTGTCAGGACTCAGCAGGCAGAGCCACGCAGTCTCTGCCGGCCCTGATCTCTTCCGTTCTCCTCCTTTACAGGTGACAGTAGTTGACTAGTGGGCGGGGCGCTAACACACCTGCAATGTGTTCAGCAGCGCCTTCTCGCACTATAAGATCTGTGCACGGACAACGGAATGATGCTAGAGTGTTAACCCAGTCGTGGTACGCCTAAGGCCACTGATCCGTCTCGTGAAGCTTCACGTCTGTGAGTTCTCGATCTCCGTTTTTTGATCTAACCTTTGTCTCGTGTTTTTCTCCGGTTCTCTCGTGTTTTTGGAACATCTGGTCTTTGCAGGCCAAAGTTTCATAGTAAAGCCAACCACCACCAGGCTTACTACCATTCAACAGACTTCTCGATCAAACCAAAGCAAACAGTGGATCAAAGACTTGATCCCACTCTGTTTTAATAAAATTTATATGGTGTGTTGAAAATGAGGCGCGATTTCCATAAACATAGCATGATCAAATTGTATAGAACACATTCTTTCCCATAACTGGATCTCTATCTCTGGCCATCCAAATCTGGTTTTAAAGTGATCTTCTAAAGCAGGCATCTACTATATTTCTGCTGTGGGGATTTACTCATCTTCTTGCATATCTCCTTCTGGAAATATCTGGCTGTCCTTATTGTTCGAGTTCTGCTTTCTTTTACTTACTGTTTCTAGCTGTTTCTATTGGCCATTTGTTTTAATTTCTTTTTGTTTGTTTTCTTCTAAATTTGTTTGATTATTCTGTTATTGGATACAAAACAGTGACATGGTAACAGAGGTTCAGCATTTAACTTTGTTATTTCGAAAGCAGTATCTGATCTGATCTACAGATGCAACAGATCTTTGTCATTATCCACAAAAAGGAGATAAAATCTCCTTTTATAAACCTTTTTCATCAGACTCCCTTCATTGATGGATCTTTAGATCTAAATGTATCTTGGTGTGTTTTTGGTGTGTTTTTAGGCATCATACACATTTCAAAGTAAAGTTTTAAGAATTCTAATTGAAATGTATTATTTTTTTATTTGAACAATCACCCTGACATATAACCATTACTCACACACAGCCCAACTGCTTATTAAACTGTTGAAAAATGCAACAAAACCCAAGATTACACCCACTTTTCATTGCACCACTGGGGAACTACTGAAATGCTCTATGCGCTTTACTCCTTCAACCATGGCTCCTTAGCTGACCTGACTTTCTTTATTAAAGTTGCTAAAATTACCCAGTTGGTTTGAAAAACCGGACTGGTTGCAAATCTTGTGAAAATCATAGTGCCTCAATGCATATTGTTATGCTAATTTACATTTTGGCAAATGTGACATTATGGTAATATTAGCACAACATTGAAGTAATATATATAATATATATTAATATCTGGATGTGTTCTGCAGGAGATCTATCTGTTTTCTATCATTTTGTCCTCTTTGTTGTTCACCTCACAATATAACAAATAATACATCTTGAGAGTTGATGGCATGTTCCGCTGATGAAATGATGCACAATTCTTGAATTGTCCATTTCATTTCCAGGTTGTATGAGGCAACAAAACATGTCAATGTGAAGGGGAGTGAATATTTTTGCATTACTGCACACTTATTTTCCGTGGCAAACACCTATTAATCTCTGTCAAGAACTCTTTTTTGTGACAGTCTGTTGATTTTTTTTTCATATTTAAACTTTAATTTATTATTTTCTACTTCCTTTCATCTGCGCTTTTCATTGCATTGTTTCGACTTACAAAACAGGTCTTAGCAGAGAGCTGTTTTTTTTTTTTCCAGGTTTTATTTCTAACACCTGTTTAGGATTTGGCTCCGCAAAGAAAATTTCTTAAAAAACGCACCAACACCACACCTCAGAGTCGAAAAAGAACTCTGCGTTCGAGTAAGCCCGCATACTGAGAAGGGAAACAATAAAGCAAATTACAGACTCGTTTATGGAAGATGAGCTTTTTATGTAGACATTCTGGGATGTGAACAAAGCTTTACATGCTCTCAGTAACCCTGTCAGTCATTTGATTTCAAACAAAGCCTTAAGATGTCTTAGATGTTTTTTTTTTTTTTAATAAAGTTGTTGTAGCGTGTGCTGTGTTTCCTGAGAATGCAGCTCAGTGGATGTTTCTATCATCCGCGGCACGGCCCTAATCACAACCAGGTGCCTCCTATTCAAATTAACATATGGTTCTAACTTTCCTCCTACTTTGACAAATGCATACCTGGGTTGCTGACTAGTAAAACCATAAAATGAATTCCTCTTTTTTTAAATTATTTACAACACATGACGAAGGAGGGGAGGGCGAGGTGGGGCAGAGCTGAAAATGATTTCACCTTGCATGCAACCCTCCCGCCTGTGTTGTGTACCTTGATACATGGCTGCGATCACAGCTATTGGAAGCAGGACCTGTTGCACTTGGCTGGCCCACATTCTTTTTGTTCATGTATTTATTATTTGGGTTATTGGTGCATTTGTAGAGGGCAATAAAACAAGAGAAGAAAGGCTTTAATGGGATATTTTCATGATCTGACGTTTCAGTTCAGCAGACCTGACAGAAAGACAAAACATGCACTCTGCATTTTTGCATATTTACATCTAGAAACATTTACCAGGGGTAAATTGTTGCATGCCAACAGAGAATTATTATGTTGTCACAGTATGGCACCTAGTGTACGGTCCTTTTCAGGGTAATAAAGAAACATTTAAGCCTTTTGTTTTTCAGCTAAATTAGGACTAATTAAGGCATCCGAGCCTGTTTTAATTTCCATTTTTCTCATCTCTACCTGCAAAAAGAGACATATGCATCGGTAAGGTGTAATTTTTAGGTCCAATTAGGACTGTTGTCATTTGTAAATACAAAAAAAAAAAAATACAAAAGAAAATACAATGTGCCAGATCATTTTGTTATTAACAAATAAAGTGAGAGACAATTTGGGTAGCTATGTAACATGACTTTTGTGGGACATGTTTGGGATTACCAGACTTTTCCTTTAATACATTCCCATTCAGATATGCAAAATAGAAGTAAACAAGTCCTGCAGTGATTCTCCTGGCTGCAGGGTCAAAATCCATATCTTTATGCAAAACGGTCTTATTTTCTTACTGACAGTTTTGTAAGAAACCCTTGCTAGTTAAATGTAACCGGCATATACATAAATAAATGAATTGTGCCAGGCCACCTCTCCACTGTGTGGCAGGATAGGATTGAATTTTTAATTAGGATGTTTATTTAACATAATTCCCAGAAACTACTAAGACAGTATGTGCTGTCTTCATCAACCTATTGGATGCATGGATGCTCGAACAGACTGATGCCATGATCCTTTCATAAAGGAGCTTTTATCCATGCTTCTCTCACCATTTTTTAGCATTGAGTTGAGAATCTGGTTCTTTGATTTCCATTAGCTTGATCTATGTGATCGCATTTATTGTTTTTCTATAGTGATGACAGTTGATGGCGGGGGGATGAGTTTTAAACAGAATTCAAATAATTAGTGCTTGGTTTGGATTCTTTTCCTCCTTGAAATAAGCATTTGATCACTGATTCAAAGCTGAATTTACCTACATTCCAGCTTTACCTAAGGTAACGTTGAGGCACTAGAGGCTGGAGGAAGTATACTGCATCTCCCGTCTGGCCTTGGAACACCTTGAGAAAAACTTTGCAAGGAATCAGAGAGTGTCCCAGGAGAGGGAAATATCTGTGTTTCTCCCCAGGATTATAGAATCACTGCATCCCCATCTCTGATTACTGGAGAACAATGAGAAAATTTGGATGGATGGATGGATGGATGGATGGATGGATGGATGGATGGATGGATGGATGGATGGATGGATGGATGGATGGATAGCACCGTAAACCCCTGGGGTTTAAGGGAATTCTCAAAATTGCCCCAGAGCAGACTGGAATTTGTTAATATAGACTGTAAATTTATAATATTTTCTTGTAAACACACTAGAAACAGTCAGACTGTTGGGTGCATTTTGTTCCAAGATGTTCTTCCATTGTTCTTACAATGAAGAAGACTTAGTACGAGTGTTAAGTAGAGTAGGAAAAACTGAAAGGTATAAGGTTTTACTTCAAGCAATTCAGATGGCTAACAGTCAAGAGAAGTCATACTTTAAGGCTGTTATGCATGAAAATTGGTAAATAAAATTCCTGCAAAGTTCATTGTCAAATCTTGTTAAAGACCGTTTTGGTTTAAGTGCCGTGTTAAGACAGCTAAAGGGAAAGTTCAGTCCCAAATTAAATATACAGCTATTTGTCTGGCCAGAGGTGCGTTTTAGCCATAACTACTTTGGTTTGAGTTACCAAGGTTTGGAAATCTGGGCCTTGAATGTCTTACTACTCCCAAAAATAACAAACCGAGACGGCACGTGGGTTTTCCGCCCTCTTAAGCTGAGCTGTAAAGTTAAGCTCAGGTAGAAAAACATCTAGAACACGTTTCATATTTTATAGACGTATAATTGAGATTTTGACTGTTGCTGTCTAATTTACTCATATAATGTAATTGAAACTCTAACCCTCACTTGATTAGTCCTAAAGGTCTTGCTCACACACTATTTTCTTTCTTTCAGCACTTATACAGGTCTGTTCATGCGTCATAACTGATTTCTTTGCAAGTCTAGGAATTTAAGCTCTCAGACCTGCTAAGTCAAAAAATATTGACTTTATAGGGCTAATTGTCAAATGAACAGTTTGTCTTATACACATACCACATAATATTACATAAGCAGAAATTAACTATGTATGTAAGCTTTCCAAGGAGACTCATGGTGGGTTTGTTGTTGTTTTTCAGCTGAACAAGGGTTATTAGAGTGGTGGATTTTGCTGGTTCCATCAGTCCACCCCACTGGCTGACTGTAAATCCACCAGGATCAGATCAACTGCACGACATGGGAAACAGCAGGAACCAGTAATACCTCACTTTTAGACGCCTCTGCACAATTACTAGCCTATTTCAAAAAATTTAACTTTACCCTGTACCTTCCAGACAGAAAACCGGAGAGCACCCGAGACAGATTGATACTGTTGGCAGCATGCACCAGTGTAACTTTAGCATTACAATATGGAAGTTGTTTGATTGTTCTCAGTGCTTTCATTGCTCTATCAAACGTTTTCTTAACTGTGACCATTTAGCCCTCTAGGACCCAACCAAAACCGCCAGCTTCTTTTTCAAAAAGGATAATGTTCTATACTTTTCACTGAACTTAAATACTTACCTGAAAACAACATCGAAAAAATTGAACCAGTCATTCAACCGGCCCCAAACGACATGGGACTGACCATAGCTGCAGACTACCGACCATGTACTGTGTAGAAAGTCCGTCCACTCGCTGGTAGATTACTACTCCTACTCTTATTATTTTTGTAAAAAATGTAAAAAAAATAATAAAAAAATTCATATTCTGAATGTTTTACCTGGTAATGAAACTGAAATGCCCTATTTCCACCAAAGAACATGGTCATAAAAACATGCTTTTTCCCCAGGAACAGACTGAATGTAACTGTAGTTAGAATTACTGACTGAATTGTATTGCATTAGTTTAGAATGGATAGGACTGAATAAAAAAACAAACATGTGGACTGATTAGTACATATTTTGATATGGATTGAGTGTTTCATTTTCAAAGTCAACAAGATGGCCTTGGTGGTGAGTTGATGCTGCACAAATACATTAAACTGAAAATGGGAGGAGACCCCTGGGAAGACCCAGAGCTTGCTGCAGGGCAAGGATACCAACAGGAATTTTGGGCCCCATGACAAAAAAAACCCCCCAAATCATCCCAAAAGCTTGTATAGATATATAAAACCTACCTTTAGGGGGCCCCTGTGAGTCTCTCCTATACGACGGCCCCTGCTGAAGGGACTATATATCCCATCTAACCTTGCAAGGTAGGAAAAGGATGTGAAAACTTCTAAAGCATTCCCCCTTTTTCCATTCCACTGTGTGTTGCTCCCCTCCCCCAACCCTGCCATTTATCTAGAACATGTGATTGATACCTGAATGATCCAGTGCTGTCTCTCCTACTCTTCCTTTAGGTGGGGAATGTACTCACATGTGTCACAAGGTAGATCTGGTCTGTATATTGCGTCACTGTTTTCATTTCTGCTGAGAGGGAGGGGAAAAAAAAGCTGCTGCCCAAAGCTCTTGTATCCACAATACAACACCTGGAAAAAGAAACTCTTCATTAATCCCGACAGCCCCGGAGAATCTGTGGCTTTAAGCGGCGCTCTCTCCAAAGCACATGTGAGGCGGCACAGTGGCTGGTCGGCAGAGCCTTTGTTTTAGAATAATCCTGGGTTATTGTCAGGTCACTGTGGCTGAGTGGTTTCTTAATTGAATTTCTAAGCGTTTTGTTTAATATGCCACTGTTAAACCCCCCTAAAAATATCCAAGTGGATGCGATGACCTAATCTTTTCCGGAGTTTTGGAGAAAGATAATCCTACATGGTCTTTATCACTCTGACTAACAGCCGATGAATGAATAATTAGAGACGTCCACAGATTAGATGACTGTCTGTGTAATTTAAGAGTGTTAAATCATATGGCAAGGACCTGACTCCTGATATATAGCTCCGCTTTTTTATTTCCCCTCCTTACTTTGGTTTTAACCTATCTATATAAAATACCTTGCAAAAGTAATCACACCTCTTTAATTTTTTTCCCATATTCTGTCAAGTCACAACAAAATAATTATTTCTTTTTTTCGGCCCCTCCCAAATAAAATAAATAAATCTGGCTATAAAACAATGAAATTTTTGTTTATCTAGAAAGTAAAATCTGAAAAGTGTGGATTGCATATGTGCAATGCCCCTTTAATCTTATATTCTTAAAAAAATCCATTGCAACTATTTCATTCAGAATTCCCCTAATTACTAAATAGAGTCAGTGGTGGCTGTTGATAAAAAAAAATAGGGGTGGTGTGTGTGTGTGTGTGTGTGTGTGTGTGTGTGTGTGTGGGGGGGGGGGGGGGGGGGGTGAATGGGGGGGAATCGTACCTAAAAATAATTTCTAGACAAAATTTTAAAAATGATCCCAAAGTGGGTAGTGCCAAGAGAAAATGAGGGGCAGGGCCAAGTGTGGGGAACGTAGAACGCCCAAAGCAATAACAAACACTAAACACCGTCGATCAATGCCCTCACTGCTGTCGATTCTAACTCCTGAGCTTGACTCGCTATGGAGGGCTTGTGGCTGAGAAGCTTTTATTCCCAAACGCGGGGCTGTGATAATAAAGGCTGATACCAGTGACAAAAGCATGTACCGTTTGAACCGATAGGAAAATTTAGCTGCAATAGCCACCATTCAAGCCTTTAGAGGGCAGCACTAAGATGGTTTTAAGACAAATATTGAGGAACTAAACAAGTTCACATGAGAATGTAAAAAAACAACTATAAAAAAAAAAACAAGTAACATTACACACCCTTAGGCCCAGTCTATGCATTTTGTCTGCAAAAAAGTTGATTTTACAATTTATATTTGGTCTAAATTCCTTTGTGAATGTGAATAGAACTGAATGTTCTTTCATTGCACCATTCTCTCCTGTCTTGTCAATGTTGACGTCTGACTTCTGTTTGCCTTTGAATGTTTTAGTGCCACTCACACCCGCACCGCTTCGCTGCCGGGGGTGTGACTTCTATTGATAGGTAGGATCAATCAATCTGATTGGATGAAGAGCTGCAGCCTGAGGAAAATATCTAAATAATCAATCAGACACTAGCAAGAAGTCAAATGGAAGGCAAAAGGTTACAAAGATACATATGCACTCATCTGTCAAATGTCCCACATCGGAAAAAAAATCCTTACACACACACAGAAAAACCCACAATCCCAAAATAGAATGTGAAATATGAAAAATAAAAATCCAGATGCATCTTGTGAGGGAAGAGAGTGAATATTTACTTTTTGTTTCGTAATTTATGTTTAATGTGTTTACACTTTTCCCCTGCAAGTTTGATGGGGCGGCACCGAAGCGCCCCCTATTGACAAGCTGCCACCGCACGGAGTCCATCTGTGTGTGATTTAATCTCAGCATAAACCCAGCTGTTCTTTGAAGTCCTCAGAGGTTTGTTAAAGAACATTTGAAAACAAATGACATCACGAAGACCAAGGAACACAAGACAGGTCAGGATTAAGCTGTGCAGAAGTTTAAAGTCGGGTTAGGTAATGAGACAATATCCCAAGCTTTGAGCATCTAAAAGAACTGGTCAAGTCATCTTCTGAAAAGGCAAAGAGTACGGCAACACTGCAAACCTATCAAGACATGAAAGTCCACCTAAAGTGACAGGCCAGTCAACAACAGCATTAATCACATCTGTAGATTCAGAGATCCACAGCTCAAGTGAAAGAACCTGTTGACAACTATTGTCCTTTGTTATTCCCAAAAATCTATACCTTTATGGAAAAGTCACAATAGATAGCCAGGAAATCAGAAAATCCAACCTTTCATTATGAAATCAGTATGAATCTGTCCCTATAAGGCTTCAACAATGTCACTTCTTCTGTTTCCTAAATCAGTGGGAGGCCAAATAAAAAATCATTACAAAGTAAGCAGACAAAATTAGCATCAGTGGTTATATAGTAGTCTATATTCCACAGAGTGGAAGCATCTATGATCATTTACAATGTTAGAATGCTTTGTTGCTATAGTGGCAGCTTCTTAATTGGTCAAATTCATTTTAAAGATTCTTATCTTGACCAAAAATAACCCTACAGTGAACTTTCATATACTATGGTTTTTCCACCTAAGTGGTCCCAGTGCAGGGGTTGTGTCTTTCCTGCTCTTGAATCCTTTGTGAGTAACTTTTTGAGATATTTAAGCCAACTTCATTTTTGTCTCACTGGTTCTATTCAAGCGAATGTTTGATTCTACGAGCATGGCAATAGTCACATTTGGGTTTAGCTAAAGTTGAACTCAGCTTTTCAGGAAAACAATGTGGCTAATAATACATTTACCAAGGAGGTTAATTACTTTTCTACAAAGGGCTGGGTTGTTTTCCATTGCTTCATCCCTCTATAAATCAAAACAGTCACTTGAAAATTCTGTATTCTGTATAATTCTGCATCCTGTATTTACCTATGTTCCTCTTGTCTGATAATAATTAGTTTTATGATCTGAGACATCTGTTACTTAAGTGTCAACATTCACAAAATCAAAAATGATGTCAAATAGGTAAAAACTATTCTGTAAGGGGGTCAAGATTTTTTTTCATAGCACTGTATGTACACAGCATTAAAGTTCTGATACGTATGCTGTTGAATTTGTTGATATCCCCCCCCCCAAAAAAACAAAAAAAAACCCTGTGTATTCAACAAATATTAGATGCATAGGAATGAAATGTTGGCCATTGAAATTGACTGTTGTATTCCAAACTACTACTGCTACCCTTATCTCACAAAAAAGAACTACAAAATGCTTTTGATAAATTAATCCTTGCGCTTATGTTGTCCCCTTTTTATTTGAAAATATTGATTTGCCTTCATTCATTCTATCGTTAAATTTAAAATCTCTCCACTGAGGGACAATGGAGGATATCTCTATTCGATTCTAATCTTCATGGGGGTGACTTCATCTTTTGAATCCCTCGTCAGTGGAACGGTGGAACGTGCTGCTCACCCACAAATGTATCAACACAACACCAGCGTGTTTTACTTCCCTGGAAGAAGCGATGACTAAGGCCTGCCCGCCTGCCGTCTCTCTGCGGCCTTAACGGCCGTGCTCTGTATTTATATTAGCTGCAGACCAATTTTTAACTGTACATTCCAGTTAGGTGAACGAGTCTTGGAGAGTAAAGACAAATTTTTCAAAAGCTTTAGGAGAAAAAAGGGTTGGAAAAAGGAAAAGTCAATTGGCAGGAGCAGCTGTGCAGCATTTTTGCAACAAAGGTAACGGATCCATTTATTTGTCGGACTTTGCAGAACCCCGGTATAGATGTCAGTAAGTTTTTACTTAAGCATGTCTAAATATGAAACCAATTACAAACTTGGCTTGGCTCTTCCAACACGGCCCATGTGTTATTATTATTATTTTTTTTACTTCTCTTGTGGAATAAAAGCAACTATTTGACGCTTTTCCCCGTTACGGTTTTTCATCACTTTACGGCGTATGGTTTGATAAATACTAAATCTGTTTACCGCCCGTGCACGCTGAGGTAACATTCGCCTTCGGAAACGTCCTATCTATCAACGGGATCTGGTTTGCGGGTCTGCTTGCTCTCGGCTACGGTCGGGTGATAAATGAACATCTGAGTAATTTCATGGATGAACGGGGAACTAAAAACAACAGCAGGAAAAATGCATCTGTAGATATTCCACCTGTTGCCTTAGACAAATAGAACAGCTCGAATTTTTTTTTAAAAATTTTATTTATTTTTTTGTCATGCCGTTGATGCTTCGGGCAGATAGTGGTTCAGACAGAACTCCTGGCAGGGCCTGTTGAAAACGCTCTCGGTAATTTAGATCGCAAAGCAAACACTCAGAACCCGCGGCGCTTATCATATCTGGAGTAATATCTGTTCATTACCTTCATTTCAAGTCTTTTTCAGGCTGTTGTTGAAGTCTACATTCTGACCGCAGCCAACGTAGCCGAAGCTATTACACAACGCACGATCTCTAATAAGAGAGCAAAGTTAATTTGCTCTGATGAGGATATATCAGTCAGTTTAAGGACACGGCGCTACATAAACAAGAAAACCGCAGAGCTGATGTTAGACTACATGAAAAGATCGAGCGGCGCTGGCTGATCATGTCCATCAGCCGTGCTGGCTAATCTCCTCCAGATGAGAGCAATCGCCCCCTCCGCTCCACGCATCCATCGAATCAGCACGGAATCTATCCAGTGAACTTGGTGCGGGGAAAAGCCAGGCCGAGAGAAAACGAGGGCTGCTTTTGCTCTACGTGTTAGAGAGCCGGCCGCTGCCAAACAGGCTTCGCTCTTATTTCGTTAAAATGAAAGAGCACTGTTGACTTTTGTGTCAGGTGAATATGGGCTGCAACACTGAACTCAGTGAAAGGTCAGCAAGAGACTTTGATTACTGACTGCTTCCTTACGGCCTTAGAGTCATTTGAAACGTTTTGATCTGAAACAGGCCAGTCGGTCAGTCTCTGAAGCTGCTCAGAACAAGGATGAAGGTCTTCAGTTATAGTTAAGAACAGACTAATTGAAAATTACACTCAATACAGAGACAATCACAAAACAAAATTAAAGGAGTATTTTCCCACTCCTGCATAAAGCTGCTGTCAAATGAACTTTTACACATCTTTTTAATCAAATTACAACCACAAACCTCAGTTGGTTTCCTGAAGATTTAAAGTGATAGATTCAAAGTAGGCTATACTTGTGCTGTGCTTTCAGCCAAATAAAATCAGACTGTTTCTAATGCAATAAGGAGCTACAGTCTGTCTGGTGGTCAGACTTGATGTTAATATGAATAGTTAAACCGAAATTTCTTGTTTTTAAAGGAACAATCTGCCAAATACATTTTGTTCCGTGATAATGCCACTACTGACATCAGTGCTCTGAATAATAAAACTAGTAACACTGTAAGAAATCTGGGGGTGATTTTGATCTTGAGACAGCTACACATGCCTTTATCAGCTCCAGGATCGATTACAGTAACCCTCTGTATGTTGGTATGTCGTCTTTCAACAGCCTTCAATTGATTCAAAATGCTGCTGCAGGTCTTTCAACTGACATATCCAGACGTGAGCACATCACCTCCATTATGTCCCCTATTCAATGGCTGCCAATCTGTTGTAGAATAGATTTGTTTGTTTTTATAACTCCTAGTGGTCTTGCCCTGCCCATATTTCTACATTCCTGGTAGTTACCTGAGTTCATCGACGCTGTTTTTCTTTAATGCTCCAATCACTAAATATAAATTTCTAAATATAAACATTGGGCTGACTGGGCCTTCTAAATCACAGCAGACTCTGGATTCAGCTTCCAGTAGCCACTGACAGAAGCGAGGCTGCTATACATCAGCGACACCGGCCGTTCGGATCACCGCCAGCAGGCAATGGGGGTGAAGTGTCTGGCCCAAGAACACAACAACTGAAACAGTTGAAGCAAGGGATCGAACCGGTAACCTTCCAGTTTTAGGACACGCTCCCTAACTCCTGCACGACTGTCGCATCCTGGAAAGCTTTTAAAACTCAGGAGCAGTGTGGCATTTTATTCCAGATTTCAAACTTTTATTTAATCTTGCGTCTTTTATCTGTTTTGATTGTTTTGTCTGCTTTTGAAGGATTTTTATGATTTTGTTGTAAAAGGCCTGTATAAATGAAAAAAATAAATTAAGTTAAGCTAATCATGGCAAGTCCTGGAACAAAAGCTATCAGAGGCAGCAAAAGTCATTAGAGGCAATATTCCTGCTGGAAGTGCCCAAAATATACCAGATATAAACTGGAATGGATTAAAATCAAGCCTATTTAGACATTTCTGCAATTTGCAAATCAGACAAAACATAACAACCATGTTGGTCCTCTCATATCTTAATCATATATATATATATATATATATATATATATATATATATATATATATATATATATATATATATATATATATATATATATATATATATATATATGTATATATATATATATATATATATATATATATATATATATATATATACTATTTTCCAAACAATGGACAAAAATTCTGCCTCTAGATGACCAGAGCTAGTAGAGACATATTCGAATAACATTTAATTGCAGCAAAAACGTGCAGCATTATTGTGCGTTGGACTCTCCACACACAATAGTGTAGTAGATTATTAAATAAAATGCAATTAAAATACATGGAATCCTGTGACTGTTATGTGTCAAAATGTGAAAAGTTCAAGGGATATGAATACTTATTAAAGGTAGTGTATAGGAAAGACAGACTAATCGTTGTAATCAACACTCCTACAAGGCATATCAATGTGAAACCAAAGAAAGTGAAAGTAAATGATTTAGTAAGAACCACTTCTAAAAAAGTCTCCAGAGAATAAATGAGCAGCAGCTGAGCAGTAACACGTCTGATGGCAAGATTGTGTTAGTGATGCCATCATGTGGTCTCTCTCAATGGGGACACTTCGTTGTAATGTGGATTGCCAAACTAGGAACTTTCATATTCATATGAAACAGTTTACAGGAAAGTCCTAACCCTGGTGGTAACCACATAGTTGTCTGAAGAACCAGTGGCTTGTTGAGATACAGGCTCTCAGTACTGACGTTGGGCACAGAGCCAAACCTGCCACTCCTCTGCATTGCCCAGACTGTAAACCAGTGTTAGATTGATTGTGATCTTACGCCTCTCACCTGAACAGTGATACAAACACACAGGGTTCTGTTGTGGAAGTAAATCCATACTCGGGCACTTTTGAAAGCCACTGTGTTATCATGGCACTAGCAAATGCAGTATAACAATCTTCCAAATAAACAGACAACTGACAACTCTCTGGCAATGTGGCAAAACAGATTTTAAAACTGTCCTTGTAAATCATCTACAGAATACCAAACCCATGTGGAGGAAACCATGTGTAACATTTCATTTGTTTGTTTTTGGTTTGTAATGGTGAAGTGCTTTGAGAGGCTGGTATTGGCCCATCTGAAGGACATCACAGAACCTTTATTGGACTCCCTGCAGTTTGCCTACAGGGCTAATAGGTCAGTGGATGATGCAATCAACTTGGGACTTCACAACACCCACTACCAGTTCAACGATTCAGGGACATATGCAAGGATGCTGTTGGAGGAGTTCTGCTCGCCGTTTAACAGAGTCCTCTCGGACATCCTTAGCACCAAACTCACCCAGCTCACTGTGCCAGCCTCCACCTGTCAGTGGATTGCAAACGTCCATACTAACAGGAATAATCTGGTTAGACTGGGGAACTTTACATCCAGCACCAGCGCCCCCCAGGGTTGTGTGCTTTTCCCACTGCACTTCTCCCTATACTCCAGGGATCTTCAATTCCGGTCCTTGGAATCGGAATTGAAGATGCCGGCGATACACCAATGGCTGCACCCCATCTCACAAACTCCTGAAGGTACCTGATGAAACATCCATGACGGCGATGAGTTGGCTTTCAGATGGGAGGTGGGTCAGCTGGCTCTCCAGTACAGTCAGAACAATCTGGAGCATAAAACGCTTAAAACTGTGGACTTTGCGGACTTCAAGAGGAATATATACTCTGCATCCTTTGTACTGTGCTCATTGCACCATTGCATTATTCTCTCAATTCATAGTGAGTTCATATATGTTTTCTATACTGCAGACTGCTTTTGATTTTTATTACTGCATTATTGCATTATTGTATAAGTAAGCACATCATGCACATTGTACAATCCAGTCAAATTCTTTGTGTTTATACTAATACCTGGCAAATAAAGCTGATTCTGATTCTAATTGGTTTATAAATAGGCATCAAGAGAGATGCGCTGCTTCCCCTTCCTGAGTAACTGATTCTGTAGAATAGGTAGCTTGTAAGCTTCTGGTAACTCAATTCACAACATCTGTAATAACTGAAGGCACACCTGTAGATGTACTTCAAGGAACACCTCAAACATCCTACCTACTGCAAACACCAACTGCTTCTACTTTGGGTAATTACGTGCCTTAATACATTTAGGCCCTCACAATTACAACATAATAATGAAAGGACACCCAAAATGTTTGACCCAATTGATACCATTCAAAAAAGCCCAAACTACCAAATTACAAGGAAGTTTATAAAAAAAAGTATAATTTTAAAGAAAATTAGAAAAAAGATCTTGTTTATTATTTTGGAAATTCATCAACAGAAACATTTTTGCTAAGCTGAGATAAAACGGAAAATGATTAGTACTATTTAATACTGGGCAAAATGATTGGGATCCTTTATACAGCGATATGGAGACATCTGGTTTTAACTGTATCTACTATTTATAAGATATTATACATTTTCTTCCACTTACCTCATAGTATTAGCCTGAAGGATAATTTTGGGCCAAACAAGATGCTGCGGGAAAACTAGCCGTTGACAGACTTGAAGAGGATGAGTGGCATTATAGACTGTTTTCTTAGAAAAAGAAAACATTACCATCCAATACCCTATTTCAGATAAACCTTATTGACATCCTTCTTGACATCACGAGTAAAGCTTAAAGTGATGTTATTCTTAATGTAATATCAATCAACCTGTTCTGGTGAAGGGAAAAATGGGAGCATGGTCAGAATTAGCATTTTTAATTTAGCTCACATTTCACAGTTCTTTTAAATTCCTGGATAGGGTGTCAGTTTGTAAGATCTCAAAGCTGGTCTAAGACAATATTTTTATAATACCCTCATTCAGCGTTGTTGCCGGGTGAGTGCAGTCTACAGTGCACTATCAAAATTTATTTCGTAGACAGGGAAACAGTTGGTAAAGGATGAATAGCAGACAGATATATCCAATCTATTGTAAAAAAAAAAGAACCCAAAAGATATATATATATATATATATATATATATATAAAAAACACTAGGCAGTATTTTATTGACAAATATATGCCACACCTTAATAACAAAAGCTATGAAAAATATTTTTCTATGTTTTTGGGGGACTGGACATCTGGACTGGATGATTTATCTCTTTGAAGACGAGTAGATCATTTTGAATTGATAAAAATGTCTTGTTTTTGTCAAAACCGTAAAATATTTCCATTAGAAGTTTCTAAAGCCATTTTAGAGATTTAACAGATATAAATCTGTCAGCCAGTCAGTCAGTCAGTTAAAAAAGCACCTGTCACAACTTTTATATATATAGATGTTGACAGGTTAAAGCACCTGTAAGCACAGTTTAAAATAAAAACATATTAAAAACATGTCTTTGACACAACATCTGGGGGAGTTTTGCTTTTTCTCCTTATGTTATTGACTTAAGACCTGTTAATGTATAAAATGAGTCAGGCTCCTCTAGACAGTTGTGAGATGACGACATTTAAATGGGTTAACGGCCATTTGGTTTGCACAAAATACAGTGTCTTTGCAATTGATGAGGAGAAGGTCACTATGTTATTAAGAACTGAATCATTTACTGTTGTTTGGAGACTATCACCTTGTTTCTTGCTGGAACATGAGGAGCCATAGAATGGGATTCTCTCATGTTTGCTTCTCTTGTAATCCACCCACCCCACTGTCTACACACTGGCTTGGAGAATATACGGATAAAGTGAATGACTGAGTTTGAGGAGATTCCAGTTTATGTTCATCTCCGTCTTCTGTTACTCTCACTCCCGCGCCACACATTACATCATGGAAAACTGTGTAGGGCTTTAGCGGCAGCAAAGAAACACTTCGTTATATTCGCTATTTTAAGAGCGTGTGTGGATACATAAGGCTAAAAATATCGATTCAAAACACAGGATTCCTCAAATGTTTCCACCTTCAGCCCTGTCATGCGAGTGGCATTTGAGTCAGGTTAAATTGGGCTGTGATGCCTAAGAGGAGATATTTCAGCATGGATTAATCTTCAGAGGCATTCAATGAAAGACTCAAAACAGCCTTTTGTTACTAGGTAACGAGGCAACTGAAAAGGATTGGCAAATAAGTGCAACCTAAACCCCGCCCACACTGAATGCAACATTCCAACTACATTTCAAACATTTCCAAAGGTAAACAAATAGAAAAGCTGTTTTGGTCCTGTCGCAGCTGTCGCTAAATCCGAAATTTGCACCCGCATTATTCTCAACACATAATAACCAATTGAATAAAGTGCTTTGGAGGAGGAGCAGTATCAACTTTTTTGATACCATATGGGATTCCTCATGTATACAGTATCGTCAGTGGCCTAAAGTTATTTGTCATCTTATATTTTTACTGGATGTAATTTTCTAATCGTCTCTAAGATTGGAATATATTTTGTCGTACCAATATATTTTATAGTAAATACTGACAAACAAAAAAGCTCATAATGCTACTGAGTCTACATGTCGAGTGTACTTTTGTTTTAATAATAATAATAATAATACCATTGTATTGTACTTTTCAGGAGGTACCATAGGTTTGCAAATGTTTTCACAGGGCCAAAGACCTGATTCAAGGGTGCGTTTGTTGCCTAAACAGTATGAAAGCACTAAAGGGGATTATCATCTCTAAGGATCACTCTGCAATAACCAGTCAGCTTTGCATTTGCATTTTCTTCCACGGTGTCACCAATGGGCTATCCCTATACATTATGTTTTATTATTATTATTCACATTGAAACATGTGAAGCTTCAGTCAGTCAGTCAGATCACAATTACAGTAATTGGCCTGTTATTGCTTTAGTATAGCTCGCTTGCATAATTTATAAGGATTCTTTTGTTACATAAAAAATTAAGTCATTTTATTAGGCTATGACATAAGTAGGTTATTATCAGTGGTAATGGCATGTGCAGGAAGTGACATCTTCTGTGACATGATCTGGCTGTTACTATACTTGAGAGGCCTCCTAACAGCAGCAGAAACAATTATATCTGGAATATTTGTCTTCATCTAATAGTTGTGGGTTGTCCAAAGTGGGTGGCTGTGCTGAAGAAGATCTAAGCAATAGACATAGAGATGCACCAATCAGATTTTTTTATTTTTCTTTCGCTGATATCCAATTTGTGGTTTTTATAAAGCTTTAAGCTGCCAATACATATTTTAGTTGATTCCAAATTCTCTTTAAGAGCTATGACAAACGTACAAAGATAGAAGAAAAGCATTAAAAATAACATTTAAGCTTTCTTGCCTGTGAGCGATTGTTTATAAAAGTAAGTCCATTTAGCTGCTCCGTTACTCAGGTGTTGCCACAGCATGTCACTACAATTTCACACAGACTTGACAGAGTTTTTAAAATGGATGCCCTTTCTGAAGCAACCGAAATTTGAACCAGGGCTCTTGTATTAAACATGCTGACTTTGCCTGCTATAACACATGGGTACCACAATCAGTGTATTAGGAGTTAAGCAGACATCACATTGTACGTGTGAGAGAGCAGCAAGGTTTTGTCATTTTAGAACAAAAACATAATGACATTCTATGTTTGAAATGCCTTCAGCATAATGCATTAGTACAAACAGCCTGTTTGTACTATCAAGAACATGTAGATCCTTACCTTGTTTCTCTCTGTGCAGCAGCCCCTCCCTGTCCTGGAAAACTAGTGGTTCATTACTAGTCTTCGCAGAACGGTCCTTACCCACCCTCTCCAGGAAGTACCTACCTTGACCGCCACACCTCTTCTGAGTAACCACACACACACAGGAGCAGTGTTGTGAGGCAGAATGCAGTAATTTCTGCTCAAAGTTGAGGCAAAGTGGCTCTTTTAGCACCCAGTCTGCAGAATGACAGCGACTGCTCTTTTTTGGCACTGTGATGCAGCTGCTCTAGGGCGACCCCACATGACTTTAGTTGGAATGCTTTAAAAAAAGCATGATCTAGAACCTTAAACATTTATTTTTTCTGTTTCCTCTGACTTTGTTTAGAAAATTTCTTTTTTTCACTTGGTAACAATGTCCACACCTAAAAAGTGTTGTTTCCAGAACCTGACTGCAGAATGTGACGGTCACTGAGGGAAACTGATGTTGTAAATTAGAGGCAACTCCAGCTATGCTGGAAGAACCAAGTTGGCCAAAGGAGAGTTTTCATTTGCAATGCCTGACCTCGTTTTAGCCTGCCTCAGAAAAGCTACTGGGTAGTTGAAGAAAATGATCAAGAATGTTTGGACCGCTGCTCCTAGGAAAATTAAAAAAATTTGTTAAACTCACCATTTCGGTCTTCGTTTGTCTGTTTCCTCAGTTTGTGATTTGCCCTGTCTTTCTGCTGTCCTGCTTCTCTACCGGCATGTGTGGCCCTCTGTGGGAGTCCAGGATGCTGTGTGTCCCGTGGAGCGCTGTTGCAGATCTCTGAGCATTTCACAGCATTCATGGCTCCCCCTTCACTCCCCAGTGGATGACATTTCTTCTCGGGTCATCTCCCTTCAGCAGAGAGAACGATACCATGAAAGCGAATGCTCGGCAGACTCTGATCACAGCCTCATTTAAAGGTAAAACAGCTAAATGGCCGCTGTTAACGGAGTTTAGAAAAGCACAAAAACAGCACAAGTGTATCTTAATGTCTACGTATGAAAAATCTTCCCTGATGCTAAAATATGGACTGAAGCCAAGTTAGTTAGTTGAAGCCATGTTGTGTTATCTGAACACAACATGTCTTCAAGATTTTACATTGTTTCTTTTCAGAGGCCCATCTCAGCTCAGACAGACGGCCGGCGTGTGGCTGTTTGTTTAGGATCCTTTAAGCTCATGGTCAACCATATGGTTGTATCTCTCAACCAGCTGCAGCTACTCTCCACGTTTGCAAGAAAAAGATTAATTTACTCAATTGACGAAGAACAAACTTTTATAAATCCTACTTAAAACATTCACACATCGCCATCTTGTTCCCTTACTGGGTGTCAATGTAAAAAATGATCCTCTGCTCCATCTAAAACAAACATTGTCATTTGTGCAGCTTGTAAATGCAGTGTAAAAATATTTCGCCCCTTACAGATTTCTTTTGTTTTGCCAATTTCAAGAATCAAGGAATCAGCTTTATTGTCATTATGTGTTTCCGTGGTGAAATGTTGGTGAGACACCAGCTCAGAATGCACATAGATTACAACTAATGTTTTTACTATTTTATATGGGAAGCAAACTATACACTATCCATATTCTTGTACATTTCTGTTTGGTCCAATAAACTTCCTGAGAAGCTTAAAGCATGCAAATAGTCCTTAACATTTGATACAACTGATGTTGTATTCAAAAAGACAGATAACAATCCCTTTACAGACGATGTAGACACTCACTGAGAAGTTGAAAAAGTGTGCAAATAGTCATCCTCACAAATGTAAATGTTCATGTTGACATGTTCAAGTTAGTTGATGCTCGAGACAGGATGAAGTAAAATACTGTGCAATTAATCTGAATCTCCAAGTTACAGATATTAGCAATTTTCATGGATGTCGAAACAAACAATCCCTGAGAAATTAAAAGTGTGCAAATAGACATTAACATGTAAGAGACAATGTAAACGATCCTCATCGGATCAGGAACCCATGGACCCAGTAGCATGTTTACAAACATGTAACAAACTGTGAACTGCGCTGTGGGTTTATTTGATTCTCAGCAGTGGGCAAGTGCCTTTACCCAGTGCATTGCCTGAGTAGGGGGGATCTGTGGTCATAAGTCTGGCCCTTCTCTGGACCTGTGCAGCAAAAACTGTTTCTAGGGCTTGTAGATGGCATCCCACAATCCCCTGTGCTGACCTCACCACCTTTGCTAAATCCTTCCTCTCCTGTGCCATGCAACTTCCACACCACACTCTTATGCTTAGTCACAGGATGCTGCTAATTGTTGCTCTATAAAGGTTTATGAGCAGCTGAGTAGAAAGTCTGGTCCGTTCCAGTTTCCTAATAAAGAAGAGCCGTTGTTGGACCTTCTTCACCAGGTGGGAGATATTCACAGTCCATGAAGGGTTGGATGTGAATGCCCACGAACTTTATGCTGTCCACACGATCCACCACCTCCCCCTCTATGCAGAGAGGAGCTTGTTCAGTCTTCCTGGACCTCCTGTAGTCCTCTATGACCTCCTTGGTTTTGCTGGTGTTCAGGATCGGGTTGTTCCTGAAGCACCACTGTGTCAGATTGTTGACCTCCTCCCTGTAGTGGGTCTCATCATTGTTAGATATGAGCCCCCCACAGTGGTGTTGTCCGCAATCTTCGCAACCATGTTTGTAGGGTGGATAACAGAGCAGTTATGGGTGAAGGGGGCAGAGAGAGAGAAGAGCTGAGGACGCAAACATGTGGCGTGTCAGTGTTGAGGATCAGTGGGGAAGATGTGAGTTTCCCTATCCTCACCACCTGGCGCCTGTTGTTGAAGGAGTAAAGTGGTGCAAATAATCCCAGATTGTGCAGCTTCAGAGCCAGCAAGTCTGAGAGCGCAGTGTTGATGTAATGATTCCTGTCTGTTCCAGCTTGAGACGCTGCTGCTGCAGTCCCATGACATCACTCCCCTCTCCCTGTGATTCCCTTTCAATCAGATCTCAGTGATTACACCTGCCACAGCTCTGATTACCTGTTGCGCCTGGGAGGAGCACTATGTATTCCTGGTCCTCCCAGTGTGTAAGCGCCAGATTCTTGCAAGCCATTTGTGTGAGTAGACCATCCAGCACTTCTTGTTCTGATATCCTGTGTTTGACCTGTCTCGTTCCTGTTTCTCCTGCCTGCCTTGCCCCTGTCAGATACTCCTGTTGGCTTCTGATCTTTGGACACTGACTTCCTGCCATACCTGCCAACCAAAGCTTGCTGTCTCTGCCCTGCTTGTGTGCCACCTGCTACCGATTCTCTTGCTTGGACCCTGGATTGCCCTCTTGCCTAGTCCTTCTTGAAACCTCTGCTCTGTAGACTGTCTATCTGTGTGTGACCCCCGAACTGTCTACAACCTCCCTGCTAGCTCCTGCCCTGCCTAACATAACCAAGAACCAAATCAGTCACCAAGTGATTTGGATCCCCAAGACTGAGCCATCAGGATCAACCTCCCGGCATCTGAAAGGTTAGTGGTGATAATTCAGTGTTTCAGCATTTCCACAAATTATTTCCTGGCCACTAAGCTTATTCTCCTCATTACAGTGATCCTGATACGGTTTCTATTCATTTCCTGTTCCATCTACACCAGGCTTGTAATAAACTCTTTTAAATGCTCATCTCTTGTGTTGGCTGAATCATCGGGTCTCCAGATTCTGAGGGTGAAATGTTACAGTTAAAAGCTGAGCTGGAGTCCACAAAGAGCATTTCAACATAGGTGATGGGATGATGCAAAAATGTCACTGTTTGATTGCTCAGATTTTAAAAAGTTTTTTTTTATTTCGGACAAAATGAGTAGAATAAAACAAGCAGTCTTGAAATGATGATTTCATTTTTTAAGGGGAAAAAAGCTGTCCAAACCAACAATATTTTTTTTCCCTCTAACCAAATAAACTGTGCCATAACTACATTGTTTTTGGTGCAATTACACAAACCACACCCAGACTTAAATACTAGCAGACCTGTAGAAAATCACAAAATCACTTAGATGCCACCTGTCTGACAACAATAAGTAGACTAAAACATCTTAAAAAGCAACACATCATGTTTTTTAATATGAAAGTAATTCAAGAATAGTAAAAAAAAAGTTATTGACATTTACTGTCTGGAAAGACAGCCTTTTAAAAGCTCTGGCACTCCATTTACCCACAATCCATAGATTGATATAAAAACAACAAAAAAAAGAAATACATAAAATAAACAACTAGCGGGTATAGATTCATACCCATAAATTAAGAAAAGTGTTTTTATTTTGAAAAAAAAAATCCTAACTATCCTTGTGTCAATGCACATTTAACAGCAAGAAAATAGGACTTCAGTTTATAAGGCCCCGTCCAAACAGAAACAAGATTAGGTGTTTTAGAAAGATACATTGTCAGTTAGGCTGTGCGTTTGCGTGGATCAGGCATTTTGGAAGGCCGTTAACGATAATTTTTATAAATGAGTGTGGGTACATTTCAAAACGGCGACTTTGTGTTTCTGTGTGTACCTGCGAGACATTTTTTTTCTTAAGCCATGATATTGTAGCTTCGCCTCTCTCCATGAAAGTTATTTGCATAACTTTCAGAAATAACACAGATGGCAACGTCTGGTGTTGAGTTCATACTAAGACAAATATTGGGTTTGTTATGGCTGTTAGCAGCATCTTCAGATTCTTGCTTTCTAACAAGCCCGCTCTACACTGCGTTTTCCCTGCCAACAGAAACCGGAACACATCTACTCCACACCTTTCAGATTTTTATTTATAAAACAAAAAGGTTTTCCCTCCCCTCCAAAGGTATACATTCATTTGTGTTCGTCTATCAGGTGAAATCCTAAAACATCAAATTACATTAAATGTTCTGTCCTAATTGACATTTTGCCTATTAACTATTTGCTTCTGTGCTTTTTTGTCTCTCTTGTTGTGTCTCTGCTCTGTCTTCTCTAACCCCCGGTCGGTCGTGGCTGATGACTGTTCACTCTGAGCCTGGTTCTTCTGGAGGTTTTTCCTTCCTGTTAAAGGGGAGTTTTCCTCTCCACTGTCGCTTCATGCTTGCTCAGTATGAGGGATTGTTGCAAAGCCATGTACAATGCAGACGACTCTCCCTGTGGCTCTACGCTCTTTCAGGAGGAGTGAATGCAGCTTGTCAAGACTCGATGCAATCTACTGAGTCTCCTTAGATAGGAAACTTTTTGACCAATCTGTATAATCTGATCCAATCTGTATAATCTGGTTGAATTTGACTTTAGAAAGTGCCTTGGAGCTGACATGTTTCATGAATTGGCGCTATATAAATGAAATTGAATTGAATTAACATGGCACCTTTATGTTAAAAGACAAGTGATGCTACAGACTGTTTTTCAGACTAGTCCCACGATAGCGTGTTAGGATTAATGACAATATTTATATATAAAAAAAAACTACACTGGTGGAAGCTGTTGCTGTCATGATCCTGGTGTGAGGGTGTGAGTTTGTTTGTGTGAGACTCTTTCCTAAACAAACCCTGACTCAAGTCAGGGTTCCTAAAGCTCGCCCGTTGGAGTGTATCCATTTCAGCAACATCGCCTAATTATCTGTGTCCTAAAATAGACACATTTTTTTTTTAATTAAAACCAGACATATTAGAAGATCATGGCCTGGTAGACTTCTGCGATTTGACTCACATCTTCGGGGAAACGGACCTGAATACACTGCATCTACTCAGGCGATATCTTGACACATAGATTACATGCCGTGTGCCTGAAAGAACAAAAACGGGTTGCGCAGCATACTGTACATAAACATTTGCCTGAGTGAAAAATAACAAACCCGTGCATTTACCGCTGAATGCAGACAACAGTTACAGTAAATCAGGCCGTTAAAAGGCCAGAAACGACTGGGACTCTTCCTCGTAGCATCAGGAGGAACCTCTTTACTGAAGTCTTAACTGATGGGCCTGCTTTGAAAGCCCACCCAGAGATAGATAGGGTCCACTCCGACAATTTATACCACGGGGGACTTGAAATAGGCAGAGATAGGCAAAGGAAAACATTGCCTCAAAGACACCCAAGTCCAGCTCGGTGTTTCATATCAGCTGAGAGCACAACAAGTTATCGGCGAAATCTGCTTTTTATGTGACACTAGACTGACCGAGGAAAAATGTTTCTTCGTTGTGTGGCTCAAAGGCAGAAGTGTGCATGAGAAGAAGAAGAAGAAGAAGAAGAAGAAGAAAAAAAGACAGGAAAAAGTAACCTAGCCTGTCTTCAAAAGAGTCAGGTTTATAATCAGATGCTATCTTGTGAATGGTACTCTGTATTTCAGAGTCAACACAACGTAAGCCAAGACACATGGACACGTGGCATTAGGGGCTCCATCAAGATGGGCTGATAGCACATCCCTATTAAGAGTTGTCCTCCCCGTTATTATCTCCTGTTGGGCCGAATGCTTGCTGTATTATCTGCCTGCGTCTCTAATGACTCACAGATTAAGGGGTGGCTGGAAGAACAGGCAGTCACTTATCTGTTTTAAGTTCACGGCCTGTCCTATATTTTCTTCATGATGGGGAGTTTAATCTTTATTACATGGCAGAGTTTAAATAATTGGCCCCCAGACCTTACTTGTGAAATGTCACAAGCTATTTGCCGATGGAGTCATGTTGCTGGAATGACATTGTTTTTTTTAAGTAAACAGCTTAAGAACTTTGATATTTTTTCATTATTTAGATTTTTATTTCATATTTCCTATTCATTTGCATCTTGTCTGGCTGCCTAAAGATTTATAACTAACCTGAGGTGGAAATTCCTTAGATATATTTTACTTTAGTGTACATTTTCTGATTTTATATGATCAAACATTGAAAAACTTTCCTTCTGAACCAACACAAACTGTTACCCCCATAATATTCCCACCCCTGGCAGTATTTGATCCATAATTGTTTTTATTCAACCAAATAAAGCATTCCTGACAGGACACCATCTCTTGAAATAAAATAAAAAATAAGCATGGATTTGGGAAGATTCATCATGCTTTATTTGCATGCTTTATTCAGCGTACTTCGCCCTGCTGCATCATCTTTGAATTTCTGATCAAATAAAGTTTGTGATCAGCTTTTGAATTCTTCCTGCTGTTAAGAGTTTTTGATGCTTTTCTATTGAAATGAGGCCGCTCTGTCTGCTTGCCACCTGTTTTGACCGGTCTACACAACAACTGGTGATGAAGCAGACATCCCAGAGTTTGTCACTAGTGCCGTAGGAATGAGAGGCTGCAGTCAGTGCTGCACTACGAAAGGTCAATTGAGGCTCTGCTGTTGCATGATTATAACAATGAAATGAGATAAAAAGCATTTCTGGAGCCATAAACACAGCGGTTATCTCATCCTATTCTTTTGACAGTTACATATTGGTTAAAATATGCAACAACTACTTTTAAATTATAAAGCCCAAGAGGCAAGCTGTAGTAGTTAACTTCCTATTATAGAATACTTGTGTCTTAACAGTGACTTTACATAATTCATAAGGATCCTTTAATCTACTTTAACCTACTTTAATCTAGCTTTTGTTTAATGTCACGACTAGAGATGGCTCTATTTCCCCGCTGAATGACGATACGCTTTCTGAAGATTCACACGTTCGGCCTTTAGCCGATCTCCTCATCTGCCCCGGTCTCTTTCATTGACAAATTTTTCATCCCAGCAGTCGCGTCTGGTATGTTTTCTTTCCGTTTCGTGTCTTTTCCCTCTGCCCTCACACTCTTCAGCTGGGTCTTCTTGCAAAGGGCCACCAGCTGAGCTGACGCCGAGCCAGATGTACATGGTCCTGTAATATTTAACTTGGGGTTGATCCAGGATGTCCAACGGGAGACTGTGAATTTATGTTGCAATCAGTATGGTAAAGTAAAACCTCCAGCTGAGCTCATTAGAACTTCTTCTAGTTTTCCGCCTAATAGCATTTATTTTTACTCATTGTGAATGAGAGCATCGTAATATACAGTATTCACACCACCTGATCCTTTTCAGGATTTGTCCAAATAGGACCTCAGACCTCAATGATCTTATTAAGAGGTTGTTGTTTTTTTGGTCTATTTATAAGTGCTAAATGTCACACATAACCTGACTGTTACATGAGATCGAATGAAACATGTAGTAGTTTGTGGTAAAAATGTAGCAAGAAAAATACAGTTATGCAGTATTGTAAATGAGCTGTAAGTGTATGCAGTCACTGACGAACAAAGTCTGCGTGAAAACTGTTAAAACTGAAAAAAAATACAAAAAACTTAGCCTACAGAAAAAAAGCCTTTTCCACTTTATCTCACATTTGTCCTCACCCGCATTCGCACTGTACACCAGTGACAATTTTGGGAAGTTTAATGAACTCCCAGATGAGTTTTGTTTCCAGTGAATTGTAGCGTCAGATCTGAAAAAATTCTTCTCATCATAGAAGGAGCCAAGAAATCTTAACATCTGCCCCCACAACACAAAATTATCCAAATGGGAGCCTATGACGTTCTACAATGTCATTTTTCCTGTTTTCTAAATCAGACGGGGTTATTCATTTGTGTGAAGGGGCAGACCTCCAAAAAAGACTGTGCAGTTTATTATCTGAAAACAAGCAGTTCATGAGAGATAAAAGCTGTAAACCTACTAAGACATAGCCTTCGATATAAACCATCTGCCTGTGCAAGGAGAGCATTATTCAGAGAGGCCACCAAATGGCCCTTGACAACCTTGGAGGAGCTGCAGAGATCCACAGCTCAGGTGGGATCATCTGTCAACAAGCCCACTGCTAGTTGGACTTTCACCAGTCTGGCCTTTGTGGAAGAGTGGCAGAAGAAAGCCACTGTATTCATCTCCTTCACTCATTTTATGAGTCACTTTTAGGTCACTGCATATGAAAAATACATTGAACTTTGCAGCTGTAATATGGAACATTTCCCATTCTATATAGAGTCTGTGTTGTACAGTACAGGTCTACTCATTTCTGACTTGTTGAGGTTTGACTGACCATTTCTTTCTACTTGGAATGCTTTTATCTCTGGGGCTTTTCCCCCAGACTGAACCCGTCTTCACACCATTATTGGGCACATGATAATCTCCAGTAGTTTCAGCGTCCAGCACCGTCCGCTGCGTCCTTGCATCTCATGCTGCTTTAATCCAGCAGCATGATAATACTTAGCAGAGTGGAATGCGCGGCTACAGCTGTTACAGGTGACATGGTGTATTCCAGCAATGCAATGTGTCAGAAACGAAAGCTTTCATCGTCCTGTGACTATGTTAAGCCCTGCTTTAAATGAGGCCTTGACTTAAACTGCTGGTGTTTCTTCATCGGTTTGAAATGAAAATGACTTGAAAATTAGGCAGCTGCATGTGCAGGGCCTTGCAAAACGGTTCATACTATGTACATGTTGGCAAATATAGTCATTTTAGAACCACAATCTTTAGTGTATGTTATCCCTCTTCTCTGTCTAAAATGCCAACACAGAGTAGCACATAAGACGGAGATGTAGAGATCAGGTGGAGGAATCTGTTGCCAGCTCAACTATTAGCACTTCATGAATTTGGCCTTTATGAAAGAGTGGCAAGAAGAAAACTTTTGTTCAAAGAAAGCGTTAGAATTCTGTTTAGATTATAAGTCACATCGTGTGTGAAAACTTGTATACATGACAGAAAATAATCTGGGACTAGATCTGAAATATAAGCGTCTACCTACACTACAATGTTGTAAATAAGTATTTCCATTTTCTTCCATCACAACACCTGCTCCTTTTAGACTGTCAAAATGTGATTGCCATGGTACCCAATAGATGAATTAACCATAATTATCTGCATATTTTGGATAGCTCAGTTCAAACTCTCTTGACACACCAAGGAATGCTCACAGCAAGACGTGTAGAACCAAGCTCAGATAAACAAAACCTACCTGACAACATGAAATATCTCAACTAACTATGCAGAAATTCAACCACAGGTGAGAATCAAAGTATTTCACATCTATCAGTCTGGAAACAGCTGCTGATACTGTAGAACTCTAGGCTTCAGCTAACCCTTTTCCACAATTTCAGAAAACATGAAAGAGTGATCAACCTTCCCAGCAGTCAACAGTCAACATGGAACTGATGGAACCATGAACTCTACCAGAAAATCCTGGAGGAGAACTTTTATTTGTGACCTTAAGCTCCAGAATGTTAAACAAGTTAAGTATCCAAGTATTCAATATGAATAAATCAAAAAATTCTGGGGAAAAAATGTAAATAAAGTAAATAAAATGGGACCAAATTCTTGCCACAGTATAAAAGACTCCTTGCCAATTACAGCAAATGCTTTGAGACAGCGGTTGCTGCACTGCAAAAAGGGAACTAAAAGTAAGTAAAATTTTCTTAAAATGTGTATATTTTTCCTTGATTTGAACAGCTAAATAAGATTATTTGCCAATGGAATGAGAATTTCTAACCCTAAAATAGGATAATTAGCTAAACTGCACTTGAAATAAGATGATAGAGATGAATTGTTTTCATTTTAAGTACAAAATTCTTATTCCATTGGCAAATAGTCTGATTTACCAGCTCAAATCAAAGAAAAATACACTAATTTCAAGAGGATTTTACCTACTTTTAGTTCCCTTTTTGCAGTGTGGCAACATTGGCGTGGCCGGTTCTTAGGTTTGGAGGGCACAAAGGGCCAAGTTAAAAAAAGTGCTGACAGCAAATCAGGCTCAAGTGTTAGAATGGCCCAGTCAAAGTCAAAATCCAAATGAGGATCAGCCACATATTGATTGAGGGTTTTCTAAATATACCTAAACATCACACTGAATATCAAATATCAAAACACCCAAGGCGTATTGTAAAAACTTTTAAATCCTCGCTAAAATTCATTGCAGCTTAACATTTTAACGTGAGAGATTGTGGAAATGTTCAATCTGTAGGAATAATTTTGCACTCTCTGCACTCGCCCTCAAGTTTTTATGAAGGGATTCTATTTAAACAAGGATTTGGCAATATTTCAAACTTTTGCCATTCTATAATAAACAATGACATGAGTATCAGGGAAATATTTACTTCAATCTTTAAAGTGACTTACGGCAACGTTGGCCACTAAACAAAGTGTCATGAGTGTTATGGCGTCAGGTGGCACGGTCTGCATAAATACTCTCTGTGCACTTGTTTATAGGAAATCCCCCATCTGGTTTCGGCGAAACACGGTCCGACACACTGGTGACCTCTTGGATATTTTCTGATTTGTTTTTTTTTATTTTTTTTTCTGATGGAAAATAAAACGGGTCTGGAATAGCTGCACTGCCGTCACGTCTCAAGTGACAGAAGAGACAACAACTTAAAAGAGTGCAGGCTCCACATCCCCGAGTCCAGCCCTTTCCCAACCTGTAAACACAGAGCCCGGCTTTTGAAGAAGTATCCAAAAAAGCCCAGTGGCCTTTATGTCATCCTGCTTTTATGGGATATAAAGGATAACACTGTTGTCAGGCCATGCAAACTTCAAAGTAGAAACGAACAGTTAAGCAGACATATCTGCAAAAATTACGCAGCGACTTTCGAAGATGTGATAAAACACCCCGCCAGAATCCTTAAGACTCCAAGCAGAACCATTGAGAACATGAAGATAAACAGGATTAAAACGATTCTACACCTTTCTAGCTTCACCTCATTCTGGGATTCATTCTGAACCATGTTCATTTGAAACTTCCTCAAGCAAGTCTAGATTATTTTTTTTTTGTTACTTTTACCTATTTTATGGCCAATTTGGTTTAGTCTAGAAGGCCCCTAAAAGCCGGGGGTGACGGCTGGTGCTTACACAAAGCTGCTGTGACGTATTGCAGAAAGAGCGTTGAAGAAAGTCAAAAGGTCAGTTGTTTCATGCATAACACGAGACGTTCCAACAACTGTTTTTTTTCTGGCTCTTCACAACATGAAAGGTTGTTTGGTTTAGGTTGGTTTAGCTGTTGTGTTAGTCAGCTGGGATGAACTGAGAGAGTTGAATTCTTATGGACGCTCAAAATTTCTCAGTATATTTAAAAAAGAGGAAATCAAAATTACATTTAGGCTACATTCAGACTGCAGGAATAAATATTTTTCGAAAGTGTTTGACCGATTGCATTTCAGAAATGTGTCTGGAGGCCTTCACGATAGGTTCTGCAGGCCCTGTAACAAAAAAGTGTTGGAACAAACTAGGATAACTGTTCAACAATCCATTTGTGGATTTTGAGCACAAATAATCAGGATTTTTTGCAGTTCTTTGAGAATATAATCAATATTTTTTTTGTGTGTTGCAGCTGTAGTTGCTGTAGAAAGAGACTTATGTACCCCAGGTTAGCTTCTTTACAAAAGACATTTATTCGGGCTTTAAAAGCTTACTATCTTTGATGCAATGGATCTTCATAATCCATTTTGGCATAAAAAATTGTTTTTATTGCAAATAAATAGATATTGTAAGGAGGATTGTTTCAGGTGTTGGTTTAGCATATAAAATGCATTTTAAATGAGTGTAATGATGAATAAATCAAGCGTATTTTGTAAAACCTCACCCCTTATCTCATCTGTGACTTATGTGCCCCACTTATGATCCACTCCTGTTTTTTATAGTATGTGTTGATTGGAAGAGTTAAAACTTCACAGTTTGTAGTGACTTGATGTAAAGAAATATTACCTTACCATCCGGGAATAAAAGTTTCACGAACTATATACGATCTATGAGTGCGCCTAAGTGGTCAAGTATTAGTTGAAATAATAATAAGTTTCAGTTTGGCTGGGCTAGGGATCAAACTGCGACCCCTGGATCCCCCTGGATCACCATCTTTTATGGCAAATAAGCAAAACGACTTTTTATGTTCTGGATCTACAATGATATACACATACCTTTCCTACAGCCAGTCTGACTAAGTTGTTTATTTAAAATTATCCGATTTTGTAGAGCTGCCCTGTGATAAACTGGCGACGTGTCCAAGGTGCACCACGCCTTTCGCCCAGTGACTGCTGGAGATAGGCACTAGCCTACAGAAAGTATTGGATGGATATTTTGTAGAACAGGTTGAAAAAATATGGACATCCCTGGTTTAGATCAAAGAGTATTAATAAATATTCTAAATCACACACACTCTTAATTTGACTGAGCTTGAGGTAGCCCTATGATCCTTTTTGCACAGGACTGTATATGTGTTTTTATGAATAGTAAACTTGCATAATTCGACTTCCATACATCATTCCAGCTCGTATCAGACAGAAGGGAAAGGGTGAAGCAGAAGAGGTCGGCACAACACAATCGAACTGTCACCAACGCAGCTGGGCTTCTAGTATTACCCTTCTTCAAACTGTTTAGGTTTATGGCCTTTATCCACATTACTCACACGAGGATGCCTTGGATGTATCATCAACAGTTTGCGGAGGGAAACTGTGGAAGACATCCACTTATGCGCACATACAGTGGGAATTAAGTGGAACGGGGAGCAGCAGCAGGGGCTTAAGTTGCGTCTCGTCTGCTTACATGTGCCAAGAAACAATAAGTTATTCCAGAGAAGCCAATCTGCTAATGCGTTTCAGTTCTCCAGAAGGAAGGATGAGTGTTATGAAAAACATGCTTTTTTAAGAATCCATCATCAGGCAGCAGTTTCTGGACCTTGAAACTCAACAAATTTGTCAGGGGCAGCGGCGCGTGGTGGCTCTAACAACGTAGGATGATACTTTTTGCTTCCTCCGTTGCTTAAAGCGCAACAACTTGCCGAGCAGCTGTAGACAGCGACTAGAAGTCGAATTGTTCGAGCTGACAGTTTTAAGCAGGCACTGAAACAGACATCCCATGAAGTTAAAGGGCCCGCGTCAGGCCTCTGATGCCGTGCGCGGCAATTTGCGCGACTTTCCGCCGCCTGACAACAATCAGATCTCGTCTCGCTTCCCATATTGGGGAGAATTTACAACCAAAAGAAATAAAAGAGTTCACATTTTTTTATGGCACCACTGAAACACGTTGCAGGACATAAAGATTATACTTGTAACATTCCTGGTCACAAATAAAAACTAACTGAGGGCCACACAATGAAAAAGACTGCGAGGCGCAGACTTGAGGAGCGACCATGACATCTGCTGAACCGGGCTAAAACCGATCCAACTCGCGGGAACACGCAGGCCCGATTTAAAGAGCTTTGGGATTTCTGGAGGAAGTAAAGACGTGAAAAAAATGAAGGGTTCTCAGCCAGACTTTGCAATTATTCAAGCTAATTGCAATGTTACCCAGAACCTGGAACATGTCATCAATAAAATCCAATGTCCAGTTAATATGGTGGTCTGCTGCCTGGACGGCTTGGATTAAATATTACTACTTTTGTAGACAGCACACGTAGCCTTGCAGGGGAGGGAGCACTGCTGAATGGCCTGGTTCACCGTAACTCACGCGTTAGTGCGTGAACACATTGGATTTTATTGCTCTGATGTTGTGTGATGTTTTGATGGCAACACGATTAATCGTTCAAAGAGGTCCTCCCTGTTTGATACTCTCTGGCTTGCCATTCTAAAAACTCTGTAGCTTCATCACTCTTTGATTCATGCCTAGAGCGCACATTTATCAGAAAATGTTTCATTGGGCACACATACCCTAAAAACATTACACGATTCTGTCATTTCTACAGTTATTGTTTAGGTTCATGCCAATTTTTCATGAAAAATGTGAATTTCAATGAATTTTATGGAAAGACAAAGCATCCAAGATTCAATAGCTCATAGAATCACCTTTGCGAAGCAATAATCAGAAGAATTTCAGTTTCTAACATCTTTGCGGAAATTATCAGGGCTTCTTTACATTGCTTTAGTTTATTTCAATTTGCAAGTTGCCCAGATCGGGTAGCTTGAAAGTTGCCATGAGGTGTCTGTATTTTGCTATTTAATGTTGTGGTTCCGTCAGACATAGTGCATTGTGTTCTCGGGGCTCTTTACTTTGGTCTCGTCTACTCAAAAGACATTGTTCCTGTATGTACGCTGGCTTATTGCAATGTAAACTTGCACAGCAAAGACCTGCTGTCTAATTCTTTTTTAGAGACAGGAGACATTGTCCAATGTAACCCTTCCATGCACTCAATACTCACTTCAGCATTTTTGTAATTGTACTTTTGTTATTTTCAATTTCTAACATGCTACTTATGTCTGTATAGGCTGTTGCCGCAGCTTTTGAGGTACGGTGGTGATTCTGAACCATATATGTATGCCTAACACATATAACACACATAAAGCAAGTAGTCCTCCTACGTAAAGCAAACGTGAGGCAGACGGTTTTAGGTCTCACTGTAAAACTTGAGGAACTGTAAAAATCTCAAAGGGTATAGGATGACCAAAAAGCCAATCTCATTACTCTGATCTTTGAGACTTTCATTGGTTATTCAAAACCTGCAGCAGTGCTTCTGGGTTCATGTGATAAAGCACTGCTTGGCACATACAGCAAAGCTTTAAGCCTAATGAGAAACAAAGCCTATTCTTTGATCAAATCAATTATTATTGCTGTGAACAGATACTGCACATTCAAATCAGCCCAATCAAGAGTGCCATTTGAATTTCCATTACATTTTGTACTTATTGAGGCTGTTTTCGTTACCAGAAGTTGAATCAAGCTGGGATTTTTGTCCTTTTTGATGGAGAACATATTCTATTTGATGCAGACCAATTAGGAAGGAAATTTAACTAATTAGAGTATGAGAAGTCGCCGATGTCTGCCAGAATTTGCTTGTATGCTTTTTCGGTGAGGGGCCGGACTGTTACAGAATCATATTTTTCAAATAATGTCAAATGTCTCCAAAAGATCTGCTGCTGTTTGACCCATCTGGTGCTTTTCCAAACTAAGCCTGAACAAAGATGTTTAAGGTCATTCTTGGTTTGGTGGGAGGTATACTATAATATTCGGACAGCCATGTATGGGAAGACAGAGATCTCACAACTAACCCAAATAATGACCATTATTTTAAAGGCATACTATGCAACATTTTTCAGTTAATTATTGTGTTCCATACCGTTTTGGATGATTAAATGAGTCATTTCAGGTCGAACAAAGGTTTTCCTCAGCCGCCCTGGTGGTCTGTAGGGGAAATACCGTACTTGCAATTGCAAGAGCCCTCGGCCCGCACCCACAGGCTCAGAAGTCTCGTGCAAGACCGCGAGAGTCGGTCTTGCTTTACGGCGAGAACTCCATGTGTTTTTGCCCTGCCATTCACTATATGCACGCGCGAAAGCAACAAAGAACCGCGTGTTAACGTCAAATAAACATGCAAGCATGTCAAGTTTTTTTTTTAATTATTATTATTATTATTTATTTTTTTATTTATTTTATTTATTTTTTTGAATGTTGGCGAGACGCTACCGCGGCGGCCGCCTCGCCCCGGCCACCTCGCCGCGGCCGCCTCGCCGCGGCCGCCTCGCCGCGGCCGCCTCGCCAAGATAGCGCTGCGGGAAGCTTGATGTTCATACCTTCACTGTGTTAGTCATTGTTTGTACTGCCGTTTTTTCCACTTTTCGTTGCGTTCGCCTGTCTGCTAAGCTCAAAACAACCGCGCCTGGCTTGACGGAGAAACCAGAACAGCTGAGCATCTTTATGACAGTGCACTTTTACTTTCGCCCTCTGGGGGGAGCCTCGCTGGAAAACCAACCCCGGTTGCATAGTATACCTTTAAGCCAAGTGTGAAAATCAGAAGTTCACACAACTGGGTATGGGCAGGGAACTGCTTTCTCCCCAGGGAGAACAATTTAAAAAGCTAAAAGCAACGTTTGATTTTACATTACAAAATAAATGTGAGCCTAAACGCGTACAGGGTCTATAAAAAACACTGTTTTGAACATATTTAAACTGATAACTGAAATCTCATTTGTTTTTAGCTAGTAGTCCAACCTTTCTTTACCTGCCTTTAGTTTGCCACTGCAATATATTTTTCCCTGTTGTTCTTTGCTTATATTCTATTCATTGTTGTTTTACTCCCTGCTCCATCCATCCATCCATCCATCCATCCATCCATCCATCCATCCATCCATCCATCCATCCATCCATCCATCCATCCATCCATCCATCCATCGTCTTCAGCTTATTCAAGATTGGGTCATGGGGGCAACAAGTCCAGGTAAGAAACCCAGACATCCTTCTTCCATGCAACATCCTCCGGCTTATTCTCGGGAACCCCATGGCGTTCTGTTTTTGAGCTGCCAGTACAAAGCCCCGACATCATCTCCATACTAAAATTGTGGTGAGTGGGAATGTGTGAAAATCCCATCAAACTATTGGGGAAAGCTGTGGAAGGATTTCCAAAACATTGCAGCAATTCATTAAGTTTGAAAAAGAAAACCAAGGAAACGTCTCAATTCAAAGAATCAAACAACAACAACAAAAAGAAATGCTAAAAATGTATCCCCTGGATGGAAATAATTTTTATAATCCTATCTGACCTGAAACAGGACACTTATGTCCTGACTTAATTTCAGGCAGTGAAATAAAGGGTTATCTTATAATACAGGGTAAATTAACATCTCAGTTCACCCGTATATGTTTTATGCTTTGAAAGCATTTGTGCGTGTTTACAGATTTCTGGAGTTGGTCTCGGATCTAAAAACCATTTTAGTACAAATGGGATCACAGTACTAATGAAAAGGCAGTAGGGATTGTTAGTAAGGTAGGTAAGTTTTATCTATATAGCACTCTTCAGTAACAAGACATTCAAAGTGAGTGAATGGCCCTTACAGATAAGTCTGCTACTATTTTACCTGTCCTGCACTAACCCCATCTGACATCACAGCTCCTTGGCCCAGCAGCCTTTTAGCATCAGGACAGACTCCTTGCTGGCAACAAGAATGATGACTTGTGTGTTTAACTGTCTCAATACAAAGAAGCCATGTAATCTAAATACATAAGGTAATGTAAATACAAAGGTACCATATAATGTCATCCATTGTGGCCGCCGCCTCAGAGTGTGTGTGGACGGGGACATCTTGGCCGTGCCTCCTGCCCCGGGTCTGGTCGGGCAGGCTGGCACTCTTTGTGTTTAAAAAACTCCCGGAAAGTTTATAGTGAGTGTACTTCTGCTGCGCTTTGTGTGACAAGTTTTAACGCACCATACCCATCAGCAGCAAAACAGCCACAGACCTCCCTGGAATCCACTCTGCCACTTTCCATTCATGCATTTCCACGCATTCTCCAGCTTCCTTCACTGTCCCATCGCAGCAAACCTCTGTTGACAATTAATATCAGCTCTGTTTGTCAGTCCGCAAGCTCGGAGGCTACTGTGTGTTTACTGCACTTTTGTTCTGTCGTGTGTCACCGTTTAAAGCGATCCAAGTTAGAGAATAATGCAATTTCCAATACATCTGCTTAAGAAAGGCGCTGTGTACAATCAGTACTGCGATGTCTCCTCGAGCTTCTCATTTTCAATGACTTTGTGTAGAGATATAAACTACTAAACACATTTATACTGTATCTCTGCACAAAAGATACAGCAGTAGATTTTATCACCCCTTCATCCTTTCCACGTTTGTTTATAATCCAGAATAACAAAAGTGATTTTGTGCAATTTTCTTTGAAACAATATGTGCAAAACCGCACATAATGTCAAAGTCAATACAATATTTCTGATATTTTGTAAAATAATTCATACCTATAGCTTAATATTATTGATTGAAACACCTTTAGATTTATCAGTCTCAATTAGGTGTGTTTCTAAAATAATAATTAATAATTTGAACTTTACTGATCTCACAATGGAGAAATTCACTTCTGCATCTTAACCCATCCCCTTGGGGAGCAGTGGGCTGCCACTGTGCGGCGCCTGAGGAGCGATAGGGGGTTAAGGGTCTTGCTCAGTGACCCAGAGTGCAAACTGTGGGGATCGAACCGGGTACTTGCAACCTTCTCAGAGCACAAGCGCGCTTCTCTAACCACTAGGCCACCACGAAAGCTTGGCACTCCCGTTTTTGAGTGTTTTTCTCACTCTTCTCTCCAGATCAGTCAGTCAGTTTTGGTGCTGCAGCCCCAGTAGACGTTCATTCCTAAGTATTTCCAGAGATGTTCCATTGGATTTAAGTCTGGGTCTGCCTGTGTCATTCAAAGACTTTCAGAAACTTGAATCCTGAAGATAATTCTTTGTTAATTTGGCTGATGGCTTTGGGTCATTGTTGTCTTGGAAAATTAAGTGTCACTTTAGATTTTCTGAAATAATTTCTCCATATTTGACCTCTGTCACTTTCCTCTATAACATTATCTCTACGGCATGTTGCCACCACCATCATGCTTGACAGTAGGAATGATTTCACCCGTGTCATGACCAGTTTTTTTCTCCCCACATGATGGTTTGGGCTCTGGTGTGTTTTTTTTTTTTTTTTACATTTAGTCAGATGTTTGAGCAGATTATAAATATCAATATGGAGTGCATTAACACTCTCTAATTTCCAGCAGGTAAACATTGGAGCATCTTACCTTGCTCTTTCGCTCCTCCTCTGGATCCCGTGAAAAAATCTCCCAAATGCAATCTGGTCTTATTTCTTTCTACTGAGGCCTTCCTTTTTTCTCAGTTTGCTTCTTGTGACTCTCAGCCATCTTCAAAGTATACGGTGAGAGCAGCGGCACTACAAGGAACGGCTGAAACTGAAGCTAACTGATTAAATAAACACTAGCAATGCGCAGCCAGCAAGCGGACACTAACAAGGAGCGTGCACACACATTGTGTGAGCATGTCAAAAAGATTGCCGTGTGGGAGAAACAATAAATAAGGTGAATTTCATGTTTAATTATATACTTTTGAATTAATCCAATCACACTTGTTCATATATTACATAAATGTATATTAAAAAAAAACAGAGCCACTTTTACCACCGGAGTACCTTTAGTCACTTCTGATTCTCATTTTTGTCTGAAAAGCTGCATTTTGGAAGAACGAGGGGTGACCTTTTCCATGTTGAGCTCAAATGCAGCCCTTCATGCATGGAAAGGAATGAAAAATCTTGAAATCCCAGACATAATGTAAACATCTGCTTTATTTCAGCCAAAGTCTTTAACAGACACGCCACTAAATATGCATACCAATCATGACAGTAGGGGGGTTATGAGGAAATGGGATCCTCTCTTGTCATGATGACTGCTGAAATCCATTTAGTGTAGATGTATATTGTCATCCTGACCTTTCTGCTTTTTCACCAAAATGAAATGCATGTTTAAATTCTTTGAGTTGCGAGACTGCGGTGCTCCTTCAAAACGCTTTGAGTCCAGAAAGCTAATTTAAGCGTTGCACAAAACAGGATCAGCAGAGTGACAGTGATTATGAGTGGCAGAAGACACACTCACTGCCCCCTAAGATCAGCTCGAATTAGGACCCAGCTCCATTGTAAGCTCAGGAATCAAACTTGGCAACTTCATAGAAGCTCCCCTGCTGTTCCCTCACCGCTCTCTGGCGTCCCCGTAAAGACGGTCCTGTAGTCATAATATTCATGTTGGTTAGGGTTTGTTAAGTCAAGGTTGAACGGCTGAGCTTCATTCAAACCCACAACAGTACCACTGTGACTGTGATCTTTAATATATTTTGACATTGGAGAGAGGCTTAATATAGCCCTGCATATATATATTATTGGACTGACTGAACTTTTCACATTGTTGTCACCTTACGACCACAAATCTTATTAGGATTGACAGAACCACACTAACGGCTCTTTTTCATTGCCTGCTAGTTTCGGCTCAACTCGGCTCTACTCGACTTTACTGGGTCCTGGTCATTTTCCATTACAATTAAGTATCGCTTTTATTTGGGCGGGGCCATCGTAGATATTCAACAAAACCAGCAAATATTTGTATAGGTAATGGAGAAAGGTTGAAGAGATAGAGGAAAAGAATATATGCAAAACTTTTGCAATATACAGAAATACACAAAAAATAAATATGTGTTTATACAATTCATACATTCTTATTCATCCTTAATGATGCTACATTGGTTTTAATTTTTTTTTACAAACAATATGTAAAAGGGCGTGGTCCATTTCTTCTCAGCCTTCTTTTCTGTGATAACCTTTATTAAAATCCTGAATAACAAACTGCCTCCAGATGTGATTTAATTCCCGAACAGGATCTCTTAAATCTGAAAATGGCAAACCTACCACAACATAGCTATCTGTTATTATTCTGCCCTGCTTTCCCTGTTTTCCCCATGTTTCTGGTGCCACTTGGACCTGTTGCATATACAGGGCTCCCACAGTCATTCAGGACCAAATAACGTGAAAGCCTTTGCGAGTAGTAGTCCAGTTTTCTTTGCCTACATAGCTTCCTGACCAAGTTTCTTGTCTCTGAATTACCCTGTTTTTTCTACCCTTGCTCAGATACCTCATTTGGCTATAGATGAGGGTAGGGACGCAGATCGACCGGTAAAGCGAGAGCTTTACCGGTCGATCTGGTGAAGAGAGATCTGGCTCAGCTCTCTCTTCACCACAACGGATCGGTACAGCGCCCGCTTCACAGCAGACGCCACACCAATCCGCCTGTCGATCTCCCGCTCCATCTTCCCCTCGTTCGTGAACAAGACCCCAAGATACTTGAACTCCTCCACTAGGGGCAGCACATCCTCCCCAACCCGAAGGAGGCACTCTACCCTTTTCCGGTTCAAGACCATGGTCTCGGATTTGGAGGCACTGATTTTCATCCCAGCCGCTTCTCACTCGGCTGCGAACAGCTCAACTGAGAGCTGTAGATCACGCCCTGATGAAGCCAATAGGACCACGTCATCCACTGATAGCAGAGACGCAATCCTAAGGCCACCAAAACGGATCCCCTCAACACCTTGGCTGCGCCTAGAAATTCTCTCCATAAAAGTTATGAACAGAATCGGTGACAAAGGGCAACCTTGACGGAGTCCAACTCTCACCGGAAACGAGTCCGACTTACTGCCGGCAATGCGGACCAGACTCTGACACCGGTCATACAGAGACCTGACTGCCCTTATTAAAGGGCCCGGTACTCCATACTCCCGGAGTACCCCCCACAGGATCTCTCGGGGGACACGGTCTAATGCCTTCTCCTGATCCACAGAACACATGTAGACTGGTTGGGCAAACTCCCATGCCCCCTCCAGAATCCCGCTGAGGGTGTAGAGCTGATCCAGTGTTCCACGCCCAGGACGAAAACCACACTGCTCTTCATGAATCTGAGATTCGACTATCCGACGGACCCTCCAAGGAGCCCAAATAATAAAAAATCAATGTGTCAACTCACATTGATTTTGTATGAAATATGATATTTAAGCACACAGATAATCAGTTTTTCCTTAAAAGATGAAAACCAAAGCTGTTTTTAATAATTTACAAGGCATAGCAACAAAAAGACCCACATGAACTTTTGTTCTCGCCATTTCTGCAGCCAGTGCTGCAGCTGTTTCCATAAGCAGTGTGAGTTGGTGTTTGTGGCAAACTGCAACTGGATCAGGACCGCAACCCACACCGCATTCAATGTGAGCCTGAGGTAAATGTTTATTAAAAATGGGTCAGCTGATAGTTTTCTTTCATGGTGTAATGGCAACCATGGAGAAAAAGCAAATACACTGTAAAGAAATTCATAGAGAGGAGTTTATTAAATGTGAAAATCAGAGGTAAAAGCACAGATGTTGTCCACTTTAAAACAACTTGTTAAAAAGTGAAGTTGATTGCAGTTTTAAGTCAGAAGAAAGCCATGAAAGAGGAGCTATGCTCCGTGTTAAAATTCCTCCGAGGCTGTGAGACCAGGAGGACTGAGAAGTTTCCTCCCAATGATGAGGAGCTGCAAAGGTTCACAGTTCAGAAGTAAAAAAAAAATCAGTTGACAAAGCCATTGTTGCAAGGGAATTATGAACTTATATTTGAAGTTTGTTAAGGACTTGGGGACACAAACATGTGGAAGAAGAGGTTTTGATCAGAAGAGGACTAAATGTAACTTTTTCTGTCTTTATGGACTACAATTTGTGGGGTAGAAAACTGCACACGCCCTAGAAACACCTGAAAATAGTGGTGCCTGCATCATTCTAGATGCTGTTCCCCTAAAGTATTGTGATGTTCCACATCACCCTGCATGGTAAGTGTCATGATCTTGGCACTGATGTCTGGTCTGATTACTCATGTCACACACCTGCTTAGCTCCACCCATTCCTCATCACCTCAGATCTTTTCCACCTGTTCCCACTAGTATTTAACCAGCTTTCAGACCAGACATCAGTGCCAGATTATTAAGAGCCATTGTATGAGACTTATTCCAGCGTTCCTTGTTCTGATTCCTGATCTGCCTTTTGACATCTGAGCCTGCCTGTTCCCATCTGATTCTGTTTGCCTGACCTGTTTCCTAATTTCTGCCTACCTGCCTGATCCTGCCTGCTTGTGTACCGACCGGAACCATTCTTCGACTATCGAGCCTGCTTGCCCTTGTCCAGCCTGTTTGCTGCTTGTGGACCGAACCTGGAATTGTGACCGGACCAGGACTCCGTCCTGGATTGTACTTTGGCACCTCACTGGCTCTCTGATCACCTGGCATCGACCATCAGCTACGTCCCCGACCTCGGCTTTGGCTTCGCTCATTGGACTCATCCTGCTCATGTTTGTCTTCACGGTTCAGACCTCCTGTCTGTCCTCCGACCTCTGCATCACCTCCCCCTTGAACTCACAAAGCGGCAACCGCCGCGCCGGGTTGGCTATCTGCCAGCTGATGTCTACCTCAACTTCCATACCAGAACTGAACATTAAGACCAGGTTAGTGACCTACATGTTTGTGTTCCAGCACCACAAGCTAAATGAGGTCACCAACCTCTTGTCTCCTCCTGCAGAAGTTCCCGCTGTAGACGCCGACGCCACCCGATCTGTTTCTGAGTTCAATAAACTGTTTAAATGACTTTGTTTGTCTGCCTTGAATTCTGGATCCACCTGTTCTGAGTCTAACAGAAAGAAGTAACAGAAAAAGTTCAAATTCATGTTTTGAACAGTGAATTTGAACCTTTGCCATCTGGGAGACGATTTAGCGTCCCTTGTTGCAGAAGGAACATGTATAAGAAGTAATTTGTGCCACATTCCATTAAACTCCCAAACCAGAGGAAGACTAGATAAACTGGTTAGTGCAGATCAAGATTTAGTTGGGGGGGGGGGTGCTCAGATGGTGCAAGGGTAGTGAACACGACCCATATACAGAGGCCTTAGACATCGACATGGCTGACCTGGGTTTGATTCCAGCATGAGGTCCTTTGCCACATGTCTTCCTCCTCTCTCAAAAAATCACTTTCCTGTCAGTCTACTGTATGAAAAACGGAACTACTAGTGCTGTCAAAACCCATTAAAAATATTTTTAGTTTAAATTAAGACGAATGTTTATGATGTGTTATATGTGCTTTTGTATGGGAGGCATCTGATAGATTATATAACCAAATTTCTGTTTTTTTTTTATGAACACCACATATTTATCTTATCTTTTCTTAAAAGCAACACTGGGATTAGTAGTAATTTTAAATTGAAAGTGTTTATGGATTCTCAAAGGTGGGTTCAGTAGTAGCAGGGCCCAGACTAAAGGTCTAAGCCATCAGCTTGTTAAGGGAAATATTAGGTTTAATGAGGAGGTACGCATTCAGGCCATAAAGGGTGACTTGTAGGTGGACCACTGACAACCCCAGAAAGGTTCCTCAACCATATGAAAATGCCTTTTGGAGCAACCAGTAGAACACAGCCCAGATCCCTGGCAGGGCTTCTAGGTTAGGCCAGAGCTGGCGGTATGGATAGATAAACAATTAATGATCCTACAACTGGTGTACCTACAGAAACCTCACTATGACTTTTACATTCTCTAGATAGACAATTTGATCATGGTCTTAGGGCTCTGTGAGTGGTATGACCGCCGCCTTCACAACCAGAGGAGTTCACAAATCCGTCCAATCTATCCTGTACAGCTACATCATCAGCTGTGTTAAACAGTCCATTACATGACCGATCTCCTCATCAGTGAATCGGTAGACAGACAGAAGACTGGAGACACACAAAAGCACCTCCCTCCACCCAAACATCAGAACATGACATGCTGCAGGTGTGTCTTGCTCTGACACGACTTCATGACAAGGTCCATGTGTGGAATTTTTTCCTTTTTTTCTGCCAAGTGTCCATTTTTCCAGCAGGCTATGAATAGCCGTAGGTAAAGAATTGATGGGTGTGTTTGTTTCTAGCGAGCGGCACGTCACGGAGATCTAAGCTTGTGCTGGTCTCTTGAGACACAGAGAGCGGTGCAGACACTTGCAAGATGCTGTTCTTGTTTAATAAATGTCGAATCATCTTTAAAACACTAAAAACAGACAGCCAAAAGTTTTTTATTCCATTCCCGAGGCATCAGATCAATGTGGTCTGTGTACTTTCACAGTTTTATAAAAGTACACTGAATATAGACAATGTCTTCAGTTAAAGATGAGGCGTTTGAGTGTGTCTGAATCACCGGCCATTTAGTGTTTACTGCATGTGTTCACAGATCCAAGGATATGTTCAATCTCTCTGACTTTCATTGTTATATTTATTCATGCCGATGAAATCTTCTGCATTTTGAGTGTTTAGAGAAATCTGCTGCAGATAAGGGCAAAATAAATCTTGAATGATGTCATCTAAATTGAATTGCTGTATGTTATAAATGTGATAAATAAAAGTGATTTGGAGGGAGTAAAAGATCTATCTATCTATCTATCTATCTATCTATCTATCTATCTATCTATCTATCTATATATATATATATATATATATATATATATATATATATATATATATATATATATATATATATATATACACAATGAATTCAGATATGAGAGGACCAACATGGTTATGTTTTATCTGACTGGCAAAGTAAAAAATTCTAAATAAGCTTGATTTTACTCTGTAGGTCAGTCCTGCTTACTCCAAACAATCTGTACCGCATTGATTGTATGCATTCATCCCAGAAAATGAAATGTATTGATGGGATAAAATAAGAAAAAGTAAAAATTTACTGAAATAACAAAGGAGCATATGGGTTGTATCCACATAAAACGGCATGAAAAACAATTTGCTCTCTTACATATTGTTCCATTCTTGCTTTTTTGCCATACAGAAATATATCAGACCATTAATCAGATTTAAATATCGGAAAAGGGTCATCTGAGGCAACACAAAATGTAGTTTGTTTGTTATAGGGGACATGCAAAAACCACTTTATTAGCTCTTAAATACATTTTGTTGTATACTTGAATGCATCTGCCTAGCGGCTGCGTACATATCTTTATATTTTATTTAGGTTATATTTGTTTCTGTCAAGTTTCTTGAATAATTAGGTCACAGTATTTGCTGCAGAGCTGCTAAACAATGTCATGACTTCCAGCTTACCAGTCTCGCAGGTCCACCATTTTTATTTTTCTGAGTGATTTTGTTGTCCAAGTTGAAGGAATGACGAAGTTACAAGTGGCTAAGTAGAGACCTGGAGGGGGGTGTGGTTTGAAGTGCCTCCTTTCAATTTAAAGAGACCACACCAAAACGAGTTGCTCTAAAACGCAACTCAGAACAGGGTTAAAAGAGGTGCTGTGGGGGTAAATAACCAAGGAATTTAGAACAACACATTGCATTTTATATAGACCATGGCTGAATATTTCAAAGTGAAGAACTGTAAAGTATGATATGTCTCCTTTAAGGATTTTTTTTTTCAAAAGCAACCTAACCCTACCTGAAACAGTAATTGTCCACCTCCCCAGTAAAACCTGTGAATAACTAATTTCATTTCACAAGCCACACACAAGATTGATGATTGCCTGACCTGCAGATTCAAGGAATCACATAAATAGAACCCACCTTATGACTTCAAGCTGGCTGAAGGACCTCAAAAAGCAACATGGTGTTTCCCCAATCCACAGAAATTAAATAACAGGTGAGATCCAAATTAATTTGTCTTCAGCATCAAAAAAAGGCTTACAACCCCATTTATAAGGGTTTAAGTCTCCCCAAAACGATTATCCACAAATAGAAATGGAAAAGAAACTATGGAACAGTGTTAAAACTTCCGCTGCATGACTTGGACAATTTGGCGTAATTGAAGAAACTATAAATTCTGCTCTCTATCAAAACATAGTTAAGGAGAATGTCCTTCCATCAATTTGTGACACTGAGCTTTAACACTTTAAGTTGTACAGCTGGACAGTGTTCGGCAATAATCATCCACCACTGAAAAATAAAAACTTAAAAAAAAGGTTTTAAGGTGGTCATGTCAAAGTATGGACTTAAATCCAGGTTAGATGTTGTGGTATGACTATAAAGAAGGCAGTTCTAAAATTAAAATTCACCAACAGTTAAATGAAAACAATTCTGCAAAGAAAGGTAGGCCAAAAGTCCTCCACAGCATTGTTCAACTATGCCAAGGTTGGCATGACTAGTTATTTGGCAATATGACTTTTTAAATTAATTGGATTCCTTTTCCATCAATTAACAATTTTAAAACCACATTTTTTTGTGTTATTGAGGTTTGTTTGATTATCTTAACATTTAAATGTCACAAAAAAGCAAAACACAAGAAATCTGTGAGCGCATTATATGTACGACATACTCCTACTTTACAGAACACACGTATGATGCATGTACTGTAACTTCTTATCTTTGTTGCATTTTTTTTGTAATTAATGTTGTTTTTATAAGACAAGCAAAGTAAATGCCAACAATTTTGAGGGCCTAGATGAAGGCTGTGAGGATGAGGTGACAGGAGACTTGTTTTAAAAAGGGAAGGAGACAAGGGAGGAGAAAGGAAGGGAGTAGTGATGAAATGTGGTGATGATATCTAGATTATGAGAAGGTAATTTTCCTGTAGTTTATAGCTCCGAAAGGAAAATGCTCTAAAAAGAGACCAAAGCTCTTGGCAAATTACACATTTTCACTTAAAAAGAGTGAAGCCATGAGTTCAGCTAATATTCTCTTTTTATGGTCTGAAATGTGAACATAGATAGAAATCTATTTTAGAAAAAAAGTAATCTCTTTTAAAACAATATACCTAAATAATTGTTTCCTCTGATGTTAAATGCAGGATTTTCACTCATTCCAGTTTTCTTTTTTTTTTTTTTTTACCTTTCTTTCATGCAGCCATAAGTTTTACTGAGTTTTTCTGATAGTGGCAAAGTTCCTATAAACTAGGGGAGGGTGAAGTGACAAAAATAGTGTAATCCAGTCCAAAATGGTCATGGTGTGAATTCATATAGGGATAAGTATAAGTATAAAGTAGAAAACTTGTTACAAGTTTTGCTTCATCAAAATTTAGGGATTTGATCATCTTCATGGCATCTTGGCTGCGACCAGACCAGCCCCCGTTTGATTAATTCAAGGATCCTGTTTTCCTGCATTGGTTGTAACACAACTGGGTCCATCAGATGTTGTGTAGTTAAATAAAAATTATTATGAAAAGGTTAAATATTTTTTTGTCACACACCAGAAAGTGGAACTCAGTTATTATACAGAGCTTTTACACATTCAGTGAAATAGTTCAAGCCTTTATTTGTTGTAATTTTGATGATTGTGGTTTACAGATGATAAAAGCTCAAAATTTTGTATCTCAAAAAATTTGAATATAACATGCTCATTTCTATATGCTCAATAATTGGTTGGGGCTCCTTTTGCATTAATTACTGTATGAATGCAGCAAGGTATGGAGGTCATCAGACGCAGCCTGCTTTGATGGAGGCTTCAGGTCATCTGTATTGATTCTCTATGGGGTTCAGGGGGGGTTTCACGGACAATTAAGCACAGAAACGCCATGGTCATTGAACCAGGTTTTGGTACCTCTGGCAGTATGCGCACTTAGCAGCCATACTTCTGACATTGTCTCTGGTAAAGGACTGACTTAAAACCATGGATGCAACATTTTTAGGGTTCATCTGTGCATAGCGGGTCTTGATGCACTCATAGTACCCTCGGTGTAGTGCTTGTGAAGCTTTGCCAAATTCTTAAGTTAATTTTGTTTGACATTCCTGTCAAGATTGTGGTTATGTGTTTTGTTTGTATCTTTTTCTATGACATTTTTTTCTTCCACTCAATATGCTTTGGAAGTCAACACCATAACAATATTCACAGTCTTGGAAAAACTTAACCTTGGCTCTTCATTGTCTGCAAGCCATACTCACCAAAATCATAAGAATTATCTGAGTTTGGCTGAGTGAGAAAAAAAAAACTGACATGTTTCATGATGTTCACATATTTTGAGGTGTAACTGTATGTATTGTGGCTTTATGTCCTATAATGTAGCTTTAAAATCCATGAACATTTGCCAATACAGAGTCATTGTTACAAGTCGCTGAATTTATTTTTACTTAGGTGGCAAAATCGGTAATGACATAAAAAACATAAAAATCGTTAACCTCCACAAAATTTATTAAAACTATATCTGTTGGATTCCCATCTGTAACCATCGGGCGCATTAAGCTGCATCAAGCACTTTGTGTGTGTGTGTGTGTGTGCACGCGCTTGCGTGTGTCTGTGTGTGTCATGTGAAGGCCGTGTGTGTTTACAGGGTCAGTGAGCAGCGATCCGCATCATAACCACAGAGACTGTCACAGGGTCAGATCTGTGCCACACTCTCCCCAGTGGGAAACAAACACTGGAGCGTCACGCTGAAACCTCCGCTTTCTAATTGGCTGCTAATTAGAAATCAGCGTGACCCGCGGGTTTTTGTTCAGCTCTCACAGCCCTGAGTACTTGAGATGTAAGTAATCATCAAAGCGCATGAGTAGTGTGACTAAGTCAGTGGATTAGGGGGGGGAATCTATGATTACTGAAGTGAAAAATGCACCTTTAAAGAAGCATAAACATTTTTTTTCCTTCTAAATACCTGAGCTAAACTGTATTTTAAAATACATTCCTCTAGTGTCTTCCGTGTCACACTCATCCGCCTAAATTATATAGACCCAAGGTTCTCAAACAGCTAATGTTACAATATCATTTTAACATGATACATTGTAGATTAGCTTTTGTTTCTTTGTGACAGTCTTTCATTTCATATTCATCTTTAAAAAAGGAGTCACTGAACCACAGTGTAAATTAGGCCATGGTAAGTTATTGTTAGTTTATCGATGTTAATGAAAGTGACATTCTCTGGGCTCAGTGTGGATTGTAGAAAAATAGTTTTATGTCATTTATGTCAGGCTACTGCTAGTGTTTGGCAATGATGATAACAATCTTAGTTTTTCCTACAATTTTGTTAAAATGTGAGCATATCAACATTACATGGTATGCTAATACGTCACTTTGATGTTAGTTTTTTCCTCCACCAATGCGATTTCTAGTAGGAATAGTGTTAAAATGTGAGACCAACGGTACTTAAAATCTGTTCCTCACAATACAAAATTCCCATTCATATCATCCACATGTTTAACCAACATGCCTCTTCTAGCTGTATGTAACCTGCCACGCAGCGACATGATCCGCTGTAGGTTCTGGGACAGTGGAAGTCAAAAGAAACGGTTCTGTCTATGATTAATGTGCTCTTTCAGTGTTTATTTTTTTCCTGCTCTTTGCCTCATGAGAACCCTTCACTTTATTCCAAAAAATAAACTGGGTCATCACAAACAAGGGGCTTGGTTTATTATGTGTGTCAGTCACATATTACTAGCTTCTTATCAGATCACACAAGAAATGTCTGTAAGAAAGCGATGACACGTGCACAAGCCAGCTATGTTGAATATGATAGATAGATAGATAGATAGATAGATAGATAGATAGATAGATAGATAGATAGATAGATAGATAGATAGATAGATAGATAGATAGATAGATAGATAGATAAATAGTCATGATTTAGGTTTTTGTTTGTTAGTTGGACTTTTTCTAGTTTTAGCCTATCACCTCTCAGTCATTATTAGATAGATAGATGCATAGACATTTTAATATGGCGTGAGCTGATAATGTAATTATATAGGTGCTATAAGTTATATATTGTGTTTAGTGAACTTCTCGCACTGTTCTGACTGGCTGTTGGATGCTCCAGAAAGTGCCCTGTATCACAGTCAGGCTAAACGGGACGCTAATGACCATGATCTGTGGTGCCGGTTCTACAGTGGGAGCGCTTCACGGATCTAATTGGTTACCTGTACGTATCGTGCCAGGTGAACTGAATTACTGTCCAACTCAGACCATTCCCTTTGGGAATTTTTATTTTCTGATGTAAATTAATGGAAATCATGCCTAAAGTAAAAAGTAAATAAATAAATAAAAATTGTGACGCAGGTAGAGTTTTTAAAAAATGATTTCAGACTGGCTTCGCCTTCGCTCACATTCACTTCAATCTCTTCCAGATCATTTCTGATGTAATTTCCTTTATAACTAAAACAAAAACCTTAACTGTTAGGGTATGTTGTATAACACAAATAATGCAGTTTCATCTGTAAAGATGACTAAGGCTACGTTCACACTGCAGCCTGAAGTGACCCAATTCTGATTTTTTTGCCCATATGCGACCTGGATCTGATCTTTTCACGACAGTCTGAACAGCACAGATTGGATTTTTTCAAATGAGACCCAGGTCGCTTGGATATGTGGTCCTGAATCCGATACGTATCTGATCTTTTCAAATGTGACCTGTGTCTGTGTGGCCAGGTCGCATTAATCCGACCTACACGTCACTGATACTTGGCTATGCCAAAAGAGGTTGGCTATTGTGCGGTAACAAACACCTGTTGCAAATCCATACAGCCCACGGCAACGCGTTTACTCGCTGCTATGGCTGCCGAAAATGTTTTTTTTTTTTTTACGAGAGCGCTAAAGAGATCCGTTCAGACGCACATAAATGTTGCCTTTGTCGTTAGAAAATTATGAATGAAGTCCGTATCAGTAAAGCTGCTCATGTCGATAAAATCTTCCTTTTCGATCTTCTTAAAAAGATTGCGTTGGTAATATGCTGGCTCAAGTTGGAGAATAACGTAAAGAACGCAAGATACGCCGCAGCATTACGATCCATGTTTACTTCCGCAAACGATGAGCAGGCTTGCTACGTATGACGTCATCGCATCCTCTACTGCGCATGCGGGACACTTAGGTGTATGAATGCAGTTCACACAGGAGATCACATACAAGTATTTGGAAATGTGAACGGACACGCAAAAAAATCAGATTTCACAAAAAAATCGGAATTGAGCATCAAGTCCTGCAGTGTGAACGTAGCCTTAGACCTTCAAAAGTGTTTACATATCCAGTTATACAGTTTTAGACAGTGATATTATATGTTGGGGGAAACTGAGTTGATATATTCAGACTGTAAATTTGTGAATGTCAAGGCATGTCTTTGCTTTTTGTATTTTTTAATTTTTTTTGCAGACATTATACACTGTTGCTGTCCCTTTATTGAAAATCATGGTGCGACATTTTTGTTTTGAAGAAGTACACCAAAGCCTGCTTGCCTCCGTAACGCCACACTTCCTACGACGCAGCTCCCACATTAGCAAAGGGCTTCACTAATAACTTTCTTTTCAAATGATCGCTTTACTACACGACTTCAGAAGAAGGCAGCGGGCATGAAATTCAATTGTGGCGCACACGCTCTGCAGCTCCGTCCAGAGCTGTCCGCTTTAATCTCTTCTCCGCCCTGAGAGATTCTCTGAGGCTGGACCTCTGCTTTCTGTTGTCTCCTGGGCTCCAGGATTTGTGACGGCCCTCTGTTTGCCAGGCTTATTGTAGGCTGCCTGAGACGTAACGACTGTTGACACTGGGTTCTACACTGTCAAGCTGACCATTTCCCCCCCCTCTGCAAACAAGCAGTAACTCCACAAAGAAGACTAGCTCAAAAGCAGTGTGGTGCATGTTTTATCTGTGCTTTCTTACGGCAGGCTGCTACTGCTGAGTTACAGTCATGACGGAGGCATTTAACGGCCGAGTCGATGTCCAGCAGGGCGGACTCTCCCCTACGGACTGATGGAAATTTAGATTTCAAACTGCGGCTGCCAGCTTAAAAGAGTAAAAACACTTTCCATCTTTGTCAGAGTTGCCCGCTGAATTGACTCCTGTGCGACCCTTAATAACACCACTTGAACTTTTACATGTTGTGTCACACTGCAAAAGCAAACCTTTGCGTAGCTTTTTGGGATTTAATGTTATAGAGAGAAACAAACGTTTAGCGTATTCGTGAAGATAATGCAGGGTTCTTGAAACATTTTACAATAAATATATATTAATTGAATTCACTATAATTGCTGCCAAAGTCTTGTATGTATGTCTTTATCATCCAGATCCTGATATCATTACTCTTTGCAGAACAACTAGAGCTGAAGTTTCTCTCAGTTATCAAGTGTGACAAAAATTCTCTCTTGAGGTCTGGATTTTTACCAGACTGTTCTAATACATTATTATGCCATTGCTGCTACCGCCATGTTTCTCTGTTTGTATGTTCAGGGTGATCTGCAGGGATTTCCACAACACCAATCATTTTGCATGTAGACCAAGAAACTTACATTTTCATCCTATTTGTCCAGACTTTGTGAATGAAAGCAGTTGACATTAGTTGATGGCCATTTTCCTTTGGGATCAATAAAGTTGCTGTCTGTCTGTCTTATTTGAAAACATCACCTTATTTTTATGTTTGGTATGCACCCTTCGTGGTGTCGGCCTACGGCTTTCCTCTTGCTGTGCCTCACAGGATGCTGCCAGCCTGAGTCTACACTTCCTCCTGCACCACCTTAACCACCCACAGAGATTTTGCTGGGATCCTGTTTGTAGACTCCATGTCGGCCTTCAATTCAATTCAATTCAATTCAATTCAATTCAATTCAATTCAATTCAATTTAATTCAATTCAGTTTTATTTATATAGCGGCAATACATGAAACATGTCATCTCGAGGCACTTTACAAAGTCAAATTCAATAATATTATACAGATTGGTCAAAAATTTCCTATATTAAGGGAACCAGTTGATTGCTTCAAAGTCCTGACAAGCAGCATTCACTCCTTCAACACGATCCACCCTAACACCTAGCTCACAGTGCTGCCCTCCACCTGTCAGTGGATGATTAGCTTCCTGACTGAGCGGCAGGAGCATGAGCAGGTGAGGTTGTTTTCTCCCCTCTCCTCTTCTCTCTCTACGCTAATGACTGCTCATTAGCGGACACGTCTGTGACAACCCTGAAGTTTGCAGGGAACGCTGCTGTCATTGATCTGATCCGGGAGGGTGATGAGTCTGCATACAGACAGCAGGTGGATCGGCTGGTCCACCGGCGCTCCTGCAGCTTCAGGCCTTTTTTCTTTCACTTTTCCTTTCAGGTCAACGCTTCTTTGAATGCATTTTTTTTGTCATACTGAACTGGGTTGTGTATGAATGGTGCGATACAATAAGCTGCCTTCCTTAAACTGTCAAACCAGATCAGCAGAGCCAACAACAAACAGTTATTTCTGAATGAATTCTCGCTTAATCTTTTATTAATTTTTTTTAATTTTCCTGCCTGGCTCTTGGCTTCATCATCGTTATTTTTTTAAGTATCAGTAAAGGTCAGCTCCTTAATGATCAAGACGAGACAGGCTGCGGTATCTAGGTCTGGGGACTGTGGGGGTGGGCTGCGGTTCCGAGGAACGGCAGTTTCGGACACACTCGCTGTGTATAGGCAGGAACCGCCAAAAAATGCAGGGGAGGTTTCCTGCCCCGGATCCTGGGCTGGGAACATAGTATACTATATCCCACTCCCATCCCCAGACCCCCTAGAGGTCCAAAGACAGAGGGGAGAATCACATTCTGTTCCTATACTAAAAATACTTTCAATTGGCTCTGCTGGCATCCCTCCTAAACCTCGGGGCTCCAGGATTTTATGTCTTCTTCTTGTTCTGGCTCTGCTCCTCAGCCACTGCCTTGGACTTTCACTCTGACTTCAGTGATTGCTTCTGCCTTGTCCTCATTCCTTTGCCTAGCTGTGAATCCATGTCCATGATCATCTGCGTGTGGTTGTGAGACTGTAAATAACTGGGGGGGGGGAGCTGTGGTCGGGCCTGTGGTCAGGCGCTGCTTCACAGATTCGCAGAGCTGTGTGACATAATGTTAGGATTCTTTTACAATTTGCTGAATGGCAATATTGCTCTCTTGAGAGATTTTAATCCTGATATATGCCACAGTCTGAGATGCAGGGCTGGCACGCAACAGCCTTTAACCACAGTCAAGACTTAACACAGGAAAAGAGACTGAACGTCACAGACCAAATCACAGTACTGCATATATTATATATATTGAGTTTGAAAGCAATGGAAACATTTTTTTCACAGTAGTCTGAAGGCTTTTACAAAGACGAATCTGGAAGGTGTGTTCTGTATTATGTATTAAACCCTCCTAAGTCAATAATTTGTACAACAACTTTTAACTTCAACCACAGCTACAGTGTTTGACTCTACTTGCTTTGCAGATTCATAAATGGGAAATTTATTCCCATTCTCTTTTGCAAAATAGCTCATGCAGACTAGATGGAGAGAATTTGTGAACTGCAATCTTCTGGTCTTGCAATTTATGTTCAATTTGCTTTAAGTGTTGACATGAGCCTCTTTTTCATTGCCACTCAAAAGCCTGGGGATTTTGAGAAGGCTGAGGCTTAGCAAATCACGTGTTGCGTTTCCATACACATTTATTTGACTAATGTCCAGTGGCGTCTCTGCCATGATAGTTAAGTGGGGCACAAAAACTCAACACATATTGGCAGCAATTAATTTTTTTGTGATGCACACAACCTGACAAGTTAAACATACAACTAAACATAAAACATGTTAAATTAAACAGATAGATTAGCATAAACCAACACACTAAAAAATCCATTTTAGATAAGCTAAATGTAATTTCATTTTTTACACATAAACTCACTCACTCATATTTTTTATTTGTTGAACAGAAAAGATTCACGTCAGTCCTTCAATGAGCCAGAAAGGACAACCAACACTAGATTAATATTTTCTTTTAGTTTAAAATTTTTTGTTTTGTTTTGTTTAAATTTTCCTACATTTCATTCCAACTGCTTTTTTGTTTGTTTTTTGTTGTTGTTTGCTTTTATTCTGTTTGTATTTTCCGGTGTTTTAATCATATAAACGCACTTTGCATTGTTCTTGTACAGAAATGTGCCATACAAATAAATTTGCTTTGCCTTAATGGTCGTACGCTATCCGGCAGAACATAAACGGAATGTATGCATTTCAAGTATTTTGATTGGACGATCCGAGCTTGGGGTCGTAGTATTTGTGCCCCACGGCTGTCTACTGAGAGTGTGTTGGGCATGCGCACTGTGATTTCAGATGTTCCTTATTCAGACAAATGTTGGTGGACCAGCCCCAAGATCAAGGTGCCTCAAAAGGACTTAGCCTACTGGGCTTGTCAGTTTTCTGGCAGATTTTGATATATAGACCTCCATGCTTCTAACAGAATTTCATTGGTAAAGGAATCAATCTTTTTTACAATATTACTCTATAAAGAGTGATCCTGTCTGACTGATTATTGTGAACATAGAGCTCCACAGCAACATCTGGTGGGGCCAGGCCCCACAGGCACCAAATGCAGCTAATTTCACTTTCCCTGTGCTTTACTTTACCAGGGCTTTGGTCCCCCGACCCACCCAGCACTTCTCTGCTTTCTCTGGGCTTGTTGAGGGGGCAGGGTTGCGTGCAGTAAGAAAAATTGTCTGCCACAAGGGTGGAGCAAGGAGCAGTAAAGAAATGAGGAGTTTACAAACCTATCGATTTTATAACCTTAATTTCTCCGAAAAAGTTGTTTAAGATGATTCTAGGCGAGATAGTACACCTCGAAACATCATCTGTATAGTTAGTTCATCAGGATTATGAGACCATTTTAATTTTGCTCAGACTTGTTGGGAGTGGCAGAGACCCGCTGACAGACTGGCCTCGTCTAGGAGACCAGCCCCACTGCTGCCTGTTGTTGGTCAGACAGTCATTTCCTGCAGACTGGATCACGTTCATCATGGCTGAAAAGTCTCTATATAACAAGTTTAGTCAGTTAGTGGGGGATATCTGTGCATAAAAGATATCAAATGTGAAAATCTTGGCTGGATGTTTTCAGTGTTTTGAGTTAATTATAAACACTCTGTGTGTGTGTGTGTGTGTGTGTGTCTGCTGCTTTCCGTGGCAGAGAAAGAGGACGGGGAGACCTTTTCAGCGCTTATTGCCTTTAACCTACATAAAAATAATTTTGCTGTGATCAAAATGTACTTAAAAACCATTCGCACTGAACTCACCATGGCAGGAAACATTAGGTTCCTCACAGGCCTTCACTAATAAATCTAAATTGAATTACACATAAATGACTTCATTACCCAATAGGGTGACGTCTGAATGCATTTGGTTTCACTGGATTTTGTTTAAGGGTGTCAATGTAAAGGGGGCTGAAAATAAATGCACCACAGACTTTTTGGAAACTATGCATCTTTGTGCTCTCCTTTTAAAGTTAGGCACTACTTTGTGCTGGTTGGTCACAAAAAAAAATAAAAATAAAAATCAATGGTGGCAGTTGTGACTAGAGAAATCGTAAAGGGTGTGAATACTTTTGCAAGACACTGTGATAGAAACAAGCTTAATTGAGACTATTCACACAAATCAGAGAAGGATTAAAAAAACAGAGACACTTCAGAGCAAATATTACAATCCCTAAATCTGATGTGCGGCTAACATAGCTGACCATGGATCTATGGGAAATCCCATATTTTCATTCTTCAGACAGTGATTGTGTCAAGGGGCCAAGAGGCTGGGGACCCACATTTCACAGTCTGCGAGTATCATACTTCTAAATCCAATATAATTTTCAACAACTCCAATGAACCTCCTGCACTGTCTGTTTACTTGGCTCTAGAAGTTCTGCACTCATCCAATTATCTTGCTAAAGATGGTTCGACAGCCAGTAATGACTTAAAAAAAAAGAAGAAAAAGAAGAACCTTCACAAAATAGCTCTGGGCTTATGCCAAGACGAGGGGCCTCCCTGGGGGCTGCTAGTGTGGCGTTTGGAGGAGAGTGGCCTGAAATAGGCCTCCGGATCGCAGGGAAAGCCCCTGTAAATTCTGGGATAGTGACCACAGGCTCTGCCTGCTGGACAGCCAGCTGTAGTCACAGCAGTTGTTGTTAAGGAGTGACGTTAAGTGATGGTCCTTTCTGGCAGCATCGCTCAACATATTTTGTCTGGTTCTGTTTGTGTCCCTTGCAGATGGGAAACAAGCTGGGTCTATGTTCTCGAGAGTTCCTGGGGGAGCGCAGGACAAGAGGGAGGAGATTCTGCCAAAATTCCTTGTCCGCTTGGCATAACCACGGTGACGACACTAAACATCATGCGTGGCTTTCTCAGCGAGTATAGCTAAAAGAGGGAAATGAACGGTAAAAATGTTTCATACTATAGGGTCGTTCACATAATCAGGCACTTTTGAACCAACAGCTCAAATAAACAACTTAAACTCAATGGAAAATGTTCTACACATCTCACAAAGCATCTCTGATTTCATTCATTAGCCGGAGTGTGCATGTTTGGGTGAAAGGTCTTAGCTACAATAGTTTATGCAATTAAATGGCTCATTTACTCTAACATTTAAATATCTTTCTGCATAATGATATCAGATGTGGGTATTTGATCTGGCTGTTGTTACATTTTGATCCAGTCTCAATGGACAATATATTTAGGGTTAAACAGTCCAGTGCTCATTGAGCCCCAAAGCGTTTTAGAGGCGGCAGAATTGATAAAGTGCTGTACAAGTATAGGCCATTTACCATTTGTACTATAAAGCAGGAAGGTCACCAACTCAAGTCATGGCTAGGAACAACCTATGTGAAGTTTGCAGATTTCCCCAACCTGAGGAGACATGCCCTCAAGTTTGTATGTCTGTTTGGCAACATAACAACATATCATTGGGAGCAGTTCTTCCCTGAACGGACTCTAGTAACAAGTTGTTTCAACTCAACACTCACTGACCCCAAACTGGAAATTCATCCCCAAGCGGCATCGACATCTCTTCCTGCAGACGTCAGACATCTGGCCAAGAAGAAGCCGTCCTAAATAGTCAAGGCAATATGAGCTTAAAATATTATTGAAGTATTATGTGGAATTTTTGTTATAATGATGATAAAATGAAGTTACTGGTTACTTAAAGAAAAATGATTTGTATTACTAAACTGCATACAGAACTGCATTTAAACGTGTTTTCTGATGTATTGATATTCATTGATGTAATCATGAAACCAATGCTGGAGAAAATACTTTTTTTTATATTGCTTTCAAAATACTTCAACTGGAAGTGTATCACCCTCCAGACCACTAAGGTCCTATGACTCAAACCTACTCTGCATACCCAGAACCAGAACCAAACATGGAGAAGCAGCATGTATCTTTTATGCTCCACTTAACTGTAAAAGTATTGAAACCCTGAGCTCCTTTAAATCAAGGTTAAAAGTCTAATTGTTTAAAATTGCCTTTAAATGTTACTGTTGAAGTTCGTAGTCAAACTTGTCTTATTTCTTGGCCTGCTGCTATTACTCCACTGCAATGTGCTTTCCTCTGTAAAGTTTTTCTTTACTCTGTAATGTTTTATTTTTGTCATGTACATCCCCCCGAATCTTTTTGTTACTGAAAAATACTATATAAATAAACTTGCCTTGATAAACACATTCATTCCTCAAGTCCTAATGAAAATGCAAAATATCTATAACATTATTCTACAATACTGTTTTATGTTTTGAATAGCAGAAAATGTAAAAAAATAAATAAGTATAAAAAGTACAAATGTAAACAAACATGCAAAAACTGATGTGATTTTTTTTTTGTTTATAAGTGATGCATCATAAATGTTTACAATTTTGAATTGTGGCCCTCGGAGGACTTTGTAAAACTTTATATAGCTGCCTAGAGAGAAAGGGGTCGCCACTCCTGCCCTGGAAGGCTCAGGCCACCTAGATAGATCGCAATAAAGTAAAATGTAAGGGAATCAGTCACAATTCTCAACATCTTCAAAAGTGTACCAAACATACTCTTTTTTTTTGGCCCCTGTCGCAATGATTGCAGTACAGTCACATGACCTCTGAAAACATATTGAAAATAAGAGAACTTAAAATAAAAACTGACACTCCAATGTCCTACCTACCTTAATTTAGCATTTTTGCATAATTGCACTGTGCATTATCTTGTACAGTTGTTCCCAAGGCTGCAACATTAAAAATAGGTATTTTTCACAACCGGGCAATGTTATCTGATAATTCCCACAGTGCTACGTGTCCAAGCTATAAACAGCATATATAGAACGCTACAAGTGTAACAAACAATAACATGCATTAGGGGTGGAGAGATGGGTGGAAAGTATGGAGGACATGATAAAAAATTGAAAGGTCTGCATCATTTTGACAAATTTAGGTATCTGTTTGATGGTCTATGAAGTGTAGATAAAGAAGAGGGTGGCTGAGCAGTTTAAGCAGCCTGCATGGTGAATATCTTGTGCGGCTGGCAGCGCCATAAGCAAACACGGTGCCCTTCACGGGGCTATGAATCATAAGCAGGGGGAAGTTCACAGAAAGTGGCCCTTGTGAATGTGATGGTGTGGATATAGCTCCGGTCATGTCAGACTGTGTGGGAAAAACAAAGAGGGGCAGACCGAGTCACATGGGTCGTTCCGCTCCCAAAGACACAACCCTCTCTCCGTCCTTCCCTGTCCCTTCAACCCCTCACTCATTCCTTCTCCTTGCGGCAAGCCCACCCCCAATGTTTCTCTCAGACAAACACATTAGAGCGTTCTCTGTTTATTGCAGTAGTCAGCATGCTGTATGTTCAGACCACATCTCATATGTTTATCCCATCAGCTCGCATCGTTAGTGCGGCGTGGCATGTTGTTTTTGTTTGAAAAAAAAGAAAAAAAAAAAAGCTTGAAAAATGTTAATGTGTCATAGAAGAAGGAACACGGTGTAATTTGTAAAGTACTAACGCTCTGCTACTGTTTATCATTACGGTCTGAGAGCTATTGATAAAATGCCTTTGTGACAAATGGTGGTGTTTTTCACAACAGAATCACCAAATAAGTGCACACAGACAAGACATTTGACTCTGGTTAACTTTCCAAGTTATTTTAAGAATAAATATATAAAAAGCAGAAGAGAAATGATTTTTGTAAACGTGTGTGTATTCTTCCAGAAGAGGAAAACATAGGTGTACTGGTATAAAGATGCATGGTGTGGATCTGGGTATCCTGACTGTTTAGTGTTCACCTGTCCTTAGTCTGGGAGCTTCAGCGAGGCAACCAGACTCATGGACTGCGTGGATTGTTCCTGTTTTTTGTTTTTTAATCAAGCTGGACTCTAACTGAGCCTTTGGTTTTTGCCCCTCGGCGATAGTTTCGCCGGCCAGGTCATCAGGAGCGAGGGACTGGCTGACACATTGTAATAAGGTCCCAACGGCAAGTCTGCTCCTGGAAACCCTCTTTTATTACGTTATATCAGTTTAGAAATCAACAAACTAGGGTACAATAATGCAGCTTGAGCTGTTAAAAATAAATTGACAACAGCAATTTGTATGTCCCCTACTTTAGCAAAGTAGGGGACTCCGCCCACCTTTGAACTGTCGAGCATCTTCCAAGTACCTGTTAGTGGTCATTTTCAGAAGCTAACTTGTAGATAGATCATTGCAGGCTTCACACAGGGAAACAATATTATTGAGTGCTTCTTAAATGTTACAGCCTAAAGCTCCCTTATCTTAACTTTTCACGGTTAATGATCCATTCCTGGTGCTGAATGCTAACTATATTTGGTAAATCGGTGAAGATATGTTTGCTATGGCTGTTATTGTTAGTCAATATTAGATCCATATTGTGGGAAGTGGTGAAGATTACAGAAAACTGAATAATAATAATAATAATAACTGAAGAATAACTAGAATAATATCTGTTTGATAGAAAAAGGATTAATTCACCAGGGTCATATACAGTCCCATGAGGGCCGTTCCTTATTGTGGAAGTAACAGTACATGGAAGTTTTAAAATGCTATTATTCTAACTTCCTTTGGCAGCAAGCTGTGGTTCATTACTCATCCTTGCTTCAATACAAACATAAACATTGAGTAGAGGTTTGGTTGTGGGTGTTCATCCTTTTACCTTCATACCTTTGTACTTTTGGTCATCTTTTTCTATATTCTAGTAAGAGTTGACTGTAAGGAAGTGGGGTTCCATAACTAAAACACATAATGTCTATCAGCAGGACATTGCTTAGAGCAATTATGCTTTGTTCAGGAGTTTTCTTTTCTTTTTGGGTCACCACACAAAACCAAAATAGATTGCAATGGAACATTGCTAGATGATATACAATTTATTTTGATGACCTATGGAACTTGAATGATTTTTACGACCACTGTACAGTATCTCCATAATTCAAGTAACTAAATAATAATATTCATAGGAATGAAGTGGGGTGGCTTTTCGGTACCGAATGGAGGTTGGAATACCCTTAGCAAAAATTAGTTAATTCAAGTGTATTGCAAGTATACATATTTCATACTTAAAATGGAGCAGTCAGTCACATATAGACAAAAAGGAAGAGCAAGCATGCATTCACACTCTCGTCCCTGAGGGCAGTTTAGACAGACCGCTTAACCTAACATGCATGGTTTTTTTGGACTTTTGTGAGCAAGCCAGAGCACCTGGAGAGAACCCACGTAACAAAAACCGCGCCAGCAGGCAGGCCTTCGTGTACAGCTGATGGAAAGATGTGTTGAAATATAAAGATTGATGCCAGTGCCCGGACATCCACTGTAGCTACACGTGAATAACTTTCCCATTGAGAAAACTACAGCACCGCCATCCTCACTCCCACACGCACCACCCAGAAACCACACAAACAGATGATTATATTAAGCTTCTGGCAAAAACAAAGCTATTTTAAAAAAAATACTACAAGTCACTTTGCACCTGTTAACAAACTACCGCCGCTGTTTATTGAGGGCAACAGGAAAAAAAAAAGTCTGGAAATAACTTTCCCATGAGCCCCTGGTCCAAAATAAAATAAAGGGGGCTGGCAGGAACCGCCCGTTGATCTGCTGCAACCCAGTCATGGGAACCGTGCAGAGCTGTCTGTGGAGATTTGAGCTGAATAAATGAGTAAAACAGCCGTCCCGGACCGTGTCCCTGTTCGCATCTTTGATTCGACCTCTGAGTTATCATTGGCAAATGCAGATTTAAGAAATGTGGGGTACGAACTGTCTGAATGTCTGCACGGGTGCCAGAGCCTCCACGCTGGTTGGGCACGGGTCGGCGCGGCAGTAGAAGCCTCGTCGACATGCACACGACACAATGAGCGGGGGTGAAGAAGCAAATGGCAGCTGAAGTGTGGGAGGGAAGAGCCAATAATACTTGTAAACAAAGTAGAGCACGCTGACCACTATGGCCAAAGTAAACACACTCACACGCAGCACGCCTCAATAATAACATTTACATTCGACATCTCACAAAAGACCGTTTATTAAAAGAAAACAGCGATGCTTCACAACTCGCAAAGCTGCAGCGTCTCTCAGAACCCGAACTGGCTTTATCCACCAAAGACAAGCGAGGATTTCCGCGGAATGAATCACTATTTTGGGGGCACGGAGGCAGAAACGGCTTAACCGTAGCACACCAACCGGCGCAGTTCACCTTTCTGCGCTCCATTCTCAGACTGCTTTGCTATTTTAGGGATCTCTGATGACTCCGTCTTGGCCACATCTCGCTTTTTCCACTGAAGAAAAAAAAAAAACGTATTCATAATCCTCCCAATAATTCAACACTGTTTGTCCAGTGCGATAAAGCGAAAAGGGAGCTCTTTTAATCTACATTTGCATTCTTTGGAAGTGGATGGCTTTGTCGGCAAGAGCGACGCAGTTTGCCGCCCCGCCGCCTCCTCCTCCTCCTGCTGCTGCTGCAGGGAGGCTGTTTACATGGGGGACACTGCGGAGATCCAGCGAGGAGACAAGAGACAATGAAAGGCCTCTGTGGGTGGGCAGTGGTCCCCTCACCGATGAACTGAGATCAGCCACAAGATGCATAAAGCCCTCCAAAATAATTGACATATTTTGTGTCAAACGGTTCATTTTATGACATGTATATGGGGGCAACATTTTCTGGATTTTAAAGCCTGTCACTTTAAAAGGGAAAGTCTGAAAAAGAAAACCAAAGATTGTTGTCAGAACGACAACAAAAAAGGAGCTAAGGATTGTTGACCCAGGGAATCCCTTAAATCGTGTTTTGTGCATTTTAGGAAACCCTACACAGTTTTGAAAAAGTCTGGTTTAAAAGTTGATTTAATGGGTTTCCTAAAGCTGGACAAATCTGGAAAAATATATAACTGTTTTTGGGGGAAATAAAACTTTAAATTATAGTACATTATGTAAAAGATCAGAATCTGAATGTCTGGATACCTTAAAAGGCTTTTTGCATAGATTAAAATGTGGAGCAGTTTCTCAGCTTTTCTGGTCTCTAGATCCTTTTACCTCTGGGTTTAAAACTGGACCCAAGGTTCTTGAACAAGATTTGGTTCATCACTGAAATTTGCCTTTTGTGTTACTTTGTAAAATAAAGGTATAACACAAACCAATTTAAAGGGTATTTAATCTGAAACAGGTGACAGTTCAGTTTTTTTTGGATGACGGATTTGGTGAAAAGGTCCTTGGCCTCACTCTCAAGACATGAAAATGTGTGGTTTCATGATTTGTAGTAAAACACAAACAGATAACTAAAACTAAACTATGTAAATATGTATGTATTAAAATGCCCAGAAAAAAAACAGAACAAAACAAAATAATAAAAAAACAGAAAATTTAGTCCAGAAATGTATTACATTTATAAATGGAATTCTATGCTTACAGTCACTTAAAACCAGCTAGAACATCTCCATATGTAAAACTGGATGTTTGGAGCCCAATATACAATCTATCTACACAATTAAACAATGTTGACCTCTGAGCCAAGTATAAACAGAGACAAACTTAGACTGAAACAAGCTCACAGATGTTGGGATATCGACGACTCCTCTCGTGGTTCAGGAATGAAAAGAGAGAGCTCAAAGGTGGCTCTTTTAAACGGGATCCTGACAGATGTATTTTGTAAAAGAGCTTGAGCTTGAAAAACCAAAAGGTAATTAAATCCACTGTCAAATTGTTGGCTGCAGAAGGAAGGGGCTCAGCCAGCGTAGCGACTATCCATCGATTTGGAAATCTCACAGGTAAGGTAGGGGTCTTCTCTATCTAAATGAAATACACGCAGCTCGCCTCTGCTCCTCATACCACTCTTAACTGATGCTGCCAGACATTCCTTAAGCTTTGAAAATCAGCCATAACTATCTGATCGGTGCATTTCTTGTCAGAACCCACTGAGAAGACCTCAGTGGGTTCTGACATGGAAAAGATAAACTTGCTCACTGAAAAGCTTTCTTTACGTGAACCAGCCATGTTTTCCCAACCATTAAAAGACCGAAGATGGACTTGATGCTCAAAGTTTCACTACTAATTTACTAATTTACAAAAAAAAAATCTATCTTTTCTTGTGCAAAATCGCATGCAAATTTCAAAAATGTCTTAAACTCTGTTCTTTTCTCTGTAATGTTTTTCATTGCTAACACTCAGGTTACAGAACCTAATAGATGAGTGATCTCTGACTTTCCCTGGTGTAGGACTTTAACGGTTTAGCCGGATGCCAAGTGGGGGATGACCTGACAGTGCAGCACTTTCTCAGCTTTGACCATCTTGCACCAAACAAGCATAGCTTTCCGCACACTGTTTTCTTTCAGCAGGAAATTTATGGGCATCAAACTGAAACAATTTGTTCCACATGTCACTTTCCATCTGTTTTCTCCAACAGACATGAGGTACAGACAAAAAAAAAACTTATCTTACCACCTGAATTTCATTACCCTGCCGGTATACGACTAGATACATTTTGGATTTTGTCTTTTAGTTTGAAATAATTGATGGATCAGACAGAGGACTCAAACGTATAATTCATCCAAGATTTTGATTGCCACTGACATGGATTCTCTTTTACTTAACATATGCAATACGGTAGAAAAAAAACAAAAAATAAATCACGAGTACTCCCACGACTTAGCCATCCCACTTTCCAAATCCCACAATAAAATATCCACAGCTTTCTTTTATAAAGGAAATTCTGTGAGTAATAATAAATGCTGACGCAACACATCTTTGTGGTTTAAATGACTTCACATAAAGGGCCTTGTGGCATTTATCTGAAGATAACCTTTAGACATTTTATGAATGTTACAACCACAAACTTCAGTGGTTTGTACTTCATTAATTTAGTTTTCCAATAAGTGTAGAATAGTGCACTTTTTTTTTTTGATTGAAGAAAACACACTACAAAAATATGCCCCACCCGCCCCACCTACTTTCTTTATATAAAACAATAAACACAGTAAAAAAAAAAATAGCAATTACATTTGACACAAATATTTAGGAGGCCAGAAATCAATACAAATCAGTCCCTCAGATCTCATGTTCAGGAAGGGAGTCCATGTCCGGCCAAATTTTCAGGAGTGCAGTGCGACAACAGTTTGTTGATCCAATGCTTCTGGTTTGGAGGCTTCTTAGATTTCCAATTTTTAAGTATACACTTTTTTGTTTGCTGCAGAAGATGCCAGCAAAACAAAATATGTTCTGCAAGGAAGTATTTTTAACATCTCCAAGTATCCAAAACTTAGGGTCGAGATCCGACTAAGGTCCACACACCTCTTATTAGAGCCACATTTTTCCAGTAGTTTGGCAACTCTACACAACTCCAAAGCATTTTGGAAGAGATTCCCAACAGATGTGTTACACTTTAGGCATTTGTCAGTGATGCTGACATTCAGTTTACTCAATCTATGTGGCGCATAATATATACAATGTAAAATGTCCAACAGAATTTATCTATGTTTAGTAGATATCAAGTTTTTCTGAGAAGAATTTAGTAATCTGCTCCTGCTGCTTTCATAATAAGCCCCCTTTAATATGTTACTGCTAAACTGGCTCCAGAAATCAGCTATATAACAAATAGAGTCTGTTATAGAGTCTTAGTAAATAAACAGGATCATGAAGACCAGGGAACACAGCAGACAGGTAAAAGCAGGGTTTGGTTAAAAAAAAAAAAAAAGCTTTGGATCTCATAGGGCTCTGTTTAATTCATCATCTGACAGCAAAAAAAGGTATGGCATAATTTCAAACCTACCAAGACATGGCCGTCTACCCAAACTGATAAGCTGGGCAGGCCAAGCACTCATCAGAGAAGCAGACAAGAGCTCCAGGGTAATGTTCTTTGTGCAGATAGTACAAATATGGATGAAGGTGCTCTGCTAGGATCAAATAAAATTAACAATTGTGACCTCCATGCAAAATGGTGTGTGGGCGTAATGTAACAATGCACATCACCCTGAATACACCATTCTTGCAGGCAAACCTGGTGGTGGCAGTATCATGCTGCGGGGATGTGTTTCTTCTGCAGGGACAGGGAAGCTGGTCAGAGTTGATGTGGAGATGGATGGAGCTTAATTTGTGGCATTCTAGTCCCAGTCCTGTAAAAGGCTGCAAAGGACTTGAGAACGGGGTCGAAGTGCATCTTCTAGCACTTTACAGACCCTAAATATTTGGCTAGAGCAGTACATGGAAGGTTTAGCAAGGTTCTTATTTCTAACTTCTTTAATTTTTTTCCATCCAGCTTGTCTTTTACTTATTGGTAAACAAAATTAAATTTTAAATGAGGCCACATGGTCATCACTGACATTTTTTTCCCCCTTCAAAGCTCTTTAAATCAACTCAAGCAGAGGAACTAAGGAAAGTAGAGGTTTTTTTTTTACCTCTTAAAAAGCAGACACCTGGCCTGTTTTTGATCTCTGTGTTCACCTTTGACTTCAGGGAGAAGTGGTAAAAAGAAAAAAAGCTGTTGTCAATAAAGGACGTTAACTCATCTGGTTAAAGGTCATGACTAGATGCTGGCATGAGATTGGGAGCAAATTTAACAGACAACATCAAGGTGCTAGTAGGTGAGATAAGACAGGGTGGGTCATAAAGACCGCCTCGTACGTCTGCGTATGGGCTCTCACTCTGATCGTTTATCTGCGTGGCCCCAGAAATTACGCACACAGAAAACATGGGGATGTTTCAGTGACGCTTGATGCTGCACGGCAAAAGCTGTTTAGAAATAAACTTTTCCTTTGGCGAGGCGTGACCGCAAAGAGGCCCCATGTACTTTTTGCTGACAAGCTCTAATAAATGTCACAACCATAGCCTCTTTTTTCCGTTGACATAAGGCACACCATCACACAGGTAAGGTGCACAGTAGGCCTGCAGAGCTGCTACCAGAAATAAAATCTAAACAAAACCGCTCGTGCAGATTGATATGTACTATGGTATTCTGGGAAGTTGAGCACAGGCATAGGAAAAATAGTAAAGTCAGTTTTTCCTCAGGCCAGAACTGTTTACAGTATTATTAAAGTATCAATCAGTGACATTGTTAGGACGTTCTTGGTATTAGCCTTACTGGATCTTGAAAGAACCACTTAAATAAGAACCTTATATAGATCCGTGGATGGAGATCCACTCAGGAATGATTGTGGGGGCTTGGAACCGTAACGTAAAATGTGGAATTTACCTTTTCATTTCTGAACGACGTTGTTTTTTTTTTTTCTTTAGAGTTTAGTATTCAAAGTTTAATTAGGTCTTTCTGGAATCTGCCTCAGTTAAGAAATATTAGCACACATTATATTGGGTTTACTTCTCTATATATGTGGATAAGGGCTGTTTGTGACTTCTAGACTTCCTTCATAAAATAAATTATGGATCTTTGCCACATTTCAAAATATGGCCTAGAAATAGTCATTAATACATTTTGTTTCTAGGCTAAAATACATTTATAGTGCAACCATACCAATACAGAACCATAACTTAAGCAACCAGTTACGGTGAGGCTGAAATTCAAGACTCTTACCCGTTCTCCGGCCTGGAATCAGTCCTATTTCAAGTCACAGTTTAATATCCCGCACCTGATGGAAGAGAAATACAATTTTAAAGACTGTAAACATCAGGCAGATCAATGCATTATGATGCAGCGGTTTTAGTCGTTGTTGGTGTTATTTCTAAGGTTTCTCTTGCACTGTAGTAACTTAAAGCCCTTTAAATATTCTATAAACTCAGTTTCACTATTTCAGAAAGTTACCATTTATTGGTATGCTTAAGGGGCTGTTTATTACTACTAATATAGTATGGTATCAGTTCAGCTGTCGCAGAATGTGGAAACCTGTGGAGTGGGAGGGGAAAGCCATCGGTGCAATGAGACGTTACAGACATTAAACTGAAAATCCATGTTTTCAAGCTTCATTAGAAGAGTATGTGTTTAAGTTAATTCAACAGGCCATACTGTCTATATATTGTGTTTGAAATTTACATTACTGTAATTTTATTACATTATATGAATACCTATGATCTCTTATCAATGCAAGAACTTGCACATGATGTCTTGCTGGCCGAAAAGTTTACTTAAACGTGGTAAAGCACTGCAGGCCTCACTGGCTTTACTCCAGGTCAGGGTTAAAAACCATCTCGGTGATCCTCAAGACTTGTGGGGAAAGTTTTCTGTGGACCGCTAAGACAAAAGTGGGACTTTTTGGCAGGTGTTCACTGCATTACATCTCACAGGAAACACTTTTTTTTCTTACAACAAGAAAACACTTTTATATCAACAATCAAACGTGGTGGTGGCTGTGTGATGTTTTGGGGCTGCTTTGTTTGGGATGTGGAGAACTTGTTATAAATGATAAAGCCATGCATCCTGGTATCTTGCAGAAATAAATGAGAGAGAACATTCAGACATCAGTTTGTGACCTCAAGCTCAAACACACTTGGTTTACATGCAGCATTGTCAAATCCAGAAATGATCCAGAAAACACCACCAAATCCTCCTCTGAATGGCTTGAAAAAAATTACGATTTTGGAGTGGGAATAATCAAAGTTGGGCTTATTTCTGACTCTGCGTATATGTGTGTGTCTGTGTGTACTTGCATTTTACTAGTAAAGTGAGGACTTTGATGTAAATGGAGGACCTTTTCCTGGTCCTCACTTTTTTCTGGACTAGAGGTTATGTTTAATCCTAAAGTGTGAATTTGTTTTAGGTTAGGTTTAGGGTTATTGTCACAGTAAAGCCATAGAAAGGGTCGAAAATCACTAAAAGCCAATGGACGTCAAAGCATGGTCCTCAGTAAGTATTTAAATCAAGGATTTGTGTGTGTGTGTGTGTGTGTGTGTGTGTGTGTGTGTGTGTGTGTGTGTGTGTGTGTGTGTGTGTGTGTGTGTGTGTGTGTGTGTGTGTGTGTGTGTGTGGTAGTGTCTCCAAAAGGTCATTTATGCTGGAAAATCCCCTTATGTGTTTGAATGGATACAAACCCTCTACAATTATGCTCATTGCCAGTTATCACTAACACTTGATTGCAGTTGCTGCAGCCAAGACTGGTGCAACCAGATACTAGGTTTGGGGGCAAATGCTTATACACATCAAGCCACGTTGGTCTGGATAGTGTTTTTACCCCCTTAACAATAACAATCATAATTTAAAACAACATTTTACATTCACTCATTTTACCTTTGCCTGATATACAAATAAACTGATCATGTGAAACATTAAATTTTGACAAAATTGCAAAAGAGAAACCGTAGGGAGGCAAATACTTTTTCAGCGCACTATAACATACTCAGTGGTTGAGCTATAACTCGTACCATCGGCATCAAATACTTCATCTTTCACCCTCAGTATCATTATTTTCAGTTAAGTGATGGACTGGGATTTGAAAACATCCTCCATCTGTTAAGTTGTTGTCTTTGATAGACAGCACATCAAAGCGCGACCCCCAAAAGCTCCAATGGTCCCTGTGGAACCCGATGCTTGGATGCGTTTTCTTCTATCTCTCTCCAGCGGGGCAGCAAATCTGCCAAGTAAACACAGATCTAATCAAGCAGCCGATAAATTGAGCAGAGCGGCGTGGCAAGAATGTTCACACAGTCAAAGGGGATCTCACCGAGCGCCAACGGTTCTGCCAGTCCAAGCGGGGGTCTGAAGGAGGGTGCTACAGGGAAATGGCCTTCTTTCAGGTAATTGAAGAAGACTTGTTTTTTGCTCTTCAAAGCCAATGAATTCTAAACTTATCAAGCAACAATGTGAATGCAGCGTTTGATTGATATGAAACAATTAAGAAAAAGGAAACACAGGAGGGTCTCTCGGGATTCCTGTTTTGTTTCCAGTGGCATGAATGCAATTACTTGGGAGCTTTATGAGGTATCTGATCCTACCATCTTGTACAAGCAAATATGAGAAAACAATGCACATGCATACACGGACACACAACACACAACCTTTATGTATCTTGGGAGAATGACAAAAAGGCCATTATATTTTAATCTTTCAATAAGCTGAAAGACTGAGGATCTGTTTGTCATCCTCATTACACAGAGGTTCAATTAAGGTCTGCTTACCATAGAATTGTCTACTTAATTTGATTTTATAAAGAAAAAATTATATATTTTTCTCTACAGTTAGTAAGGATACCAGTAAGGAATTAAATTGCAAACTCGAGAGAGAGGTAAGTGCAAATGTGTCAAATCCACATTTATGTTTTCTTTTAACTTGATCTTCACAGAATGCCGTGGATGATTCAGCTTTGGATTGCTTAGCTTTTCTCATTTTGAACTCTTTTGATGTTTTTGTACTGCCTCTCAAATACCTTTTAGTCGATGCACATTCCTTGAAGCAATTGGAATCTACCGTGTGGCTGGGAATTGCTCTTGGAAATGTGCACTTAATTTCTAAAATATTTGCTCATCTGCCTACACAAATACAGGTAAAGACATTTAATATTTGCTGTCACTCATTTCAGAAAGAAAGAAAATCACATTTATATAGAATCATTGCACATAGAGTGAAGAATTTCAAGTCAAAATTTCTGGTAATTTTTATGGTTATGGCAAAATTCATCACTGTTTCAGAAATTTTTTATATCGTGAAAAAGTGAAATATTTGAAATTCATGGTGTTACACCCTAATCCGCCAATTAACACAAAACACCTGGCAAGGTGTCCAAGCCTCCAAATTGGGGGTCTTCAATTCCGGTCCTTGAGGTCCGGTGTCCTGGAACTTGTAGGTGCATCCCTGATCCAACACACCTGAATCAAATGGCTAAATTAGCTCTTCAGTAAGCAGTCAAGAGCTCCATCCAAATACCCTTACTGAGTAAGGACTCTTTAGCCAAAGCGGAAGTGCGTCAGCGATCACCATGATAAGTGCTGTCCAAATAGTGCAGTCAGTAAGGAAGGAGGTAGAAAAAGGAGCCTTTAAGCTTCCTCGTGTTTTGCTTAGGAACCCTGTGACGTCCCTTACCAGTAACCTTAAGGTATCCCACAATTGTTTACGTGATATAACGTATCAGCACAGTCCCCTCAGGGAAATCAACGAAAACATCTGCAGAGAAGAGAGTGCACTTTTTGTGGTTCATTTTTGGAAGACTGTAGGCCCGGATTTCACTTGCATTATCTATGTGCGTTTTTGTCAAGTAATGACGTATGAGTTAAAACTTGTTCGAAATCGCCACAGCAGTCCAAATCTCCTGTCCTCCCCATGATAGATTGGCCCATGAAAGGCTACAGAACAGGAGCTAGGAGCTATTGTTAAGGGTATTCGGATGGAGCCAAGTTCTCCAGAGTCCTGCTAATGACCTGATCATTTGACTCAGGTGTGTTTAGGAAGAGACACATAGCAAAGTTGCAGGACAACAGACTTTGTGGACTACAATTGAAGAATGCCTGCTCTAAATGGTCTCTTAGTCTGGGTCAATGGGGGACACAATCATGACGAATACTGCTGACAGGACAGATGTCCAGAAGATAGTCGTCGATACCCTTATCCAAGCATATTCTAGGACGTTTGGTGGAAGAAAACAAGTGTGGTCAGACAATGTGCATCTCCAACAGGGAGAACCGCAGACTTGAGAGGATTGTCAAGTAAAATCTACTCAATAATTTGGGTGTGGGGGTGTGTTTGGGGCTTCTCCAGGAGTGGGCTGACACTGGAGTCATAAAAAATATATTTTTCCCCATATTTTAAGTCTATCAGAAATGTTAAAACTTCTATTGAGTGCTATCTTCTGTTATTATACTCATAAATATATTGTATTTACTAAATGGGTGCTGCATTGCCTACCACTTATCAGTTTTACACTAATTAATATGTTCATGGTGTAACAGAATATTTCTGGATAGTGATTAGAAATTATGCTATGCCTTCAAATATAATCTCTTCAAGATCAAAAATTATGTTATCAAGAACTTTGAAAAAGGTTTAAAAACTTTGAACTCTATACGATAAAAAACATACAAGAAAATAAAAGTTCTCTTCCCAAATGTTTACAAACCTTTTATATTTTTTTCAACTTCAAACATGACTATCTTTTAAAACTCCTTCAGCCGGAAATATTTGTATCAAACAATGATTATATATTTTTTTCCTTTTTTAACATCTCAAATTACATTATTTTGACAAAACAATAGTCAACTAAACTTCATAATTCATTTATCAACCATCTCCCCCATAAAACACCAAAATAATTCAAATTACATTTCAGTATTTGTGTGTTATCATTATTAGGTCTTGGGATGGGTCACTGATTGGTAACAACATTGATTTATATGTTTTAATTTTTTCTTTCCCGCAGTTTCATAAAAAGACAACCACAGGTCTCTGGGACAAATAATGTTTGCTGCCCCAAATCAGTTGTAAAAAATGTAAGATTCCTCTGTTTATGACAGAGCTACAGTGGAATGATGTTTGGCTGAAGAGGACACAGCCAAACTTAGGTTTTTTAGACTGTTTAATATCCAGTATCATAGCATTATATCCCACCAAAATGAACATTTCTAGTCTCAAAACTACATTTTAGATTTACTCAGTTTACACTTGTCTAATGCAGCACCTATGTGTGCCCCTAAACTGACAGGTAGGACCACATGTCACCTCCATTTTATGCACTCCTACTGGGCTGCAGTGTGGCTCTAGGGGCAATAGTGGCGCAGGAGCTAGGAGCTCTTGCCTTTCTATGGGAAGTTGCATGTCATGCCTTTTCAGGGGGAACTTCTACCCAACCCTTCATCCCACAGTTCATAAGCATGTATGTTAGGTTATTCTGCCCTTAGGCAATGTGTGCATGGTAGTTTGGATGCATATCCAGGATGTACTCTTCCTTTTCCTATTCAGTTCAGAGATATCCAACCAACTAAATATTGGTCGATAAATTCCAGAAAGGTATTATCTCTGTCTATTAACATATTTCTCTAGAACTCACTCTTACCCTAAAGGAGCTAAAAGGAATGTAGAGTACCTTAGTAAATGAGTTATGATATAATCCCCGACTTTGGTATCTAGAACTCAGCACTGTCAACATGATTAAAGTCCAATGTGATGTGAAAGTGACATGTACTCAGCTCACATAAGTACCATACCAAAAATCCCCTGAGTCAAAGAACCAGAAAAAGATTGCTCTGTTGAAATGGGAGCGCTATGATATTTGGGTACATGACGTGCTTGTATTAACAATCTAAGTACAAAGAGGTTGGATTTTTTTTTTTCTAGTTTTAGTCCTCACTCTGCCTTAAGCAGTGTGCCGACGTACCGTAGATCAAAATAACAGAGCTGAAAAAGACCAAAGTAAACCTGTCAAGAATGGGCATCGGTCTGGATGAATGGTCAGGGCTGTAAATTCTTCCACTGGTTATGGACCTTGTTGCCGTGTTCCGGATGATTTTTCGCAGTTTACATCACTCAAATAGAAAAGGATTCAACAGACACTAATGTGTTTTTCTAAAGCTCAATGTGTATGTCTGAGTTCCCTTCGGTGTGTGATGACATAGAAAGGAGATCCGAGCTGTACTGGTGTTTGCAATTGACGCGCTCACGGCAAACTCTGAGTTTAAAGAGATAATAAAAAGTAGAAGTTATGGCTGCCCTTGTTGTTGTTGGCTGTTTCTCCCTCAAGAACACTTGATGTTGTCATTAGAGTAGCTGAGAGAAATGCCATGACTTCATGTCAGCATCATTTCCTTGGAAAGGTTTTGTAGTTTTCTTATCACATGGGAAAGAATTATGTTTACTGGATCTCGCTGACCACAAAAGCTTGAATTCTTGCTTCAGTGATTCAGCAGCTTAATGAGGTACGATAGCTCTAACTCCTGAGACGTGGACATATTTTTTAACTTTTACATAACTTAAAAATAGGTCTGTAGTCAGATGGCAAAATTGAGATTAGTCAGTTATTTTGTTTTTTAATGTCTTAAAAACGTAAAAGAATTTTTTAAAGGATTTTCTACACAGCTGAGCATTTACGTCTGGGGTATAACGTTATGGGACATCTGATTGTGCTGGCATTTTTCAGGAAGTAAGAGAGAATACTAGCTGAGGACCAGCTGGCTGCCTCTAATAAATGCATGTCTCTATACACTTTCTGACAAAACAGTTCGGGTATAAGGTTAGGATTCCCTCTCCAAGCTGTGTCTGGCCATCCATGAATCGCAAAGGAAGCCAGTGATGTCTTGCACATGTAATCTCTATAAAGAACTAAGCTGGCATCACAGGACCAAAGGAAAGGGTATTACACAGATATTGTGTGCTGGACATCTACATTCTGAATTAAACGTGCAACATGCTTATTACATATTTTGTAGTTGTCAAAATGGTTAAATTTAACACACTATACAATAAAACTATAAAAGAAATATGCAAGGAAGAAAAAAAAGCCCTCTTTACAAATGTAGCTGTAAAAAACTTTTTGGGAAGAGGGACATTTTTTTGTTCCTTTGGAACAAATCTGTCACAATTTTAAAGAACCTATTTAATTGGATGCAAATACAGAATCTGGCCAGACCACTACAAAACCTTTATTTAGTTTCTTTTAAGTAATTCCGATTTGGAAATACTTTTAACTTCCAGATTGCTGAACATTCTTCTTAAGCATTTTCTGATATATACAAGAATCAATGGTTCTTTCAATGTCAACAAGTCGTCCAGGCCCTAAAGAAACAAATCAGTACACCACCGCCACCACAATGTTTGTTTGTCAATATGATGTTCTTTTCCCGAAATGTGGCCTTTATTTCCCCCACCAGATGTAAGACGACAGAAACATTCTACAAAAGGTAAATTTTTGTCTCACCGGACCATAAAACATTTCCCCATCAATCTTAGGAGTCATCAAGATCTTAATGGCTCTCACTGTAGCATGCTAGTGTCCTAAATATGGAAAGGGCTTTGTCATCCTTTCCATTTGGACTGATAGATCTCAGTGACTTTGGTTTTCTGATTATGAATTTCTTTATGTTGTAGCACAATGTTTTGCTTTTTGGGAAGTTTAAATAGACAGATTCTATTTAATTGATTTGATGATACAACATGTCTGGCAGTAATCAACCTTGGATGGTTAATCAAAGTTTATTCCTACAAGTTTACCATGGGGAGCACTCAACTTTAAACTTTGGGCCATGTTGTTTGGTATTGCTAATTTTCCTTCAATAAATGAGACCATCATGTCTCAGTAACTACTGTTTTGCAGTTACTGAGGTTATTTTTCATATTCAATAAACAAAAAAAAAAAAAAAAAATAAACCTTTAAAGGGACAGGTGCTTTATCAGAGCACTGTGTTTAAATCCCATGATGTGTTTTGCCTAGTGAGATGAATGTATTGTTACACTTCTACTAAAGAGTTATCTTCTGTCCACAAGATAATGACTGACCAGGACCTGTCAACAACAGTAACAGAAAATCTGAACTGTCTCGTTAAAGCTCTCACACGAAACAGGCAACATAAAACATTGTCATTTCTCATTTTCAATATCTCTGTTGTGATATATATTTATAACTGAACATTGCATGTTACATGTTTGTTCGTGAAACCCAACAACCACCCTTGGTGGCACTGGACTGAAGTGAAATGACTCAGACTGTCAAAAAACAGGTCATTCCCTCTTTGCTACAACAATCCCTCCTTGTCATTTCCTCCACTGTCATCTGGAGGAAAAATAATTTCCTCGTAACGGTTCATGAAAAGTGTCATAAAGTTGCTCCTCAATTACCAGTCATCATAGTAACGCAAGCGACCAACCATGGAGGTGTCCACAAAATAAACCCGGTCCCACTGAAGAGGAAATAACTCCTCAGCCAATTATCTATGAGCTTATATGTTGCCATAATAGCCAATAATCCAAGTGGTGAGCACACAGGGAGCTAGAGCAGCTTCTGAAGCCTCGTCAAGACCGAGGTGACTCACGGGTTGGAAACAAAAGAAAGAGTGCATGGTATTAAAAACAGATAAATCATGTATGTTTATGTCTAGCAGCAAGAGATCACACTTGAAACCACGTTTCATCATTTAAAGTTTGTCAGATTACCTAGAACTAGAAACCGACTCAATACACTTTCCAAATTTTGAGCAGACTTTCCAGGACATTCTCTCGCCGTCTGTCTGTGAACAGTTGTCAAATTAGGACCAGAGTAATGCAAAGCAGTTACCTGACCAGAGCACGACATCTCGCATGACTCATGCTCTGCAAACTAGCTAAAGGTATGTGTGAGATGATATACAACGAAGCCTTCCACATAAAAATGAACAGTATACACAAGTGAAAACAGACTCAGACCCTCCATGAGTACACACAGCACACGCAGAACCATAAAAAAACCGGCTGGGTCGCAAATCTCCCAAGAGCCACGTGTCCTGTCACCACAGATGTCACATCTCCAGAGGTCAACAGGTGACCTGGCAGGGCACGAATAGCAGGCATTGTTGAAAATTATTTGTCAGACGGAAAATGAATAAGTTGGTGTCGATTTGGAAGGTCATTGGTTTTGCATAAAAATGTGCAAAGCTTTCTGTAGATAATGACTCAAATAGTTCCCTCAAATTGAGAATTTGCCTATTTAAGCTTGAAGCATAACTCGACATTAGTTTGGGAATGACTGCGCACCAATTGGCGGAGACCCCTCTTGCTTCAGCAAGAAAAAAATACAAGTTGTTACTGGTCCCATGCACTAAAATGGTTAATATATTTTCACAGCTGTTAATATTAATCCCTTTGATGGCAAGATGTACATACAAAGGGTGTATGAATACAAGTAACCAAAAGTGGTCTTTTTTTTTTTTTGACTGACTCCATAGCTATGTATGTCTCTGATTGTAGATTGGTGAACCAACAGGCTAATAGCTAACAACCTTTTATTTAGATATAGGTCCTTTCCCAATACTCACACTTTTTTGTTACAGAAAATAAGCAAATAACAATAACTATAACTATATTTTTCATAACAATTTCTTTATTGTATTGTATAAAAAAACAACATCACACATAGGGAGCATAACTGGTTGCTTAGTTGTTCAGAAACATAGTTTCAGATAAAACAATGTCATTAAAAAGATGTGCAAAAACATTACCTGGTGCTTTCAGACATTTTAAAGTGCAAATACATCAAACAAATTCAACAAAGCAGCTAGAATAAAATTAAACCGGCTGGTACAGTTTTAGGGAATTTCAGTTTTAAAAGTAAAAATAACTACCACATTTGTTTTAAGGGATGAAAACTGGTGATTAGTCATTTATTTAAGGTGTGTATGACTTTAGGTCATTTTAGATCAAATATTTTCAACTTCTGGCTCAAAACGTTACATGCAGCAATTAATTGTGGGTAACACAATTCAAGAATAGACATTGTACATAGATTATTTTTATGTATTTGAATTTTGTGTGGTCTGTGAAACAGTCTACACTGCAACTTAAAACTTTCTAAGATGGGAAATATGCAAAATATCATTTTAAATGTAACATACCAGACATAGCACAGGTGTGACCTGTTTAAAAAGTGTTTTCTTTTCTTCACTTCACTGGAAGACTTCACAAAAAAACATCATGAAGGTAATGTGGGACCTGGAGCTGTCACGCCTAGGTGGAATGATTCAGTTTTTAGAAGTTGCACCTGGGACTTTACTGCACACATAGACCACAATGTTCTTCAGGGAACAAAGCCTGGGCCTTTGTGTCGTCATCTGAATACATCATATGATTCAAAAAATTTGTACAGACACCACAGTGTGGGGGTAACCTTCAAAATTCCATTTAAACTCTCTGCAGCTCAACATTTGCCTCTGATTTGTAACCTGACATCATGACTATTATATTTTCAACAGCTGTACTTTGTTACACCTAATCAGCAAACATTAGTTTAAAACCCAAATACCACATTTGTTGTCATTTTATGACAAGTTGGTACAACCACATTATGATGTTTTAAATTAATGTCAGCAAACGTCGAGTCCGACATGTTTGTGAAAACTAGCTGTTATCTAGAGCTAGAGCAATGCTGTGTTTCTCACAAAAGCAGTGGCCAATCGCCAAGCACTTGGAGACATTTTAACATTAGACATAAACTTTCTTAACAAGCTCTTTTCCAGGATGACATTTTCACAATATAATAACCACGATTTCACAGTACTTCCTAAAAAAAAAAAAAAAATGTAAGATGTTAACTTGTTGTGTTTATTAAAAGAAAGTAAAATACTACTACTACTACTAATAATAATAATAATAATAATAATAGCAATATATTTTATTTGAAAGCTCCTTTCAGAGCACCCAGGGGCACACAAATTCAACAGTATATCAATAATAAATCATGAAAAAACATAACTCAAGTATAACAGGCTGATACTACCTGGTTAATCAGTCAGGTGTTCTTTCAGCTAGCTGACCAGGAGTGCAGTGCAACAGGGGGAGGGACGGTTACTTTTTGCTCCATACATTCAGAGAAAACTGCTGTTGGTAAGACACTTTTTTTGATGTTATAATAATAATAATTGGATGTTGACTGGTTTGATGGCCTTTGATGATGTATAAAGGATGGTGGATAGCTTGTTGCAAAAAAGGGATGCAAGACTGACTGCATTGCTGGCTAAGCGAGAATGTATAGAATGCAGTGTAGTTGGTTTGGAGGAAGGAGACCAGGCAGTGAAGTCATCACCCAGCCTTAGATGGGACATTTAGGAAACAAAAGCTCCAGTGCCTGCTCCCGCTAATGTTTGTCCCTTAGATCACAGGATGGATTGTGTACGGTTCCAAATAATATCCATAGCATGTACACCCACAAGCCACAGACCATTTACACTGTACAATTTACGTTATCTTATTAAACTCCATGACACTCTATACAACCTGGATAAAATAAACTTTAGTACAACATCAGTTTTGATGTATGAACATTGTGCAATCATCATTTAGTACCAGACTGGTTATGAAATACGGTAATAAGCAACTTCATTAGCATACGCAAAAAAAAAGAAGAAATACGTCGGGGCACAAATTATTTAAGTATCGATAAATACGCTGTCAGATGTTTTTGTCACAGGTTATCTTTGGTCACAAGATGCCAACAATGGCAGTCCTTGAACCTCACAGTGCTACGTAAGAATGTAAATGTAGAGCCACGACCAAAGACTTCTCTACAATTTTCCTACAGTCGCCGTCTTTCCACTGCAACAGCCAAAGATCACTGTGTACACTGGCCGAGATTGCCGTGTCTTTGATTATGACAATCTCCCTAGCAACCTCAGAATCCAGCTGGACATACTAACAGGAAGAGGGCTAACACCTTCCCATCAAACAAACTCAGAACTGAAGTTAAAATTCACCCAAGCCCACCAAAACTGGACATTAACAGATTGTAAAAATGTTGCCTGATCAGATGAATCTCAATTTTAGCTATCCACAGTGTACCCATTTTCTGATGGCAACAACCAGCAGACAAATGCATTCTCTCAGCTCTGATCCTCACAGACTGGTTCCCAGTAACAATAAGTGCATTGTACTCCAGTCACCAGGTTTCAATCCAACAATGCACCTTCGGAATGTGGTGGAACGAGAGCTTGGCATCATAGATGTTCACCCAACATATATACAGCAACTGTGTAATGCCATCTTCTCAACATGAACCACAACCTCCAAGGAACGATTTCAGCACCTTGTTAAAGCTATGCAAAAACAAAATGTGGTATTAGTGCAGTGGTCCTCAATTCTGGTCCTATTTGTTACTCTGCTTCAACGAGTCAACTAATCAGGTGATAAACAGGACCCTGGAGAGCTTGGCAGCATACTGAGGAGGTTTTTTAGCCATTTGACCCATGTGTGTTGGATCAGGGACACATCTAAACGTTCCAGGACACTGGACCTCGAGCACCAGAGTTATGGACCACTGTATTAGTGTAACCCATTCATTGATAGTAATACTAAACAGCAGGTTGAAGTGAATGACAATAATTCCTCTATTTACCACTGTCAGTTATCCGAAATTAGCACGCTTGTGCAGCATAGTGGTACAAAGAAAGTGATTATAGGTCTCCACAATACATGAAGCCCTGTTGGATGTTTCTGCTGTTATTTCAACGCTAATTTGTTCTCTGGCCCTCCTTATGAAAGCCTGCCAAACCACAGAAATCCTACTACTCTAAACTGTGAGTGCCTTATGTGTCTAGAAAGAGAAAAATCCTCTTAACATGTCCACATCATACCTCTTGTTAAACAGAGTTCAATAGCCTGTTTACATCGAGCTAGGCGATCCACCAAACAAGCGGCAGCGCTGCACCTTTGCTTTGGCAGTGAAGCAGATAAATGTTTGTTTACTGCGGGCTAGTCATTGAGGCGGAATGCAAGATGTTTGAGGTGGGATGCTGTTGATATTTAGCTTGCATACGTATGCTTGGCTCTGAGCACACTATGTGATTGGCTGTAAATGTGTGTGTCCATGTTGTTTCATCTGCCAAGCAGTAATCACAGCAAACATGTGCAAACACTTGAGGGCCACTGTAGATAAACTCTGTATGAAAACGAATTTAGCGTATCAAATAGAAAACGGTCAAATGTTTATGCAAATGCAATTAGAAAACTAATGCCATTTCAAATCAACAAATATTGATTGAAAACAGCTGCCCGATGTGTGAGCTCATTACATTCTTTAGAAAAGGTTGCATGAAAACACCAAGGGTCTAATCAGGCATGTTGAGCAATGCTCTGCCAAGGCAGAAAAAAAAAAAGGTTATAGAAAAAAAAAAATGCTTGTAGCTTTTGTCCTCATATGTTTCCTAATCTGATCTAAACACCAGATCCGATTGTAAACTGTATATATATCTGTAGCATATGTGATAGTGATCATCGTAAATCATTTAACTGTGGCCAGATGTTTGGGCACGTTCCCATGACAGCATATTGGAACCAATTACAAGAACAAGTGCATCAGAGTGAGACGTCAACAATATCACGTTGATTTACTGACTGAGACAAAAGTAATGTTGGGGCCATTTATTCATTATGCTAAATGTGCATTTAGTTATATAAATCAGCCTCACTGTCTGATTCTACACTGACGAGCGAGATAGTACAAATTGAGCAAAGTGGTTAAACTGTTAGTTCAAAGGAATAAAACATTTTTGATTTCATTAAAATTAAGAAATGAACACACGCAAGATATGAAAGAAATTCAGGACACAGCTTGCAGCATTAGAGCATTGCATTAGTCTTGATCCTTTAATACTGGCTGGGAGGGTCGTTTTCCAAACACTAGTAGGAGATCATTTAGGGCATTTTCAAACTAGATAAAGTTCTTGCAACGCCCTCCATGACCTATACAATATATCATATTGTGACTTGATGTTACTAATTTGAAAAGCTCTCTTTATAAAGGCAATCATGTTGGTGCTACATTCTTATAGTTTCCAAATAGAAAGTTCATGTTTTTTTTTTTTATCTCTACTTCTTCTGCAGACCTGCACAAATCCAAAGAAAACCCTTCCAGGCTCCCTACAGCCCTACACTTCTAGCCACAATCTAGGACTTCCACAGATTCTGGGAGGAATAAACAACCTAAAACAAGAAGATATGCCAGAATGACAGCACTGTTGTGATGGAGACATAACTGGAAGCCTGGCTTCAACAACTTGATCACAAAGCCACTTCAGTCCCACGTCACTGATGTTCTTTACGGCATCTACCAATCTCCAACCATGATCCCTGTACACTGCCACCATGACTCACCAATGATCATCTATGTTTTCACCATTTTGCTTTCTTTGCAGATGGTCTTCATACTGTGTAAAAGCATCGTTACTAATCACAAACCTCACCACTAATCATAATGTGCTGTTAATTTAGCAACAAATCAGTTCAGCACATTGTCTTCCAACGTCTTTACATTTAGATTCATAATCAGCTTTATATTACTGGTATGTTGTACTTACGAGGAATTTGACTCTGGATTGTACAACGATCACGATGTGCTCACTTATACAATAATACAATAACACAATAATGCAGTAATACAATCAAACACAGACTGCAGTAAAGAAAACTTATGGATAACCTATAAAGAAACACACAAATTAAGACAATATTGCAATAGTGCAATAAGCCAAGTGCAAAGGATGTAGGAGTAAATTATGGACATGTCAGAGGTAGAAGTGATGTACAGGCACACATGCACATAGCAATATACATGTCCACGATGTCATGAGTGCAGATTGCTGCAATAAATAAGTATTATATGCAGTGTTATGTATGTGAGGTAGGTGAATTTGGTATACAGAATATAATCAGTGCGACAATATGAACAGTATGAACAGCAATGAAATTGAGAATAATGAATCAATAACTGATAAGTGGTAGCTGGTAAACAGGTGGCTGAATATATGCAGAATTGCTTGGTTATTGCACAGGAGTTTTTTTTTTTTTTTTACACTGAGTCAGAGTCAGCTGTTTATTAGAGTGATGGCTTGTGTAAAGAAACTGTTCCAAAGTCTGTTGGTTTTGACATACAGTGCTCTATGGCGCCTACCAGAGGGGAGAAGTTGGAACATGTTGTGACCAGGGTGAGATGGATCTGCAGTGAGGTTTCTTGCCCGGCTCCTGACTTTGGAAATGGACAGGTCCTGAATGAAGGACAGGGTGGCACTGATGATCTTTTCCGCTGTCCTGACTGTCCATTGCAGTCTGGCCATGTCCTTTTTGGTGCCGGATCCAAACCAGACAATGATGGACGAGCAGAGGACAGACTGGTTGATGGCTGTGTAGAAATGGATCAACCTTAGGCAGGTTGAGCTTCTTGAGCTGGTGTACATCAGTAGGGGTACATCCTCTACTGGGCCTTCCTTACCGCTTCCCCACTAATAAAAGTTTCACTTATTTCCCTATAAGCTGCTTCAAGATGCATTCTCTGTAAGTAGTGGCAATTAACCAGGCCAGGTTTCTTCTATGATGGATGCCTCATCCTGACAGTCACTCTAAAAGGAGAGAATGTGAATCATTAAATGGGGTGGAAGCCTCCAGGTCCAATTGTCCCCCTATTACAATGTGTATGACACAGCCCTCTGGGAATAATATGCAGTCATTGGAGCACTAATGATCGGCAATGGGCAATGGTCCTCTTTTGGATTTGAGCGACCAGTTTTGATTGTCACTGTTAAACTAGTTGATCCACTATGGGAAGGTACTGCTCATAAGGTTGAGTTTACCTTTAACTCCGAATACTGAAGAAGTGTCTTGGACAAGAGACGAAACATGTCAACAAAGAAGAACCCGTCCAGAGGACCTACTTGACTTTTTTTCTATCTGGATTATTGAGATGCATCAGGACAGCACTCCAGTATACAACCAATCACAATAATATATATATATATATATATATATATATATATATATATATATATATATATATATATATATATATATTACATTCTAAATATTACTACACACGTCCTGTACGTTAACTAATTACACATATCAGTTCACCTCTTCTTCTTAAAGAGAGGCCCAATATTACCAAAATGGTAAGGGGAATTTAAAACTTTACAAAAGGTGTTGCTTTAGATCAGCATGAGACAAAGTGGTAAAATGATGTGCAGCTTCCAGGAATGTGTGATCCACAGATGTCACAGTGGGGTGGAGTCATGAAGGTCCTGGTCCAATAGGAAACATCCAACCATCATTATGTGGTGCACCAAGTAACAGTGAGGAAACTCTTTACAGCATGGTGCAGGCTAACCTTATCAAAACTATATAACAGAGTCTATATGTCACACTTGAAGGCCGCAATTAACCCTCAAGATCCTTTTGATAGAAGTCTACACACACATTAAAGAAAAAAATTGCATTCCTTTGTTGTGTTGTATATTTAAATGTCTATCTAAAGTGAATTGGAGATTCTGCTTTTATGTCATTGCCGTACTTAACTGGGGCAGACGCATTTACTTACCAATGCACTCAACATATCGCACATGTAAAGTACAAATTCCTTGATAATGTCCTCAGTCAATAAGAGATCTAAAGGCCTCATCTCGCTTAACAACCTCGTGACTATGCTGATGCACAATACTGCTACTGTTTAGCTCCTTTCAGCCCCGGCCTGCTTTACATTGTACAATGCATTTTCATTTCACTTTGAATTTACAATATGTATGGAGGCAGGAAGAGAAACGTTGCTCTCAATTTGTGCAATCACTCTCAAACTCCACATTTATATGAAAGATGTGAACTCACTTGAAAGCAGGTCTTAGATTGCCATGCAAAGAGCGAAAGTCTAAATTAGAAGATCAAAACACATGTTCTGCATCTGGACTGATTTCTGACTAAACTAAACACATTACTTATTATTGTAATTACCTTTGTCTTACAATGTAATTAGACATCATAAGAAGTCAATATGCTACATTTCAGCAGTACAAATGATGTAGGGTTTGTGTGCCAACTCACTCAGCTGGAAGTCTAATTGAACGCATGTGGGAACTAATAATACACGAGTAGATTAGAGACATGTATGTGTGGCATCCTGTCACCGAGGGGAGAAATAGAGAGCAGGAAACTCACTGAAGCCCATTACCTCTGTTTGACAGAGAAAAGAACCTCATGCTATATGGATAGTGGATAATGAACATGGACGTTTTTTAATTAATTGGTGCAGAATATTCTGTTCTCGGCAAATCCTCAGTTAGGTTGTTTAATTGTTTAAAGGCCTGTCATTTTGAGAGAAAATGTTTCTACAATGAATAGTGAAATGGAGCACTGGGCGTATGTCTGTGACATGCAAGCAAACCTAAAAGTTTGATGCTAATTATTGCAACAAAACATCTTGACAGAATACACTGACAAATAAGATTTAAGCACAGCAAAACAGAAAAGAAACTATTTAATAAATTGCTATGCAATGCTACTGAATGGTCACAGTACAGATGTAGGGGTCCCTTTTAAGCAGGCAAACAAGAAACACTTCAGTGATCTCCACTCTCCTTTAGAAAACACTGGTCATATGTTTTTATTTCTTTTTGTTCAGGGGAATGACATAAAGTTAGAAGTTAGCGATATAATCTAAATCAGTCCACACCAAACCAATGCATGAATAGCGGGTACAAAGTTGAAAGAGGTCGGCAGGGATCTTCATGAACAATTGGGAGTGAGTACTAGAAGTATGAAAAGCTGAAAGAGACAGAATTTGCATGCTTTGCACAGCCTGCTAGTGGATGTGCCAACAATTTGCAAAAAAACATTTTTTGTTTTGGACTAAGTTAAAGATTTTTCTTTGCACGTGGAACTAAGGATACTATTTAGGTGAAACTGAAGTGAAAACTTCAGTTTTCATGTCTATTACTTCTATTACTTTAGTTGACGCTAGGTCAATCAAGTTTTGTTCTACATAATATACTATCTTAAAAACTCCTCATTCAAAAAGGGCAATTTGTTTTTTGTCTGTTTTGTAATTCATGTAAGGGATGACTTATATTTGCGAACTTTACATTATACCTTTGCAATACATTTGTGCTTTTTTTTAAAATATTTGCTGTATGAATGGTTTTGCATTGTGTGTCTGATTGCTCACAGTTCGCTTTACATTACAGATAGCATTTTGATAAGACCATCCATAAAGTACAGTATGTCATTGCCATGATGTTTGCATGCCATGCCTGGCAGGTTATACTTATCTGTGGCACAGTGTACTAAACAGTGTGGTGTCAGGCAAAAGCAGAGAAGAGACATCAGCACAGTGTTAAGCAGGAGAAACCAAAGAGCTTTATTGGTGGGAGGTAACAAAACAGTCCACAAGGCCTTTTAGCAAATGGGAATTAAATGGTAGATCGGTAATTCAAAATATTACTCAACAATCAAACTATGTTGTTAGAGTTTAAGATCCATGAAAGACTCAACAGCACACTAAATAAGATGCTGATGTTAGGTTAGTTAGCAGGTTAAGGTGACCAACAAGCCACATAGACACAGAGCAAAGGAACTCTTTGTAATATGAGCACAGCACTCGGGCCTATGCCCTGAATACTGACAGTGCATCCAAGCCTTTTTAAATGATTTATCTGCTGCCATGTGAATGATCCACCTCCTAGTGAAACTCAAGACTACAATGCTTTTATCTGCACTTTTTCACCACCGCAGATTTGTAAAAAAAAAAAAAAGACCAAAACAGACTTACTTACCAAAGGTACTACACACAAACGTTACAATACCATTGTCTCTCATTGTTAAGGCTTTAACAAAGAGTCAGAAAACTCATTTCTAAGATAGAAAAAAAAAACTCATGGAGTAATTATAAGCTCAAACAGCTTTGTGGAGACACAGAACCCTACTAAAATCAGATAAGAGTGAGTCACACACGCATTCGTAAAGTTGAGTCTAAGCAGAATGGAACACAGCTGAACTTGGATACACACTCTACACTTACTGGTAACAGTATATTGAAATACAAAAACCGTACACTTTGCCTGATGTCTAGCAATTAAAAAAAAAGAGAATTTGAGTTTCCGTCTAGCATAGTCATGGTCAAAAAGATAGCTCAAATCGTTGTGATCTGATGCATGAAAGGTAAAAATACTTTTTACAAATAAAAGCCTAAAATTTTAATAAGTTCACATTATTGCAAATTGTCTCATCTACACAGTCTTCCAACAGAATCATACCCCCTTTAACTCTACAAACTCTTTCATTACTGGGAGTTTATGTGATAGTCAACTACGAAGTGGAAGGAAAATATACATGGATTTGAAAATGTATCTAAATATCTAATAAAACAATGTGGAATCTGATGCCTTTAAATAAAATCCAGTTTAACTAATTGCCCTTGCGAAGTCAGCTAGTTAATACATATGGTCTATCTGTGTAAATTATTCAGTATAAAATGGCTATAGAGAATGAAAGAAACACTTCTCAAACAGGCTCCAAATGACCACAGTCAACTGTATTAATAGAACATCTGGTTCTCTAGTGCTTATCTTTACAGAAACACCCTGCAGTGGCCCTATGTTTCCTCAATGTACAGGATTATAGTTATCAGTGACACAATAAGCCCCATCCAGTTTCCCTTTCCTGATTTCCACCATCATGTCATGCAAAGGCATAAAACAAGAGGGTATCCTTTAATTCTGGAAAAGTCACATGAATATTATTTGTGTTTTTTTTAGCAGCAGTCCTGCAGGCTGTGGAGGCAGGGCAGTTCCTTACTAAGCTCCCTTTAAAACTTCGGAAAATAAACTGTCATTACTCTAAATTGGGTTTCGCCCAATGCCCATAACAGTAAGCACACAGGGTCCAAATCCATGAAACGATATAAAAAAGACGCGGCCTGAGCTCACACTACAATGCCGCAATCATGTTATTAATGGGAGAAAGTGGATTGTTTGGATATCATATCCCCATGATAATTAAATCCAAATGTTTTGAGACGAAAGCTTATCCAGTACATGACGGCCGGCTGTAACACGGATGAATTGATTCAGTGTACGTAAATAAACACGGATAACAGGGTTTGCACTCGACTGAGAGCAAGGCTTGTTTTTGTGGAAATCCATAGAGGCAAGTAATCGTTACGTTATGACATCACAACACAAATTGAACATAAGTTGACCATGGAGGACAAACTGACAACCAAAGTTCACTGACCTCAGAATATACGCCTTTAAGCTTCCAGTTTCTGCCAAAAAACAAGACATCACAACAGCTTTCCAGAATAGTTCTTGACTCGTCAATTCAAGCATAAAGAAAACAATAAGATGCAGATCCAGAGTTATATCGACATGCGGAGCTTTGAACTTGAACGTAAGCCTCAGAGTCCCACTCACCAACGCGTGCAGTTCAGACAGCTGCATTCCATAAACAGTAATTGGAATCACTTGCGGCAATTTGCTTCACTACTGTCGGCTCCATCTACACTTTAGATCCATGATTATTCAAAGATTTCACGTCCGATTTCCTAGACAATAATTACCCTTAAGGGAACACTGAGCGTCCTCACTCTCGCCTTCATATCCAACTACTGGAAAGGATGCAAAGCAAACGGCCTGCTGCCACCACACTGGTTTGCATAATGCAGATCTGACAGACTTCCTGCTGCAATCATCGCTGTCGGTGGCAATAACTGTATGTCTCCTAAATTGCTGATAATGACATAGCGAAAGACTGGAGCCTCCCTAAAACATGCCTATTATGTTGATTGGTGACTCTGAATTGCCCTTAGGTATTTGTATGCATGATTATTTGTCCTGCATTTCTGCAGCCCATTTCAGGAAAAAAAAAACACAAATTCTGGGAACAAACACACAGCTCTTTGCGTGACATCATTGGAAATATGCAAGTATAAATGCGATGGGAATGTCCAGGCATTTCCATAGAGCTTTCAGGAAAGGGACAGGTCTCCTGTTCTGGAGATGAAGGTATTTTGGAGCAAATAGTCTCATTCAACCTCTGAACAAATACAAAAGAGATTGTAAAGATGTTGACGCCAGCTTGTTATATTGTTATCATTCACATCGAAACCAGTCATAGTTTTAGAGGGGAATATCATGCAATTTAGTTATTCATTTTTGTATTGGAATCATTCAGTTGTGGTCTATATAAAATGGAACTGTAATGGTTTGGTCTGAATTCCTTATTAATTTACCCCTGTTCTGAGTTTCGTCTGAGAACAACTCATTTTGGTGCTGTATCTTTAAATCTAAAGGAGGCACTTCACATCCGACACCCTCCAGGTTGCAGAATGTTCCCCCTCCACCCCGTTCAGGCCATTTTTAAAGGATGCTCGGTGACAGTGTAGTGAACAACTAAACAAATATTCACTTGTAGCTTTGGATTGGATTACAAAATGACTGCTGCAATTCCAAAATTACTCTGAGAAATAAAAATGGAGGTCATTACCCCCATTTTTAAAAATAAAAAAAAACGTCATGGAAAATGGAGAAAATTATGACTCAAAGGGAACATAAAGATATTTACAGAGCACTTAGACCGACTACCTTCAAATTTTCTGCACTCCTAGAGACTCCAACAATACGACACAATGTATTTAAAGAATAAAAAAGTGGATATTGCATGAAATGTCCTTTTTAAACTACAGTATGTTTCAACATTTAAATACCTTTATAACAATGACCAGCTGCTTTGACGTTTTTGAGTCAAAAGACTGCTCTTGGCTAGGTGTTTAATTACATTTGTATAATGCAGAGTGTGGAATAAACACAGTTCTGGTATGATTGGACCTCAGTGTAGCATTCAACACTGTCGATCACTCCATCCTTTTAGAGCACCTGGAAAACTGGGTCGACTTTTCTGGTACAGCATTCGACTGGTTTAAATCCTACTTGAATGAAAGGGACCTTTTTGTGTCAGTAGGTAACTTTACATCAAAGACCAAAAAAACTACATGTGAGGTTCCCCTTGTGTCCATCTTGGGCCCCCTCCAATTCAATATTTACATGCTCCCTCTAGCTCAGATCATAAGAAACAACAACTTCAGTTACCATAGCTACGCAGATGACACACAGTTCTACATTACCATGTCACCAGGTGACTATGAACCCATTTAAAACGCTGAGTTAATTCTTAGAATAAATCAACTGTTGAATAAAAACAAAACTGACTTAATAATTGTTGGACCGATAGAGAAGCAATCAAAAGTTAATACACAGCTTTGGTTGCTTCGGCTAGTAACCACTGATGAGGTCGAAATCTGGGTGTAGTAATGAATTCTGACCTAAACCTTCAAAGGCATCTGAAGACAATAACAAAATCAGCCTTCTATCCACTGAATAATATTTTCAGGATTAAAGCACTAATGTCTCACCAGGATCAGGAAAAACTAATCCATGTGTTTATCTTAAGTTGAATCGATTAAGGCAACAGTGTTTTCACAGTGCTGCCAAAAAAGTGGATCAGACAGCTGCAGTTTATCCAGTACACTTCTGCCTGCGTCCTCACTAAGACTAAGAAAGTAGAGCACATCACCCCAGTTCTAAAGTCCTTCCACTGGCTCTCTGTATCTCAGAGAATAGACTTTAAAATACTTCGGTTAGTCCATAAATCACTGAATGGCTTAGCACCTAAATACATCACAGACTTGTTCTCAGTGTATCAACCCTCCAGACCACTCAGTTCTTCTGACCCAAACCTATTCTGCATACCCAGAAGTAGACATGGAGAAGCATCATTTAGTTCTGATTAACCACTTATCTGAAACAAACTTCCAGAAAACTTTAAAAGCGCTGAAACCCTGAGTTCCTTTAAAACCAGGTTAAAAACCTTTTCGTTTAGAGTTGCCTTTAAATGTTCATGTCCAATTTAAACTGCTGTAGTTAATTAAAACTTAATTAGAATATGTTTGTGGTCCAACTTATCTTGACCTACTGCTACTATTTCACTGTGAGTTTTCTTTTCTTATGTTTTGGTCATGTACATCACTTTGAATTGTATTATTACTGAAATGTGCTATACATACTTACTTTGCCTTGCCTCAATACAAAGATAATGTTCCAACATGAGATGGTTCTCTCTGTCTGGACTTCTGGCAACAACAAAAACAGCTGATGTGGGAGTGAAAAGATTTAAAACTAGTTGTATTATTAACTATTGAACCTTTTAGATTCAATGTGTAAATGTGGGATGCAACATTTTCCATGTTTCCCACTATTGTATCTAATCTTTTGTTTTATATTACTCCCTAAAGGTCTTCTTGCACTCTGAGTATTGGACTCCTGTAAGCCCTACTGCATCTTAGATAAGCTTAGAAGCTCTTCAGAATGACATTTAACTTCTCGCCCACATCCAAGGGTGAACAAAGGGCTACCGGGTTTATTGGGACAACTTCGGTGAAACATCATCAGATTTTCCCCTCTGAACGCTCCAAGTTTGGTGCAAGTTACATGACATGGTCATTTGTCATTTGATTTTGCTACTATTTGACCGGTGGTTTTGCTGGAAAAAAAAAATATAGCAAGGAACTCTAAGGTAGTTTATCACTCTCAACTCCTGTCAGAATCACTACAGTTACAATCTTTATTATGGTACTCCTAAATGTTAAGACTTAAAGGCACAGCAAACTCTGTTGTCAACTGGAAAGAAATGTTTCAGACAATTTCTCAAGAAGCTATTAAAGTATTTAACTGTAAATCAAGATATTCAAGGATTATTAAATAGCATGAAATAAACTGCTTCCCAAAGTTTGTCATGTTCCAAAGACCATTGTAATGTGTTTAATTGAGAATAGACAGAGTAGTGCATAATTATGAAGCAGAAACAAAATGATTGACAGTTTCCAACATATTTTACAAATAAAAATTTTAAATATGTAGAGCACATTTGGATTTATCCCCCTTGACGCTGACAAACACGAATAAAACCAAATGCAATCGTTTATCTTCACGAGTCACCGAATCTCAGTAGAAATACAGCCGTTCAGCGATGGCCTCCGAGGTTTGTTAGAGAACAAAAAGCAGCATGAAGACTCTAGAAAAACAGCTGACAGAATTTATGAAGCACTTCAAAGCAGGTTAAGTTCTAAAACAATTTTCAAAACGTGACACATGCTCTAGTCAGAACAGTCCAAAGTGAAACATTCATGCCAAATCCGATTTGCACCGTTGTAGGAAACCTCACTACTGCACACCAGCCTGGAAAACCTACAGCTAATGGCCAAATGACAACCAAATATGGGTGACGCTTAAATCAGAACTACTTCTAAGTGGGTTGGTGAAGGGAGAAGGGGAGGGGGTCATTACTTCTAAACCCCCCTTCTGTCACATTTTTATTGTTTTGACTGTAATATCTCACCCTATTTGTTTTTACGTATGACCTAAAAGGCTATTGTATTGCAGATCCCTCGTTTTATGATTCTCTCCTTAGTTGTACAGTTTTCTCATTTCCTATCCAACCATTGTGTAAGCTTGTATCTGGGGGATATCTCATTTAAATAACATTTTACCGCTAAATAATGGTGGTAATGATCCTTGGTGGTCTTGTTGTTTCTGTTGTCGATTAGCCGAGCCAGGTCACAGATTACCTATCTTTTCATTCTGAACTACATCACTGTTTGGAAGAAACACTAAAGTGAGTTAGAAATTGAAAGCATCTGGTTTTTGTTTTTTTTCATTTCGTATTATTCATTATGTTTCAGCCTGGCATACAAACAGCAGTGTTATCCAATTACATGTTTGCGTTGCATTTCATTGACATACTGCAAACAAATGTTATGATGGGCTGTCAAATGCAATGGGGAACTGATGGACATGGCCCATAATAGGCAAACGCAGAAGAAACCGACGTGCGCAGCCCGCTTTTACCTGCATGATGAAAGCATCAAAGTATTGTTTAGTGAAACCAGATCATGCTGGGTAGCACGAGTTAGCCCCTTTGATTGAATCAACTCGGTGAGCTGAATATCAAATTTTTTGATCAGGACCTGGGAATGTATAGTTTGGGGTAACGTCACCATGCTGTGCAGTGAGTCATAGTTTTGGAGGCAAGAGGTCTGCAAAAAAAAAAAAAAAAAAGGGAGAGGGGGTGTATTGAGTGACCTTATGATGTTGTAATTCAATGTAGAGCATGTCACTTTTTCTAAAAATAACAGCCAGTTCAGACTGAAATAGCAGCTCTATTTCTGTCTGGTGTTTCTGTTGGACGCCCGTGGTCCAATGTCTCCGGGGGAGTGCACGCTAGTGAGTCGGACAGGGAGGAAGGGAGAGAATGTGTTGTTTTGTTTTTCATTCTTTCCCTCTGTAAAAAAAAAAGAAAAAAAGAAAGGGGGGAAAAAAAGACAGAGGGGGGCAGCCCGAATCCTTCCCGTCATCCCGGCAAACTACCCACAAGTTGCCTGAACCGTTACACTTCCAGTCTGCCAGTGGTGAAGGCCAAGAGCATTCTTCAGTGTGAAAGCTGGTCATTTGATTTAGGTTTGCGGTCTTGACATGGTTTTGTTCTGCAGTACTTCATTCAGCATGAAGTGAGCTTTAATAACTGGAAGCAATTCTGTAGAGCACTTGCTGGGCTGGAGCAATAGGGTTGACTTTACAAGTAAGTCTTGGTTTATAGGGAATGTTAAGAATGACAGCATTTTTCATTGGGATTTCTTTTCTGCATAAATGTATAGTTAGCATGTGGAAGTCACTGGAAAATCCCAGCTCAAACATACAAGAAGTGTTACTTTGACACTTAAGTGTGAATCCTTTACTTGTAGTTTGAAAATTCATCTTTTTTTTTTTTAAGGTGACTGATGTCTGCTACCTTGATTCAATATAAATAGGTCCTTTGGGGGAAGTTGCCCCTGCGATTTGTCAGGGGGATCAAGGCAACCTCTTGTATTTTTGGGGACAATGAAGGCATAAAATAGGAAAACAAAACTGTTTTATGAGTTTTACATGCTTGGATATGATAGCACGAAGGTTAAACAATAACAAAATTGCTTTTGTATTTCAATATGTAATAGAAAAAAAGATTGGAGTAAGGCAACAAACATGTTTCTTCAGCCTGCCTCAAATAAACATGAATAAATAAAGGCAGAAAGAGGACCAACCTATACGGAGATTATAGAAAAAAAGATCTTCACTGGATTGGTATTTATTTAAATAAATGACATATTACATTTATTTGTGGCCCAACCTATTTCAAAGAGTAGACTTAATGTTTACCTTTTGTCCCACCCTTTCATGCTTTTTGGAAAGAGTGTGGTTATGTACTGTAATTTATTAACTTTTGTAACATTGAAATACCGGATATTAGCAATATTTTGAATCAAACTAAAATCTTAAGACTCTATATCAGTTATTTTCTCCCAGGTTTGACTAGCGACCAGTCAGTAAGACATCAGCAAACTTTAACGCCAGGCGTACACTGAATATGAAATCCCGTTTAGACCTAAATTCTGACTGGAAGACTCAGCTGCATTTCCCGACTGCATCATGCGCCTGTCCTCTTCCTACCTCAGCCAATCATCCTGCAAGGCTTTGCTCATAAAGTCCTCCATCCATGGAGCCTCGGCCCACGTCCACCCCATCTCCTCCTTCGTGCTCTCAGGCTCCTCCTGGCTCCCTTTTCTCCTGCTGCCTCCACCTCCAGTGTCTGGACTCTGGGGGGAAGATTTCACCAATCCTAATCCTAAAATTGAACATCCAAGCTCATAGCCATTCGCTGCTTTCACTTCTTTTGCCAGGGAGCTTCAAAGAACTCTTACTGATTCATTTTAATAAATCTATTTAATTGCCTTTTCCATCTGTGTGAGTCTTTCCAGGTTGAAATTCCGTTCTAGCAAGCGCCATTTCCGCAGCCGGGGCCATAGCTGGCCGCTGGTTCCCCAAGAGCAGTGTGAGCGGGGGTGTGCAAAGAGGCCACACTGGATCAGCTTTCAGAGTGAGTCCGGCGTAAATTCCATGCAGCCATTTGTAGCCACTAGGCTAGTGAGTTAGCTGTGATCTCAGAGCCGCCATCTTACACACGACACACATGGTGATAGGGCATACATCATTAGGGCTGCCTCCTTACGCATCTCAAGTAAGGTAGGAGGTCATATGTCATCATAGTCACAATCTTGGGTGAGACACCGAGTAGCCCGAGGCTGTTAGTCGTCAGCTGTTGTGAAGTCACACTAGATGATTAGCTACCGTTAGCGGAGTTCTACCTTGAAGCCAGACTAGAACAAGTTAGAAGCTAACCATGCACGAACGTTGCTAGCGGCTTGTTTTGCCAGAAACGTTGCCCATCGTGTTATCAGGTCTGTTTCGGTACACCAGATATGCTACCTCAGAGCTATTTAGCCAGCATTCTTTCAACGCTGTTACCTCAAAATGCTGTTGATTGTGATGGTTAATGTTGATGTAAATAAGATTCTTAGTCAACTGTGAATTGATATATCATTGCTACTTCTGAATTAATCCATTTTAATTTACTTTAATTTGTTTTCTTTTCATGTTCTATTGAGAAGTGAGTAGTGTTTTCTAGTATTATATTAAGCAGAGTAATTGCTGTAACAGGGAATTATCAGTTTATTAAGAAACAACTAGTGAAATCGTGATTGTTTGTGAATATTTTGAGTCAGAAATTGAATGGTCTCTGAGAGTTACTGAAATATCTCCTTTTGAGTTAATAACTGAATAAACTGAGACATTTTCATTGGCTTGTGATGAAGGAGTAAGGAATAAAACTCCAATTGCAATTATAATTAAAGTTATCAACGTTTGCTGGACCAGTCGACTACTGGTTAGATAACCCTTTTCCGGTATAAGTAAGTTCATAACTGCTAAATAATAAACCAATTGTTAGTACTAATCATTACAGTCTCATAGCCCTTGATTGCAACCATTTGAAATAATTTTTGCTTTAGCTATACTTTGATTTTGAATGATATATTATTAAATTATAATTGCCAATTATAATTAATAATAATCTTCATAATCAAATAGGTGTAATTACATAACACATAGCAATGCTAGGTTGATCGTCTTAAAAAATCATGTTTCTTATTTCACAGTGCACGTTCGTCTAAACAAACACCATGTTGCTCAAATTGCTATTCCACTTTACCCTCTTTTCCTTTCCCTTGCCTGTACACAGAGCTGCTGCATATGTCCCACAGCTGGACCTTCTGTTTAACTCTGATGTTAATCAGGTGCCTGAATCTAAACATCGCTAACATGCCAGAAATTGCATTGGTATGCTCTGTGACCATCATCATGTCAGCACTATGTCCCTCTCCCTAGGCTGCATACCTTTAACTGAAGGTCTTATTAAGGAAACATTGGAGAAAAGGATAGTTCAAACAGCAAAAGTAACAATGCAAAGTCATATTTTGCAGAGTGCAAACATCAACAAATATAAGTTTATTTTTGTCATGATGAATCAGAATTCTTATTATACTATTTTTTTCCCCTATAAGTAGTTTGATAATTGCTTATCCCTGGTCCCATATTCTTTTCCTTTTTGAGTGATGGATTAAAGGGGCCTAGTCACCTGCTATGAATTTACAAATGTCTACACCGGTAGCTCACTTTGGTTGCATACAAAGATTTTCCAAGTAAATCATTGCACCCTGTTGGCTTATTATATTTGCTTTCTATGTTTTACACTTGGTTTTTGCACTATTTATTAGTAAATGAAGCGCTTTTGTGTATTGTTTCTATAACAAGACCACGTGACCAAAAATACGTTATTGTGCGCAATGAGTAAACAAGTCAGAGTGATGGAGTCGATCAAGTGAGCAACATCCAGCTCAAGTGTCAAAAGAAAGAGGTTAAGTAACCCTCATCCTGTTGGTTTAGGTTGGTTTTTGACGACTTAGAACTGTCACTTCACTCCAAGGCTTTGCAGGATGGTCTCCTGGCTCTTACAGCAGCCGCATCAATTGTTACCATCTTGCTTTCTGACAGTACTAGTAGTAGTGCTGGGGAATGGCACAACAATGTCTGCTGATCGTACCCGGTGCAAAGTTCTTTTCAGGCTCGAAAAAGGATTAAGTAAACATTATCAGGATGAATACTTGGCATATATTGTTTTATTTAAGGGTTATTTAAAAAATGTTGTGTTCTCTGTTTAAGATGTCCCTTGTAAGTAGGCTCAGTTTAAGTAGGTGACATCTGAAGGCAGTTGATTCCTCTTTCTTTGATTGCTCTGTAAAAATGAACCAGGGTCCACTCACTTCATATTTGTGCGCTGCATTGGGTTGGTCTTTCACATAAAATTAAAACAAGGTTTTGGAATGTCGTAAAAATTCCAGGGATTACAGTTACGGCATCGTTAGACTAGTTCTGTGGTGACCATTGATAGTATATTTGAGTCTTGCACTTGATTTATTTTATTTTAATAATATAATAAGCGCCTCATACAAGGTTTCAGATCTGCACAGGCCTTCAGTGTTATAGTATATGTATCGTATGCAGTTTCAGCTCTCACAGTCTCACTACATCTCCAACTAAATTACACCATAGTCCTTTCTCAAATTCTACATCAACATTTTTCCTAACAGAGATCGGCCCAATAATAAAGCCTTAGAGTGATAAAATAAAGCTGTTTTTTTTTAAAACCAGAGGATCGTGTACAGTGTTAAAAAATGCAAAGATAAGTAAAAATCTGTGATTGTTTAGTCTGGATTATGAGTAATACTGTTTTGCCGTGAAACTCCATCACCTGGTTCAAATATGAGCGTTCGCCCTCTGCCAGTGCTCATTTAAAAGGCAGCATTCGAATGCCATTTGAATGAGGAACTTCATGTTCAGATGGTCTGATGACAGGATAAGACTGACCTGAGAACTCAGAGGGGTTCATGTCTGGGTGCGTTTGTGCCAAGACACGATACTGCCAGACATGCAATCACTGAGCAGACATTGCATTGTGACAGGACCAGGCCGATCAGAAATGCAGAGCTGGATCCGAACCACTTGTCGGTGACACTTCTTCCTGTTCAGCGTGATCTCATTCGTAAATGTTCCAAATGGCAGCAAAGTTAGGGATGAAGATGGAACAAAGCACCTACAGTAAAACAAAGGTTCATGATGTAATGTTTCTCAAAGGCAGCGGGGCGAGGCCTAAACACATAAAAGTCAAGAGGCAATTGAAAACAGATTGGACCTGACGTGTGTGATTGCAGCCTGTTGTTTCAAGACAAGACTTGTGTATGTGCAAATACAGCTGAAACCAGACATTCACATACTGTATAAAAGAAGAAAACCGTTTCCCCCCCGCTGTTTAACATTTAATTCAAAAAGCTTTCCCATTTTCAGTCACTTAGGAATACCAAAATAAGTTACATTTACTTAATGCCAGAATAATGAGAGAGAGAGAGAGTGAGAATTCAGATTCTTATGTTTAACTTTCTTTGAGGTAAGAAATGCACATACATTCCAACAGTATTTGGCAAAATTGGCTTTGAAAGACATTGTGGATACCCTTACACAAGTTTCTTATAATAGTGTGCTGGGATTTTGGTCCATTCCTCCTGACAGAACTGCTGTAATTGTGACAGGTTTGTAGGCTGTCTTGCTCTCACACACGTCTTCAGCTTTGCCCACAAATATTCCAATGAACTGAGATCAGGGCTTTGTTAGGACGACTCTAAAGACCGTCCTTAAGCCATCTTGTAACTAATGTAGCTGTGTCCTTGGGGTCATTGTTCATTTAAATCTTAATCTGTTTTATTTTGTCATGATTGTGTACACAATCAAGGACTTAGACATTGGTTGCAGTGCTCACTGCGTGCAGATATTAGATATAAATCTATAAACAGAATGTTCCTTCCTCATGATTACATCTGTTTTGTGAAGTGCACCCATCCTTCTTGGAGCGAAACACACACAACCTGATGCTGCCATGCCACCTACATCATAGTTGGCATGGCATTCACAGGCTTGCAAACGTCCTGCCTTCTCCTCCAAATGTAATGATGGTCATTAATGCCCAAACTTTCAATTTTAGTTTATTCAGATCACAGGACAAGAGTAAAGGCCTCTTCCCTTGAATACATTTGCAAACTGCAATCTGACGTTTTTATGTTGCTTTTGCTGTTATTATCTCTTCTTAAATGGCCTTTCAGCCTAACTGGGCTTATATTATTTTAAATAATTGAACTTGTTGAACTTGTGGAGATCCATAACTCTCTTCTTGATTTGTTTTCCAGTGGCAGCTTGTCAATAGGGGGCGCTCAGGCGGTGCCCTAATCAAAATTGCAGGAAAAAAAAATGTAGACAGTAAGTTTACTACATAAAAAGTAACTATCACATCAGTTCTCTTATTAAGTGTGTGACTTTTGATTTTTCAGCATTCCATTTTTGAGTTAGTTTGGGTTATTTTTGTGTGAATCATATTTTCTTATACGATATTATCTATGCTTTAAAAGTTTTAAAAGTTTTGTTTCCCATATGACTTCAGACATGTCTCTATAACTCAATGATTCCTCTGGAGGCACTGCTGCACCCGTGCTCAGTCATTACCTTTTGTTTCATGAATTCATCTAATCCGATGAATTCATGATACCTGTTAAAGTCACACACCGGCAATTAATCTGCGTGGGTTCAATTGTCAATCAAACTTACAAACGCAAACAGAAGAGTTAGACAACAAAAAAACAGGAGAGAATGCCGCAGTGAAAAAACATTTGGTCATGTATTTATAAAAGTATGATTTCATGAGGCTTTTGCCTCCAGTCCAGCACGGATTTATTTACGGATTTAGTTTTGAATAGAGTTTATTGTTGTGCTGATGTCTAAAAATATCAATAACATCACAGTATTTGCTATGGAACTGTAAACAAGGTCATGGACCTCTGGCTAACCCGTTTCACGAATCCGCCATTTTTATTTCTCACCGCCATTTTGTTGTCCAAGTTCAACGATGCCGAAGCTACAAGTGGATTAATGATTGTTGTGTGTGTTAACCAACATAATTCATTACACGCTCCCCAACATACTACAAAATGGCTGAACAGGGTGGAGTGAAATGCTCAGTGACCTAGAGGGGGCGGGGTGTAACGAGCCTCATTTGTATTTAAAGGGACGGCATCAAAATAAGTTACTCTCAGACGCCCATCAGAACAGGGGCAAATAAGGAGCTGCGGGACGAGAATAATGAGGAATTCAGACCAAAACACTGCAGTTCCAATTTATGCAGACCACAGCTGAATGATTTAAATGTGAAAAGGAAGGATTTAACAGCATGATATGGTCCCTTTAATGACATATCTTAGATTATGCAAACTTTTGAATTTAAAGAAAGTAATATAAAAATCTTGTTACTGACCGAAAACAGGAAAAACTTTAGTTAAAAAGGTTACATCTCTCTTTATACACTGAATTTAAATATCTATTCAACTGTATGTGTGAGAGAGGAGAGATTAAGCGGCAGGTCCAAAGTTTCTTTTTACCCTCTATAAAATCCACAAACATCATGCAGCCAGGGGAGTCTTATGAGATGGAGATGAGCCTGGAGGTGCAGCTGATGAACGCTCAGAAGCAGCCAAGCAACATAAAAAGAGAGATCTGCAAAGCCATTGAAGTGAATTTAGACCAGTTGTTTCTAATTAGGTGCGGCTCCTGGGATCAGCCCGGGAGATACGTTCCTCCTGAACGTCTCCACTTCTATAAACAACCTTCTCCTGGTTCTTGAGCCGACTGGGGCCCCCGGACATAGCCCTCTGAGGTTCCCCAATGCCAAAATGTCTACGCAGGCTGACTTTGAGATGCAGGTTTGACTTAAAATAATCATTGCTGGCAAATCTGTTGATGACATTCAGACAAAAAAATCCTCACATTGTAAGTATTTTAACTCAGTAGATCAGCTTTCATTTTGGCAGCTAAATTTGATTTAGGTTTTTTACATCTAAAGGCCTATGTAGACAACATTACCTCACCTGGCCAGTGATTTCTTTACGTGTCCACAATGCTTGTTCTTAACCAAAATCTCCCTGCCCACTCTGTCATTTAAATTCCTTCTCGGCCTTTTAGAAGTTATGCAATTTCTTTTCCTGCAAGAGGAATTTTCCTTCCTATTCTGTGTAGGAATTTGGATTTGAATAAAGCTAAAGGTTAAAATTGGTTAAATAAAAATGGTATTTTACCATTTATCTGCCAACACATCAACCAGAAAGAAATATTGAAATCAGTTTTGCTCTGCTACATTTACTTTCCATAATTGGTATGCAGTTGGGATCATAGTGATAGTGTTCCAACACCATTACCCAGATCAGTGTCACTACTCTTGGTAAAAAAAAAAAAACAACACACTGGACCCAACAGTTGTGACATGAATAATGTTTTTCTGTGTAGTTGTAAAATGAATTGAAAGGGGGAGTGCTCAAAACAATAGCGGTCAATCAAACAGGATTTAAACAGGTGGCTTCTATTTGAGAATGAAGGCAGCTGATGTTGTGCATGCTGATTTATTCTTGTCTGAAAATCTGAGTAGAATGAGTCATTCCAGACAATGTTCAAAACAAAAGTGTGCTTTGATAGTATAATCTCAAATGATTTAAACTGAAACCAAAACCAGATATAAGGTGAAAAAAGTGAAAACTACTTATTTGACTTAAAGAACAGCCGGAATACCAAAAATTCAACCAATGATCAGCAAAAAAGGCAAACACTTCCCTGTGAGTGCATCTCCGTCAAGTCACAGCTCCATTACTGAAGGGAAAAAAAAAAAAAACGCTACATGGACTTAATAGGTCAAAACTTGCTTAAAAACATACCAGGTCGTCTAAAGAGAAATTGTTGACTATTTTATGGGCTGATGAAGGTAAGATTGCTCCCAAATCAAGCGACAGGATTTATTAGCATAGCGTGTTTGGAAGGATGTTATGGGGATCTTTCTCACACAATGGAGTTGGGCCTTTATCAAATACCCGCAATCAGGAATCCATCAGAAATACTTAAAGAGGTAATTTTGCCTTTGCTGAAAAAGGAAATGCACGGCGAAAACGTGCTAATATCTGATGGAAATGTAAGGCAGTTCAAAAATTTATACAATTTGCTTCACATAGAAACACTCCCTCATGAATTTCCATCTGGAAGCTTGTTTTCTTTTTTATTAAAATAGTGTTAACTTAAACTACAACCCATATTCTTTTTGCTATTTACTTTGTCGGGCTACGCTTAACACGTTTAATTTTTGTAGTATGTGTTTCACATGGGTTAAAGCAAATAGTATGTTTGTGAATAACTATTGACTTTGATGTTAAAATATGTATAATGCAAATCCAACAACAGTGTTAATGTTCTCGGTCTTTGAGTGAGGAAATTCAGGTGTACCAGCATCAAAGTGATAGGCAAATGCATGGAAACATGCAGATTTACAGAAAGGTAAGAGGAAAAAAAGCATTAGAGCCAATGTGACATTTTCAAGATTAGAGATTTTTAGAGTTTTTACACAATAGCATTCTTTGCCATTAGCCCCACCCAGAGTAGCCCTGAGTTGAAAAACTACTAATCTATCTAAACCAAGAAAAGTGAGTTATCTATACCATGTAAGCCACTGACTGCTCCTAAACTCATAAAATAACTCCTAGTTCAAATATCATCACCTATTCTACAAAGTCCATTTACTTTTGCTTGGTTAATCAGGATTGAATGAGACGGTTGGACCACACTTTTGCTCGCAGCACTTACACAATCCACAACTCAGGGAACTATTTGTGATATTCTTGGTGTTTAACTCATTTACACAGTCCTTTAATGAGCCACTAACAACTAGTGCCAGTAAGCTGCTGGGCATTAGTTTCAGTAACACCAATGTGCATGCATGTTCCTTGCTAGTTTCTTCTAGCTGCCCATTCGCGCTTCTAGTGTTTATGTATCCAGTGAGCTTCGGTTTCAGCTGCTCATTGTAGCTCCACTGCTCTCTCTGTATACTTTAAGAATAACTGAGAGTCGCAAGAAGCAAACTGTCTAACAACTTTATGAGAAGAGGAAGGCCTCAGAAGAAAGAAACAAGACCAGAGTGTATTTGGGAGATTCTTTCACACGATCCCCCTGAGGAGCAGAAGGGCAGGTAAGATTGTCTTACACGTGCGCAGCTATTCCAAAAGTGACTTTGGCGTTTCTTACCTATATTTCGGGAAAAATCATCCACTATAAAGCAGAAAGTATTCTTGCAAATTTAAAGCATCTGCTCTTTACAACTGTTACCCTTAATTAAAAGTGCTACCCAGTTCATTTTTTTTTTTTTTTTTTTTTTTTTCCCCGTGTCCTGTCTAGCACTATGGCAATAGGAATTGATATCTCAATGCCAGATGGAGCTCGACAGATTTTGCTTTTACAAGTGGAGCAAACAGCTTTCGCCATAGTGCTCCACTTGATTTATGCTTGTAAATAGCTTTATTATGATTCCTGCAAGGAGAATTTCAAATTATATGGACATGACAATGGGAGAGTAAAGGAAGAACAAAAAGTGAAAGAAAAGAAAAAAAAAGAGTAGAGGTGAAAGAAAGAGGAGATAAAAGGAAGAGAATGATAAAATGTCCTCTGTCTGCTCCATCACCTGGAAAGAGACACAAAAAGAACAGCACAACCAACAGACATAAAGCAACAGATACACTCGAATAACACCTAGATGCCATTGCTAAATCATATATATTATTATGTAAGCTGACATGTGTAATGTGATATTTGAAAAAAGAAAGTGACACAACATAAATAAATAAATAAATAAATTATAAGATTACTGTATATAAGTGAACACTTAATACCTGGGACCCAGCACCAGTGGGAGATGTGAAAGTGCACTAGTTTAGGTGAAGATTATCCAGAAATAGCTTGATAGTGATTGTGGAGAACCGAAGACCCACCTTCCCCGAGCACAGAGGCAGGTGTCAGGGGACCCGTAGCCCCGGACTCCCAAAGGGGTCCCTAAAGCAGGTCGCCCAGGAGGGGCCGACACAGGATATCTGCAACCCCCCCCCCAAGGAAGGAGCAGAGACGACCCCGAGGAAATCCCCCAGCCACCGCAATGCCGACGCCCTCAAGAGCCGCGGAGACGAGCCCGTGGGCTCCGCCGGCAGCCAGCCCCGCTGAAGTGGTCCCGGCCATGGGCCCTGAGGGCCAGAGGCCCCAGGGGCGCACCGCCCCCGCGACGAGGGCCCCGGCCGCCCCCCGGGGGGCCAGGCCCCGCGAAGAGGCCGCCAGGAGCGGGCCGGCGCACGCCCGGGAACCCGCCCCAAACCCGAAGCCAACTAATGCGCCAGGGGGCCAAGGCGCCCGCCAACGAAGTGGAGGAGGGCAGGACGTGGGGGGATGGGCTCCGCACCTATCGGAGACTTGAGATGTTCTTGGGAGAGGGAGCGGACCACACCCATACCTGAAAAAAAAAAACTCATTCACCCCATCCCTCCCTTGTGCCCCACTCGCCGCACACAAAAAAAAAAAAACGCTGTACACACATTCCCACATAACACTCACATCCAACACTGACCAAAGGGGGGGGGGGTCACCCCAAATCGACTATACGACTGCTTGTGCCCGACCCCCGGCCCCGGCCCCCGACCAGACGCCCCCCGGACCGGGCCCCCCCAAGAGGGCGGGCCAACACGACCCGCACGAGCCACCCGGCCAGAGCCCCCCCCTCCCCCTAAATACCTAATAAACCCACTCCCTCCCCCCACCTTACCCTTGCCATCCCTGCCCCCCGTCCCCTGGGGGGAGCGGAGGCATCAGCCCCAGACCTGGTAGGCCGCTGACTGCACACCGCAGCCCCCCGCCAAGACCCCGGACACAGTGGCCCGCACCTCCTCCAGGCCCCAGACTCCTTGCCTCCATCGGAGAACGGGGGTGTGCAGAAGACCCCGACCCTCCCTACGCCTGCTCAAATGTTGTGTTGTTGCATGTTGTTCTCAAGTGCGTTTAAAAACTGGGAGCGCCGAAGGGGATGCACGGCACAGCCCACCCCCCTTTCGGAAGGTAGCTGTTGCCAGCGCACCCCCTCCGTGTGACTGCCCAGAACCCTCAATGTCTAAGTGGGAGAGGAGGTGAAGGGAGCCGTCCGAGGTGAGGCCCACACAACATAAGCCCCCTCCCAGACGTCTTCCCCCCACCCCCCCCCTACCATGGCCTATATGAGTGTGCGATGTGAAAAATGTTTGAAGTGAAAGTGTCTAAGATGCAAAATAAAATTGGGGAGAGGGGCGTCACCAGAAAGTGGCAACCTCCAGTAACGCCCCCTCCCTCATGACCTACATGTGTGGCGGCGTGATGGAGCAGGCAGAGGGAGGAGTCCGGGGATGGGGAGCAAATGACTGGGAAGCCAACCCAGGGAGCCAGCTCCCCTACTGACTCCAATAGGCACGCCCGCTCCCCGAAAGCCCCACCTAGAGAAGGGGGCCTCGCCAGCGGCACCACCGTAGCCCGGGGGCCAGGGAGAGGCCGCAGGGCCCGCCAGCCAACCACCCACCAGGACCAACACCTAAGCCCCAGTTCATTTAAAACAGTCCTTTAACCCAAACGTGATATGTTTCCAAAACTATTAAAGCAACAGGCTCCTAAAATGTTCTTTTAAAGATGAGCATGTCTGAACCATTGGACCTTCCGTGTTTCTGCATTGAGATGATGGTTTAATTTATTCATTAAATCTTCAGAAATAGGATAAATCCAGTGCATTTGTACCATACCATGCATGTTATTACATTGCCTGCTGTTAAGTGCATTAAAATGCAGGTTATAGGTTTAATTATATTTTTTTAAAATGCACAATGTATCGGCATTAACATCAGTATTGGCCAATGTTAGTATTTTTTTAACTCCTCGGCATCTGTCCAATAAGTAAGACTGGGCCGATGTTAACAACCAATGCTTATTTTTTCCATCCAGTTGTCCTTTGTGCCCGTGTTTCAGAAGGGGCAGGGGATTGGTCAAGAGTTGTTTTTTTTTGTTTTTGTTGGCAATGAGACAGTGACATTAATGCATTGTAGCCAGGATTGTTTTTTTTTGTCTTTCAAATGAAGCAGAGATGCCACAGTGTGGTTATTGTTCACAGTGTCGAAAGCAGCGAAAAGCAGCGTGTATGTTTAGACTATAACCCACATTAAAAAAATTAGTTTTCATGATTTTCAATTGGCACAAAATTGCGCAAAATTTGATCATGCCAGAAATGTAAATGTGTGTACATCAGTAAATATTGGTTATCGGACATAATAGCAATATTAATATTGGATATCAGTATCAGCCTAAATTTTCATATTGATGCATCCCTAATTTATTTTGCTGTTGTTTTATAACCAGTTGTAAATGGCCAGTGACATATGGTCACCCGCTAAGCAAAGACTGACAGCTAGGACTTGTGATATGTTTTGATTGTATTGTATTGTATAGTATTCTTTTTAAAAGTTTATTTTACTAATAGAAAGATCATTCTTTTGCTTGGTTGGCATTCTGAGGAGCTAGCTGTTAGCTTGGCTTCATTCAGAAAAGCTTTGCAAGTCTCAAGACTGGGGACACACTGATAGTGGGTTACCGCAGATAAGACACTACCAACTCATAAGTACTTTGCATGAACCCATTTGAAACTAAATGCAGCAGTTCTCCAGTGTAGAAGTTGTTTAATGGAATAAGGGGATGACTGAGCTTCTAAAAGACTATTCACTTTGGTGAAGAAAAAAAAAAAAGCTTGCTGGAGTTGTCACTTTTATTTCCACAGACAAATTATGTGGATACAATCCATGACTACAGCTGGAATGCTGCATCACAACAAAGGAAAGTTCCCTGTTGTCCAACAAACATTTTTCCTTTTTACCCGTTATTCCTCCCTTTTGCACCCATCACTTCTGACTTTCTCTCCTAAAAGACTATCACCTGTCTCTGTGGATCGGCAAACATGTTCACGTTTGCAGTCTCCCCCGAAATGTCAGCTCAGACTATTATCATCCTTTTGAGTTACCTTTCCAAAGCTTGCAGCTATGAATCTTAATACTGTCTGCCTTTGAAGCCAGCCTGAAAACACATACTTTAGTGAAATATTCTTAACCTTTTTTTCTTTTTTCTTTACCACGCTTTGATCACTCGATAGGAGGAAGGTACGAAAACTGTTACAAGAAATCAAAATTGAACAAGTGAACTGGAGGACGGGATAAGTGCGCCATCATTTATGAGTGACACAGCACAATATTATTCCACTGTTATTTATGCGCTGGCTTTGTTTTTCCAGATTGCTTTACTTTTTGGAAGTTCTGAATAAAAAGCAGCCAAATAGTTTCAGCATAGAATTTTTTTTTTTTTTAAATTAGCCCCAGTTTGCACCTGACAGGGAAGATCAGAGAAAACATATTGCATAACTCACACTGACTCGTTGCTGACGGCTCGACACAGAAGTAGGTTATCCGGATTCAGCGCAGGGGGTGTCCTCACCCGGCCCGGCTGCTGCTGCTGCTACTGAGGCTCCACATGTGCTCTCACAAGTGTGTGTTGTGTGTGTGTGTGTGTCTGTGTGTAAAGAATCATGTTCTCTCCTCCCAGAGGTCTTAAACTGCCTTTAGAGCTATTTATAATCAGCTCTTTTGTTTGCAGACTGGGTTGTTACCTTCACCCGCTTATCTGTGAGTTATAATGGAACAGTGAGGTCATTGGACATGAGCGATTTTAGCAAAAGGTAAACGGCTTTGATGGGTTCCAGTGGCTGAATAGGCCTGTCACTCTGACAGATTTGACCACTCCTTCCTTTTATGTGGTTTGATCTCCAGCTGTTCCTGCTGTAACTCAAGTTCAGACCTGGAGAAAGTGAAACAAAATAAAATCAGCGATAGGTGTTGAGCTCCTGCCATCCTGTTGTGTGTATTTTTAGTTTTATCAGTTCTTACTGTGTTTACATTTTTGATAATTATTAATCCGAAATGGTTCTGCACTCTTTGACATCTTGTCATTTACCCCCTAATTTATAACAGCAATAAAACACAATTGAGTTCTCCAAATCATTGTAAAGCAATTCACCAGGTCAACAGTGGGACGTTTTATTAAGGTGGAAAATAGTCACTGTTTTAAAAAACTGCTCCAATTCTCCATTATTCCTTTCCTAAGGGGTTCAAGTCTGATTTAGGTTATGCCAATATGCGAGGGCCAGAGTTTTCTGCGGTAGAATAGAGCAAAGTGTAATGCAACCCCTCCCTCACCTGTTGCCAAACACTGTTTACTACAGTGTTATTTGAAAACTAGAAGGGGTTTATTTAAAAAATTTTAACCAAGTCTCAAGTAATAAATAAATTTTATAGATAATGCTATGAAAACTACAATGGTAAATGTTTTATTTGCAACAGTAGGAATAATTGCTTTTTTATTTAAATAAAAATCAATCAGATCACATGGTGTCTGTCTTAAAGGTGACCTATTATGCTTCCTTTTAAACATTCAGGACATGTCTATGGGCTATAAAAAAACATGTTAATTAAATTTTTACACAAAATAATTCTCAGATAATGAGATTTCACCTCCCTAATTTCATCTATTTTGCGCTTCTTTCAGAGCTAACTGTTTTTAGTGCTCTGTCACTTTTATGCAAATAAGCTGTAGCCGGCCACGCCTCCCAACTGCATACAGATACACAATGGTAGGAGAGTACATCTTTGACTCTGAGGCAGACCCTGAAGCTGAATAAATGGAACCTCCTTCACAACCAGCAAAGATGCAGCAACAGTTTCTGAATGGTAAGCAAGTGGCCTATTACTACAGGGATGCCTTAGAGAAAGTTCCAGAGCTACGGTGAAAGCCACATTTCTGCAGTGTTAAATAATCCTGTTATATCTTCTCAACTTATTATGTTTTTATTAAGTCTTGGTTTGTGCAAGATACTTCTGAGAGGCATTTTGGTTGTTTTAGGTCAAAAGAATTTGAGAAAATAATAGGCATGATAATGCTCGCGTTTCAATGCAAATCGTTTAGCATCATGCTAACCGTTGGCTGTCTTTTCAGCTGTAGTTAATCTGTTAGTTTCATCTAGGTTAATTTAGGTTGGATAAGATGAGGAAGAGACCTTTTAAGGTCACTAAACACTATTTTCTATTAGTGTTAAACTTACGCAACTTGAATAGAGCTTTAGAGGTACATGCTGTTCTTAAATTTGTTGCTATGAACCTGCGTATGTGTTAAACAAATGCAGCATTGTTTCAGGCCTGTGCACATTAAGAAATGTACGTGTGAAATTAGAGTCAGGAACTCTAGCTCGTGGAATGCAACTTCAAAAAGGAAAAACCTGAAACAATATTACAGTGCAGATAATCCACATACGGAGGACTCGATCAACCACAGTCATGTTAGGGAAAAAAAGGTGAATCAAAGCAAATGGTGAAGCTATATGTTGGCATTGCTCAACAGCAATATGGTACGCATGTTGCGACTGCTGCAAAGTAAAAACAAGCTAGATAGCCCACCCAGTTGCCTGTAGAACTCCTTTGTTATCAATTTAGACTTGCTCAAAGCAAAAAAAAATGCCATAGCAGCAGTCATTCAACCACTCTATCTGTGTTGTCAGAGTCAACAAAGCGTTGATTCTAACACATCATGGGAACAATTTGTTTTTGAAAGCTGATGAATTAAAGGAATCGTATATAACCTTATTATACTGTAAAATGCAATCTTTAAGTAAATGGGTACAGAAGGGCTTGTTGATGGGTGCGAAATGAAAGTAGGATTATTCGCTATAGCAACGTTGGGCTCCAAATACGAGAACAAATTGGTGAATTTGTAAATTCATTCAGAGCTGTTTTTTAAACATATGCTGAAAGTAATAAACCATTGCTACCAAGTTCTCACTCACCATTATAATCACGATTTTAATCACTAACCCCATTTTAGCCAAAAAATTAGTTCAGATTATACATCTACTAATTACAGTTTTCAATGACTTTTCCAAATATGGAAGGTTTAAAAGAACAATATTCATCAGGTACTCTTCTTGTTCTCAAGAAGAATACCTGATGAATGTATGTATAGTATGGGTGCATGTGTGGTACAGCCTCCAACATATGTTCTAATATGTGCAATCTCACATTTTATGTGTTATGTGAGTTTGTACACATTGTGTTTAAACATCTGAGAACACATATTTGCATAATGATATGCAAATATGTGTTCAGAGATGATTTCTGTTTTGTAAATTTATTTTTCATGTTGAATAAGTTCAAAAAATAACAAAATGTAATTGTTTGTTTCCTTTAATAAACATGCATAATACACGTATTTTGAGGTTGGTGAGAAACCTTTAGCTTTCCCACTAGGGATTTTGACTTGCGGGGCCTTTCCAGTTAATTTTTCCAAAACTAGATCATACGTAGATCATAATAAGAGCTGCAATAAATAACCCAACCTTTTTATTTTTATCAGGAAGAAAGTCTTAATATAGATGCTGAGACCAACAACTCTTTAAATAGATATAGGTTTCATCTGACAGACAAGTTCACCTAAGAAAAAAAAAAATGACATCACTGATGTATTATGACCCTGTAAATTTGATACAGATGATGTTAGGAAAATACTCCCTGTCTACATTTCCAATAGGCATGGAGCAGCACCATAACTTTTATTTGGACTCATGCTTGAGGAAGCCTTATGAATCTTGTTTGGGGCAGCGGTTATGCCTGTTAAAAGCCAGTCTGTGGTTATCAGGCAGACTGAAAGAGTGAAACATTGAATATCTCAAATCATAATATGCAGCCGCAGCATAGGCTACACACATACATATGCATAGTGTTTAGATAGAAGGTCCTGGGTACAAGTTTTGACCTTTCTGTGAGCAGGTCTTATTCTGTCACTGCATATGCACATTTTTTGGCGAATGTTTCTTTGAAATTGATACATGCTTGTAGTTGCCCATATGGATTATAACTTGAAAATGCATATTAGCATTTTTGAGCTATGTGGCTGATAAATTCTAATATAAAAACAAGTCAAACTTAGCTTTTGTAAGTCTGAAAAAGGCCTTCCTGTACTTCACTGAATACATCACTAGTGAAGCCCTGCAAATATGCGTCAATTTGTCATAATGTTGCTAAAACATATATCCTAATTTCCTCTTCATATGAAAAAAAAACAACAATTTGTTATTATTTACTGGCTTTCCATATATGACTAAAGATTATTCTAGATTTGGATGTATAGTACAGCCAGGTTTCGTCTAGATTAGTTGTTTTTCTCTGCAGTTTGACAGACAGTCCAGCTCCTGGGAAAAGTGGCACTGGAGCGGGATGGAAAGCATTAAGAGCTTTCTGCGACGCCCTGAGGCCGGCTCATGTGATACCCTCTAAGAGAAGGGCTAATATTTTACAGTCAGCAAGGTATTTACCAGAAGCTTGTACCGTTCAGCGCAGATCAGAGCCAAAGTATCAAAACATTCAGAGGATGAGCAACGGACCTGCCGCTGAGCTCTCTTCTGAGGATAGCAGCCTATCACTCACAGAAGTGGGGTTCAGTCGTTGGTCATGCACTGAGCACAGAGAGAAAAATGTACCAGAGGTAAAGCTAAGATGCCAAACATGACGTCCAAAATAGGCCTTAAAAAGTTTGACACCAAAGAGCTCTCTGCCTATGAACTGCAGTCGTGACGTAAGCCATGATGCATGGCAATGAAATGTAGAAAATCCTCGTTTGTAAAACACTAGAGGGAGAAGTCAGCTCGCTTGATTGATGGAATTGTTTCAGAGTCCACTTAACAATCCTCTAAATTTAGATGTGATTTCGTATCCCTGTTCCGAGTGTGGATTTCTGGCCTGGAACCCAGGCATTACCTCAGCTGCTGAGCTCTGAGTGAGTGCGGCAGACGCGAAGGCAAAGTGGAGGGCCTGCTGTCATCCAGCCGTAATTGTTACTATTGCCCCGTTTACCCGAGTCCAGCATGGAGCGCAACGGTGAAACACGTGCGGTTGTTCACTGCTGCATATATTACGCTGCCTCTCGCAAACTGAAAACATGCTCATGTTTGTGCCGGCCAGTTCGCACAGGGAGGTAAAGAGGGGCCAGAGCGGTCTGGCTTTCCTCACAGCTTTCACTCGTATACCTTTATTTGCATTTTGACAAATGTTCCTGTTGTGAATAATCACAGAACATCAGGTCCACCTTATGAGCTGCTGGCTGATGTAAGAGTAGGAGGGAAACAAAGAGATGATGACATGCACCTTCACTAGGCTCTGTACTTTTTGAAATCAAATACGAATTTTATCCATGCAGAAATGTGTGGCCAAAAGCATTTGTTCACATCTAGCATGGACTAATTTGGTGAGTGTGAGTACAATGACACATCTACAACTGGATAGAAAAATGTGGTAAGATGGGGTCAGATTTTTGGTCAGTGTCGTTTTTACAGTGAGTTAAAAAAGTTTCACAGAGTAGTGAAACAAATTAAACAGATTTTGCTTTGTAGTCGGACATAGGTAACATATACGATAAGACAAGAAATACTTTTATTGTCCCACACTGGGAAAATTCGAGCATCGCAGTGGCAAAAACACGTTGACAGAGTTACACATGAGATCAGTATTGAGTAACAAGTTCTAAAGCAACAGAGAATGAACTCATCACAAGCAACAGGCAAACAACAAAAAAGAAAATGTATTGCACAATTATTGATAATACAGCATACTCAGATAAAAATGCAATATTCAAGGTATACACAAGAAACAGAGCAGCCGACTTACACAACGATGTAAGAAAAATATGCAATATCCATGATTGTACATGCATTACACCACAGTAGCTAATGTGCAAATGTACATTAGCATTTGAGAGACAGTGTAAATGATCAGATGAGAACCCATGCAACCATTAGCATGTCGTAAACACTTACTGAGTCTGTTGTGAGCAGCAGAGGTTATAAAGTCTAACAGCAGCTGGGATGAAGGACCTGCTGAAGCACTCCTTTGAGCATCTGGGATGCAGCGGTCTGTCACAAAAAAGTTCTCCAGTTCTGCAACAGCTCTATGCATGGGTTGGACGACATTGTCCATCGATTATGTTATTTTTCTTACAGTCTGTATGTCTCCCACCACCTGTGCTGAGTCCAGGGGGCATCCCAGGACAGAGCTGGCCCTCCTAATAACTTTATCCAGCTGCTTCCTTTCAACAGATAAGATGCTGCTCCAAAAACTACACCAAAGAAGATGGTCGACGCCACCACAGAGTCAAAGAAGGTCTTCAGGAGTGCCCATTGCACTCAAAAAGACCTCAGTCTCTTCAGCAGGTAGAGTCCCTCAAACATGGGACCTCAATAGTTTAAAAAAATATGGTCTCAGAAGACCAGGGTTCTAGAAAGCCTAGAAAGACTTAAAAATTGCTGAAGCTTGTTTATCTTGTATTCCTATTGCTAAGCATGGCTAATTCAATTAAAGTATGACGACTTGAGTTTTTCTCTGTATTTTTTTTATTCACATTTTTATTCTGCTGTGTTGAGACCACTAGATAGTATTCTAGGTGCCCCCCAAAAAATTAAGTGGCCAAGTTAGATTTTTAAGTTCCTGGCATATCTTGTGATGCAAAACCACCACAACTGCCAACATTGCCAAGCGTCAAAGGCAATGTGTCTCATTGCACCGTTTAGACCCACCATGACCTTAGGTATATTTTTAATTCTGGTTAAAGAGCAAGGTTTGTTACAGAAAGGCGATGAGGGAACGTTTAGAATTTGTAAATATTTCAGCACAAGTAACAGAAATTGTCAGCTTTGCAGAGAGTTGAGAAGTAATACAAAGCCAATGAAATGGCTTTGTATTACTGCTCAACTAGTCTGTTACAGAGCAAGTTTGAAACCACACACAAATTAGGGTTTTGAG